>NC_056749.1:79133485-79140985 GCF_019279795.1 Protopterus annectens
GTGTGCGTGTGTGTGTGTCTGTACGTGTGTGTGTCTGTGTGTGTGGGTGTGTGCATGTGTGCATGTGTGTCTGTATGTGTGTGTGTGTTTGTGTGTGTGTGTGTGTGTGTGTGTGTGTGTGTGTGTGTGTGTGTGTGTGTGTGTGTGTGTGTGTGTGTGTATAGACTAGATAGATATGGGTCCAGTGCTGATATATGTCAATGTTACTTTATGTTGTTGTCTTTCGGCTTTTCCCGGTTAGGGGTCGCCACAGCGGAACTCCAGTCCGCTAATGATTGTCAGTAGATTTTTACGTACTGGCTTGCCAGGCCTAACGCACAACCTTCAATGAAGGAACACCCATTCACGCATGTCTCTACACAGAAGACGCTGTAACTGAGAATTGAACGGATATGATATGGGTCAAGTGCTTTTATATGTCACTGTTACTGTATCTATATATATATATATATATATATATATATATATATATATATATATATATCTATATATGTATATATATATATATATATATATATATATATATATATATATATATATATATATATATATATATCTATATATATATCTATATCTATATATATATCTATATTGTGTTGTTGGGCTGTGGTTGTCCAATAAACTACTTTTCACTTTATGCTGACCTTGGGATTTATTTACTGAGTGCTGGGATTATTTGTGGACTTTGTGTATGCAGCCCGAGCACCATTTGGTTCCGTGCATCATTTCTGTTTTTTGGTTTTTCGAATACGGAGTGCTGGAACATTTTTCTATGTGGATTATTTCGCATTAAAGGGCCTGTGGATTTCACGTATATTGTGGTGGGCCTAACTCGGATGAGGGACCTGTTTTGTGAATACATACGGGTCAATACTTGATGAATGGTCAGCTTAAGTGTAAGAGTGTTGTGAATTTTATACTACGGCCTTTAAGTTATGGCGAAAGGTACTGACTTTTTGTGTTACATTAAAAGTTTAACTTCTGATAAAGACGACAGTGCTTGTTTCACTGGAGTCATGGACAGAAACGCTAGTGTGTCATCTGCACGCTATAAACCTACGGAGGCAGCAGATTGTTTCAATAGTTTATTAGAGGCTTCTAAACGTGTTAGGGCCAATGTATGGCATTGCAAATTACTAAAAGCCTACTTGGTTGCAAAAATTGCACCGAGGGGCCTACGGGTGTATGTTGAACCGGGTTTGGGCAATATGGATGAAAATTTCATGGTGAAGTGGAGGAGTATACAAGCCACTGCTTCGAGTATGTTTCTTGAATTGTTGGTGGAGCACTATGAGTTACAGCTGCCCAATTTGTTGTCCAAACTTGATGAATGTTATGAAAACACGCAAAAGTTTGCGAATGCCTCTGAATATGAGAGTCTTTACACTAAGTTTATTAATGATTCAGAGAAATATGATAAAGAACTTTCTAAACGGAAATTGCAAAAATATCAACGTGATGTTAATGACTTTAAGCAAAGTACTATGTATACTTGGAAGAAAACAAAAAAGGGTGTCCGTTTTAATGATGATAAGCTAACTCCTAGGCCTAAAAGAAAGAGGGTGAAGTCCATTTTAAGGCGACATGAAGATACAACAAGTGCCTCTGATTTTTCTTCTAGCGTGTCCAATACTGATACGGATCCTGAAAGTGTACCAGAGGTTCCTTCACCTATGTCCAAAAGATTCAAAGCCCCTTTAGAAGGGCAGGGCGGAAACATCGAGGGGGTAGAAGATGCCATAAGGAAGACTTTCAAGGAGCAGATGCCACAACACAAAGTGTAGATGGACTATCTATTGGACAGTTAGATAATGATATTAATAACTTGGTCATTAATTTAACTGACCTTGAGTTTTCCTCCAGTGAAATCAGTGTGCTCAATAAAGGCCTAGGATTCATTCCCTCATTTTTTGTTTCTCATTATGATGTTATTAATGATGTAAAATGCTTCTGCAGAAAACTTAATTTAAAGCATTTTTTTTCAGATCCAGAACATGTGACATATGATGAGAATAGAACTGGATTTAAATTTAAGAAATCAAAGTTCATGCCACCATATCATAGTACGGTCAAACTATTTGAACAATTGGTAATTAAAGACTTACATTTATATCAGTCTGAGATTTTTTCCAAAAAACAGCATAATTTGACCAAAGAGGAAAATATTGCCCTGAATAATCTTAAAAATAATAACAACATAGTTATAGTTGGGGCTGACAAGGGTGGGGCAGTTGTCATATGGGATAGAAAACATTATTTAGCAGAAGCTTATAAACAGTTGTCCAATGCTGAATATTACATAAATCTTGATTCTGACCCTATTGTACAGCATAAACAGGTTATTGATGATTTTTTGAAACAAAGTTGTGAACGTCAGCTTATTACACCACAGTTGTTAAAACAACTACAAGTGGATTCTCCAGTTCTACAATATTTTTATATATTGCCCAAGGTGCACAAAGATCTTTTGAACCCCCCAGGACGTCCGATAGTGGCAGGGAGAGGATCATTAACTGAACCTCTCTCTGAATACTTGGAATTCAAATTGAAGAAATTGTTGTCCTATGTAAGAGCTCGAATTAGAGACACTCAACAATTTCTGGCATTAATAGATGATATCCAAGTAGATAGAGATCATTTCCTTGGAACATTAGATGTCCAATCTCTTTATACGTCCATACCACATGAAGGGGGTATCCAGGCAATAAAATATTGGATGAACTATTCAGGTATTTTTCCAAGTGAAGAGCAGGAATTTCTGATTAATATTCTCGAGTTAATGCTTGAACATAATGCCTTTACGTTTAATCAACGGTGGTATTTACAGGTGAAGGGTACAGCGATGGGGGCTACTTTCGCCCCTACTTACGCTGACCTCTTCATGGGGTATTTTGAAATACAATACATCTATTCCATACCCTCAATATTCAAGCCACATTTAATTATGTGGAGACGGTACCTTGATGATTGTTGGATAGTGTGGGGGGGGGGGGGTCCAGGGACCTTTGGCAGACATTCATAGAATATTTGAATTCTAATGTTCATGACCTGAAGTTTACAGGTAATATCAATTTACATGAAGTAGAATTCCTGGATGTCCTAGTGGGCAAGGAGGATGATGGTTCTCTCTATACAGATTTAAATAGAAAGCCTTTCTCCAAAAATGCCGTGTTACATGCCAATAGCTGCCATCCCCCCCACACTATCTTAAACATACCTGGGTCACAGTTCCAACGAGTCAGAAAGATTTGCTCTTCTGATGAACGTTATCACAACAAAGCTCAAGATTTAGAATCAAGATTTTTGTATAGGGGTTACCATAGGCATACAATACAAAGGGCTCATAGACATGCCAGTTCTATAGATAGGGATTCCCTATTGATTGATAGGGTACATAGTCATGAGAGTCCTTACATCAGGTTTATCACAACCTATGGAACCAATACATCTTTTGTTAAAAATGTATTAATGAAGCACTGGCATATTTTGGAATCCGATGTGTTTTTTACTAAACACATTGATAAAGTGTGTCATTTTGGTTACAAAAGGGGTAAGAATCTAGGGCAATATTTTTCTAATTTCAAAAAAGATCGTTTATCTAACACTGATTCACTGGGTATTATGGGTAGTACATTTTGTGGTACTTGTAAGCAATGCAAAGTCATGGCCAAAACAAAGTCCTTTACATCAGTCAATACAAAAAAGGTATTTGACATACGATGCTTCATTACATGCAACAGCACTTGGGTAATATATATGGCTGTCTGCCAGTGCGGAGCTTTTTATGTAGGGCAAACTTCTTGTGCGTTGAAACAAAGGATATCTTTACATATCAGTGACATTAAATGTCAACGCACCAGAAGTGCCCTTTATAAACATAAATTAGTTCATTCTACAGCACATTTTATATTTATAGGTTTGGATAAAGTTGTAGCATCGAACCTAGGGGACAGTCACAAACATCAAATGTTAACCAATAAGGAGCGTCGTTGGATTATAAATTTGGGAGCAATGTTTAAACCAGGGTTGAATGACCATTGGTAACAATTGTAGTTTTTTGGTAAATTAGAGGTTCTTAGCAAATGTACTTTTGTAGAGATAGATGCATATTCGTGCATGTTTCATTGCATATAGGTTATTGGGGTCTAACATAACTTTGTTGCAATCTTGCTGTCTGGTTGTGGGTATTATTAGAGGGCAATTGGTAGAACATGAATATATGAATATGGATACATTAATATTTATATGATTTCTATGCAGGTGCGCATATGGTTGTGTGCGTTTATGCATTCTTGCACACTCATATGTATATGTTTTTTCATGTATGTGTGGGGGGGCTCGAGTGCATGCATGCACTGGTGTGTGTGCTTTTGTATATGAGTGTGCAGGTACACATATCCATGCATGCTATTGGCTAATCATTAGGTTATTCTATTAAGCATCATATTAAATTATATGTGGGTAGTTGCTTATTATTCTATACAGCATTGTGCTTAATGATATATTAAAAACAATTTTAAATATATACAGATAAAAAAACTTTCGCCCTTAGCTATTATTAGTTTGGGCTTCATGTTTGCTATTGGTGCTACTGTGTCTTTAAGGAGTTACGTTTGTTATACGCATTGAGCGTATATCTAGACTTGCCTTTCCATTTTTTATTGCACACTGAGGACGCTGTGAGCGAAACCGGCCACCGGTTTGTGTTGTTGGGCTGTGGTTGTCCAATAAACTACTTTTCACTTTATGCTGACCTTGGGATTTATTTACTGAGTGCTGGGATTATTTGTGGACTTTATATATATATATATATATATATATATATATATATATATATATATATATATATATATATATATATATTAGCATTGCCGCCTCACAGCAAGAGGTTCTCTGGTTCGATCCTCAGCTGGGGTGGCTTCTGTGCGGAGTCTGCATGTCCTTCCTGTGGTCGCGTGGGTTTCCTCCTGATGCTCCGGTTTCCTCCCACATCCCAAAGACATGCTGCAGCTGGATTGGGCACTCTAAATTGGCCCTAGGTGTGAGTGCATGTGTGTGTGCCTTGTGTGGAAGGCCGGGCTGGCAACTTGACACTGTAAAACTCCACTGCCAATCATGAGCGGACAGGTGATCCGCTGCGGCGACCCCCTAACTGGGAAAAGAAGAAAGAAGAAGAAGGTGTTCTGCAGTAGATAAGTATGTATGTGTAAGTCTACTTGTGATGGGTAATGCTGTGTGCAAGTGTGTGTTATGACTTTGGTTTGTGTGTGTGAAGGACTGTCATGTGGGAGTGAGTTTGCTTTGTGTGTCTGTGTGATCTCGGAGTTAGAATATTAAAGTTAGGGGGGTGTGGGGTGCAGGGGGGCTTACTAGTGTAGGTTGGTGAATTTACAAGTTTGGGGTAGGTGTGTGTGTGTTTGTGTATGTTATGTGTGTGATTTACAGTTTCGCGGTTTTGGGGTTTCGTGACTCTGGTCTTGGTTTTTTGTGTTTCGGTGTTGTGGTCTTTCGGTTATTTAAAGTAGACCCATATATATATATATATATATATATATATATATATATATATATATATATATATATATATATATATATATATATATATATATATATATATATATATATATATATATATATATATATATATATATATATATATATATATATATATATATATATATATATATATATATATATATATATATATATATAGAATAGATAGGTATGGGTCCAGTGCTGATATTTGTCAATGTTACTTTATATATATATATATATATATATATATATATATATATATATATATATATGTAGATGGACAATACAGTTACAACTGCTGAATCCTACACAAATGCACTCTATAAGCACTTACATGAGTGCATGGATTGTGCTATCCCAAACAGAACCAAGACGCTATCCTCCAAAAAAAGGAAGCCAATCTGGTGGTCCCCTGCCATAAACAAACTGTACAACAGAAAGAATAAACTGTTGCAAAAGAGAGTAAAACCCCATGAGTGGAGGAGCTCCCTGGTCAGCCTCAGTAAGAAGCTGAGATCCCTAATAAATCCTCCAAAGCTAGCTACAAAAACAAAATCACCACTAATTCTAAGGACAGCCACAAAGCATTCTATAGCTACGTCAAGAATCTAGATGGCAACACCCTGATCTGCTCTGAGTTACAGCACAATGGCACAAAAATTACAGAACCAACTGATATTGCCACCATCCTGGCAGATAGGTTCAGTGCTAACTTTACCCCCCTCTCACCCCCTAAAGGGCCCATTTCTGTATAGGAAGAATGCAGAGTCCCTGTAATCACAACTACGCAGGTAAAAGCTGCACTCTCTAAAGCCAAAAATACAGCATCCATGGGACCGGACAACATCCTAGGCTGCATTTTACATGAACCTCAGAATGAACTGGCTCCTCACGTAAGCACCATGTTCAATAATAGCTTCGCATAAGGCTTTGTGCCCACTGAATGGCGCACAGCAACAGTTATCCCACTCCACAAAGGGGGAGCCACCACTGATCCCAGGAACTATAGACCTGTTAGCCTGATGAAATAAAAGTTGTTGAGTTGTATTTTAGTTCGGAGTTGGAGGAGATTGTGGTTTCATGGCATTTCTTCTATTAGCCTGACGAGCCTGGTCTGCAAGGCCATGGAATGTATCATTATGGAACTCATAAACAAAGGCATCGGTAACCTCCAAACTGTGGATCCCACCCAGTTCGGGTTTGTGAAAGGCAGATCATGCCTCTTAAACCTGATCAACTTCTTTGAGGCAGTCACCAAAGCCATGGGTAAGGAGGTTCACACAGCCTATCTTGACCTCACCAAAGCTTTTGACACCATCCCCCATTCTGGAATTATAGCTAAACTCACTAAACTAGGTAAAAATCCCTATGTCACAAGATGGGTTGTCAACTGGCTCACTGATAGAACCCATACTGTAAAAGTTGCAGACTCCGAATCTGACCTCAGAGCAGTGACAAGTGGAGTACCACAGGGTTCCGTCCTGGGACCTCTCCTGTTTGGTATCTACTTCTCTGAAATATAGGCTAACATGGAAGGCCTCTGGCTAACAAAGTTCACAGATGACTGCAAACCATAGTCAAGTCTCCAAATGATGTGGACATCCTACAGAAGGGCCTCACTGAGACAGATGCCTGGTTTCAGAGCCATGGCCTCAAGCTCAATGCCAAAAGGTGCAGTGTCATCCCCTTTGGTAAAAACTCTGTACCCATGAACTATCACATAGACAGCAATCTAATTAACACCGAATGCGTGATGAGACTTTGGGACCCAGGTGGACAATAGTCTCTACTTTGAATGTCACATCACCACAGTAGTCAGAAAGTCCTTCTACATGGCACACCTCCTCACAAAAGAGTTCTCATCCAGGGAAAAAGAGGTCATTGTTCCCCTCTACTCGACTCTCATTAGCCCCATTATAGAGTACAATGACCCTTTTGGAATGAACCTCACAAGACATCTGCAGC
>NC_056749.1:79148485-79285985 GCF_019279795.1 Protopterus annectens
AAAAAAAAATTTTATGGGAAAAAATTAAAATTAAAACCCTTTTTTTTTTGGGAAGAACCCCAACCCCAAAAACCCTTTTTTTTAAAAGAAAAAAAAAAAAATTTTAAAAAAACCACTTTAAACCCCGGGGGAAATTCAGGACCCAAACACAAAATTTCAGCAAAAGTGTTTGGGTTTGCCCTTGTTTTTTATTTTTTTTATAAATATTTAAAAGAAAAAAATAAAATTTTATTTTTATGTTTTTGTTTATTTTTTAAATATATAATATAATATAAAATAAAATATAAAAGAGAAGAGGGGTTTAAAACCCCAATTTTTTTTATTGGTTAAAATTTAAAATAAATTAAAATAAGTAAAAAAATTGTGGGTTAGAAAATTTTTAAAAAAACAGGAATTTAAAAACAAAATAAATAAAAAAAACTTGTATTAATTTACTAATCAAACCCAAATAAATCAAAAATCAAAAATAGACAAAAAATAATTATCTCAAATTAACTAAAAACATTTTTCCACTCTCCACCCCTTAACAAATTGAGCAAACAGGGAAATTTTTCCCTCACCCCTTTAAATTCACATATTCACACCTTCCACTACAAAAAATTTTTTAAAAAATTAACATAGTTTGCAAATTTTTTTATTAAACTACTTAAATTCCCACATTTCCTTTATAAACTTTACAGCCTTTTAAATATCCAACAGAAAATTTTGGTTGCTTTTAGACTTTCCAAATTTAAAGGGTTTAACTGCACATTTAAAAATTTTTAACAGCTCGTTCCTTTTTAAATGTTCGTTTTAAAGGGTTAAAAACAGCAGGTTTAAAAAAAGGGAAATCTTCTTTTCTTTCTTTTAAACCCCTTTAAAAGGGTTTTAAAAAACAGGGGTTTGGGGTTCTCCGTTCTTTTTAAATGCTCGTATAAACCTTTAAAACAACATTTTGAAAAAGCAACAGAAGGTTTCTTTTCCTTGCCTTAAAAAAGTATATTTATTGAAGAAATAACCAAAAGGCCAAACATAACCCATTATTAAAAAAATTTTTTTTTAAAATTTAAAAGAAACCCCTTTAAAAACCAAACCAACTTGAACCCTTGAAAAAAAAAGGGTTTTTTTTTTCCTCCAAAAAAATTTTATTAACTTCCAGAAAAAAAGGGGTTGTGAACCCCCAGGGGGGAAGGGGGTTATCCATAAATAAAGAAAAAAGGGGTTTTGGGGAAATTTTAAAAATTCAAGGGGTGTTCAAATTTTAAAAAAAGACGGGGTTTTATTTTATTTTTAAATTATATATTTTTATATAATTTAATTTTAAATTAAATTAATAACCATATATAATATAAATATATATATATATATATATATATATATATATATATATATATATATATATATTTATTGAATAACTCATCAATTATTTTTTTAAATTATTTTTAATTTTAAATAAATTTTTTATTGTAGTTTAAACTTTTTTTGGGGCGAGTTTTGGGGTTTTGTTGGGTTGAAAGGGGGGAAAATTATAGGGTTGGTTTTGGAAAAAGGGGGGCTTTTGCTGGAGGGGTTAATTGAAAGGTACCAAATAAGGGGTTGGGAATAAATTTAAAGAAAAGGGCCCTATTAGAAATTTTTGGGTTATAAAAAGGGGTTGGGAAAAGTTTTTTGGGGAAAATGGTTAGAAGGGGAAAGGGGTTTTTAAAATTTTTATTGGGGAAAATTTTTTTAAAAAATTGGTAAGGGTAAAGTGACAGTTTTAACTTTTGTTTTTTTAAATCAGATACAACATGTGGTAATGGGAATAAGTTTAAACATCTTGTATGCTGTTTCCTTAGTAAATTAGAAAACCAAAATGGTAAGGGAAATGAAATTTTAAATCTTGTATGCTTTTTCCCTTTAGTAAAAAAACATTGGTAATGGGTAAAGTAATTTTAAACTTTTCTTTCTTGTAAAATTAAAACAATTGGTAATGGGTAAATGACTTTTACATATTGAATGTTTTTTCCTGTTATTTAAATAACAAATGGGTAATGGGTAAAGTACAGTTTACACTTGTGTTTTCCTAAGTAATTCAGATCCCAAATGTGGTAAGTTTTCATTTTCTGTTTATAGAAATTTCAAATTGAATGGAAAGTGACAGTTTTAACATCTTGTATGCTGTTTCCTGTAGTATACATTCAGATACACACATGTGGTAATGGGTAAAGTGACAGTTTTAGCATCTTGTATGCTGTTTCCTATAATAGTATACATTCAGATACACACATGTGGTAATAGGTGAAGTGACAGTTTAACATCTTGTATGCTGTTTCCTGTAGTATACATTCAGATACACACATGTAATGGGTAAAGTGACAGTTTTAACATCTTGTATGCTGTTTCCTGTAGTGTACATTCAGAGCACACATGTGGTAATGGGTAAAGTGACAGTTTTAACATCTTGTATGCTGTTTCCTATAGTATAAATTCAGATACACACATGTGGTAATGGGTAAAGTGACAGTTTTAGCATATTGAATGTTGTTTCCTGTAGTATACATTCAGATACACGTTGGTAATGGGTAAAGTGACAGTTTTAGCATCTTGTATGCTGTTTCCTATAGTACATTCAGATACACACATGTGGTAACAAGTGACAGTTTTAGCATCTTGCATGCTCCTATAGTATACATTCAGATACACACATGTGGTAATGGGTAAAGTGACAGTTTAACATCTTGTATGCTGTTTCCTATAGTATAAATTCAGATACACACATGGTAAATGGCAAAGTGACAGTTTTAGCATATTGAATGTTGTTTCCTGTAGTATACATTCAGATACACACATGTGGTAATGGGTAAAGTGACAGTTTTAGAATCTTGTATGCTGTTTCTATAGTATGCATTCAGATACACACATGTGGTAACAAGTGACAGTTTTAGCATCTTGTATGCTGTTTCCTATAGTATACATTCAGATACACACATGTGGTAATGGGTAAAAGTGACAGTTTTAGCATATTGAATGTTGTTTCCCTGTAGTATACATTCAGATACACACATGTGGTAATGGGTAAAGTGACAGTTTTAGAATCTTGTATGCTGTTTCCTATAGTATGCATTCAGATACACATGTGGTAACAAGTGACAGTTTTAGCATCTTGTATGCTGTTTCCTATAGTATACATTCAGATACACACATGTGGTAATGGGTAAAGTGACAGTTTTAACATCTTGTATGCTGTTTCCTGTAGTATACATTCAGATACACACATGTGGTAATGGGTAAAGTGACAGTTTTAGCATCTTGTATGCTGTTTCCTATAGTATACATTCAGATACACACATGTGGTAATAGGTGAAGTGACAGTTTTAACATCTTGTATGCTGTTTCCTGTAGTATACATTCAGATACACACATGTGGTAATGGGTAAAGTGACAGTTTTAACATCTTGTATGCTGTTTCCTGTAGTATACATTCAGATACACACATGTGGTAATGGGTAAAGTGACAGTTTTAACATCTTGTATGCTGTTTCCTATAGTATAAATTCAGATACACACATGTGGTAATGGGTAAAGTGACAGTTTTAGCATATTGAATGTTGTTTCCTGTAGTATACATTCAGATACACACATGTGGTAATGGGTAAAGTGACAGTTTTAGCATCTTGTATGCTGTTTCCTATAGTATGCATTCAGATACACACATGTGGTAACAAGTGACAGTTTTAGCATCTTGTATGCTGTTTCCTATAGTATACATTCAGATACACACATGTGGTAATGGGTAAAGTGACAGTTTTAACATCTTGTATGCTGTTTCCTATAGTATAAATTCAGATACACACATGTGGTAATGGGTAAAGTGACAGTTTTAGCATATTGAATGTTGTTTCCTGTAGTATACATTCAGATACACACATGTGGTAATGGGTAAAGTGACAGTTTTAGAATCTTGTATGCTGTTTCCTATAGTATGCATTCAGATACACACATGTGGTAACAAGTGACAGTTTTAGCATCTTGTATGCTGTTTCCTATAGTATACATTCAGATACACACATGTGGTAATGGGTAAAGTGACAGTTTTAGCATATTGAATGTTGTTTCCTGTAGTATACATTCAGATACACACATGTGGTAATGGGTAAAGTGACAGTTTTAGAATCTTGTATGCTGTTTCCTATAGTATGCATTCAGATACACACATGTGGTAACAAGTGACAGTTTTAGCATCTTGTATGCTGTTTCCTATAGTATACATTCAGATACACACATGTGGTAATGGGTAAAGTGACAGTTTTAACATCTTGTATGCTGTTTCCTGTAGTATACATTCAGATACACACATGTGGTAATGGGTAAAGTGACAGTTTTAGCATCTTGTATGCTGTTTCCTATAGTATACATTCAGATACACACATGTGGTAATAGGTGAAGTGACAGTTTTAACATCTTGTATGCTGTTTCCTGTAGTATACATTCAGATACACACATGTGGTAATGGGTAAAGTGACAGTTTTAACATCTTGTATGCTATTTCCTGTAGTATACATTCAGATACACACATGTGGTAATGGGTAAAGTGACAGTTTTAACATCTTGTATGCTGTTTCCTATAGTATAAATTCAGATACACACATGTGGTAATGGGTAAAGTGACAGTTTTAGCATATTGAATGTTGTTTCCTGTAGTATACATTCAGATACACACATGTGGTAATGGGTAAAGTGACAGTTTTAGCATCTTGTATGCTGTTTCCTATAGTATGCATTCAGATACACACATGTGGTAACAAGTGACAGTTTTAGCATCTTGTATGCTGTTTCCTATAGTATACATTCAGATACACACATGTGGTAATGGGTAAAGTGACAGTTTTAACATCTTGTATGCTGTTTCCTATAGTATAAATTCATATACACACATGTGGTAATGGGTAAAGTGACAGTTTTAGCATATTGAATGTTGTTTCCTGTAGTATACATTCAGATACACACATGTGGTAATGGGTAAAGTGACAGTTTTAGAATCTTGTATGCTGTTTCCTATAGTATGCATTCAGATACACACATGTGGTAACAAGTGACAGTTTTAGCATCTTGTATGCTGTTTCCTATAGTATACATTCAGATACACACATGTGGTAATGGGTAAAGTGACAGTTTTAGCATATTGAATGTTGTTTCCTGTAGTATACATTCAGATACACATGTGGTAATGGGTAAAGTGACAGTTTTAGAATCTTGTATGCTGTTTCCTATAGTATGCATTCAGATACACACATGTGGTAACAAGTGACAGTTTTAGCATCTTGTATGCTGTTTCCTATAGTATACATTCAGATACACACATGTGGTAATGGGTAAAGTGACAGTTTTAACATCTTGTATGCTGTTTCCTATAGTATACATTCAGATACACACATGTGGTAATGGGTAAAGTGACAGTTTTAGAATCTTGTATGCTGTTTCCTGTAGTATACATTCAGATACACACATGTGGTAATGGGTAAAGTGACAGTTTTAACATCTTGTATGCTGTTTCCTATAGTATACATTCAGATACACACATGTGTTAATGGGTAAAGTGACAGTTTTAACATATTGAATGTTGTTTCCTGTAGTATACATTCAGATACACACATGTGGTAATGGGTAAAGTGACAGTTTTAGCATATTGAATGTTGTTTCCTGTAGTATACATTCAGATACACACATGTGGTAATGGGTAAAGTGACAGTTTTAACGTCTTGTATGCTATTTCCTGTAGTATACATTCAGATACTCACATGTGGTAATGGGTAAAGTGACAGTTTTAGAATCTTGTATGTTGTTTCCTGTAGTATACATTCAGATACACACATGTGATAATGGGTAAAGTGACAGTTTTAACATCTTGTATGCTGTTTCCTGTAGTATACATTCAGATACACACATGTGGTAATGGGTAAAGTGACAGTTTTAACATCTTGTATGCTGTTTCCTATAGTATACATTCAGATACACACACATGTGGTAATGGGTAAAGTGACAGTTTTAGAATCTTGTATGCTGTTTCCTGTAGTATACATTCAGATACACACATGTGGTAATGGGTAAAGTGACAGTTTTAGAATCTTGTATGCTGTTTCCTGTAGTATACATTCAGATACACACATGTGGTAATGGGTAAAGTGACAGTTTTAACATCTTGTATGTTGTTTCCTGTAGTATACATTCAGATACACACATGTGGTAATGGGTAAAGTGACAGTTTTAACATCTTGTATGTTGTTTCCTGTAGTATACATTCAGATACTCACATGTGGTAATGGGTAAAGTGACAGTTTTAACATCTTGTATGTTGTTTCCTGTAGTATACATTCAGATACACACATGTGATAATGGGTAAAGTGACAGTTTTAACATCTTGTATGCTGTTTCCTGTAGTATACATTCAGATACACACATGTGGTAATGGGTAAAGTGACAGTTTTAACATCTTGTATGCTGTTTCCTATAGTATACATTCAGATACACACACATGTGGTAATGGGTAAAGTGACAGTTTTAGAATCTTGTATGCTGTTTCCTGTAGTATACATTCAGATACACACATGTGGTAATGGGTAAAGTGACAGTTTTAGAATCTTGTATGCTGTTTCCTGTAGTATACATTCAGATACACACATGTGGTAATGGGTAAAGTGACAGTTTTAACATCTTGTATGTTGTTTCCTGTAGTATACATTCAGATACACACATGTGGTAATGGGTAAAGTGACAGTTTTAACATCTTGTATGTTGTTTCCTGTAGTATACATTCAGATACTCACATGTGGTAATGGGTAAAGTGACAGTTTTAACATCTTGTATGTTGTTTCCTGTAGTATACATTCAGATACACACATGTGATAATGGGTAAAGTGACAGTTTTAACATCTTGTATGCTGTTTCCTGTAGTATACATTCAGATACACATGGTAATGTGACAGTTTTAACATCTTGTATGCTGTTTCCTATAGTATACATTCAGATACACACATGTGGTAATGGGTAAAGTGACAGTTTTAGAATCTTGTATGCTGTTTCCTGTAGTATACATTCAGATACACACATGTGGTAATGGGTAAAGTGACAGTTTTAACATCTTGTATGTTGTTTCCTGTAGTATACATTCAGATACACACATGTGGTAATGGGTAAAGTGACAGTTTTAACATCTTGTATGTTGTTTCCTGTAGTATACATTCAGATACACACATGTGGTAATGGGTAAAGTGACAGTTTTAACATCTTGTATGCTGTTTCCTATAGTATACATTCAGATACACACATGTGGTAATGGGTAAAGTGACAGTTTTAGAATCTTGTATGCTGTTTCCTGTAGTATGCATTCAGATACACACATGTGGTAATGGGTAAAGTGACAGTTTTCACATCTTGTATGTTTTTTCCTGTAGTATACATTCAGATACACACATGTGGGAATGGGTAAAGTGACAGTTTTAACATTTTGTATGTTGTTTCTTGTAGTATACATTCAGATACACACATGTGGGAATGGGTAAAGTGACAGTTTTAACATCTTGTATGTTGTTTCCTGTAGTATACATTCAGATACACACTTGTGGTAATGGGTAAAGTGACAGTTTTAACATCTTGTATGCTGTTTCCTGTAGTATACATTCAGATACACACATGTGGTAATGGGTAAAGTGACAGTTTTAACATCTTGTATGCTGTTTCCTGTAGTATACATTCAGATACACACATGTGGTAATGGGTAAAGTGACAGTTTTAACATCTTGTATGTTGTTTCCTGTAGTATACATTGAGATACACACATGTGGTAATGGGTAAAGTGACAGTTTTAGAATCTTGTATGCTGTTTCCTGTAGTATACATTCAGATACACACATGTGGTAATGGGTAAAGTGACAGTTTTAGCATCTTGTATGCTGTTTCCTATAGTATGCATTCAGATACACACATGTGGTAACAAGTGACAGTTTTAGCATCTTGTATGCTGTTTCCTATAGTATACATTCAGATACACACATGTGGTAATGGGTAAAGTGACAGTTTTAGCATATTGAATGTTGTTTCCTGTAGTATACATTCAGATACACACATGTGGGAATGGGTAAAGAGACAGTTTTAGCATATTGAATGTTGTTTCCTGTAGTATACATTCAGATACACACATGTGGGAATGGGTAAAGTGACAGTTTTAGCATATTGAATGTTGTTTCCTATAGTATACATTCAGATACACACATGTGGCAATAGGTAAAGTGACAGTTTTAACATCTTGTATGCTGTTTCCTGTAGTATACATTCAGATACACACACATGTGGTAATGGGTAAAGTGACAGCTTTAACATCTTGTATGTTGTTTCCTGTAGTATACATTCAGACACACACATGTGGTAATGGGTAAAGTTACAGTTTTAGCATATTGAATGTTGTTTCCTGTAGTATACATTCAGATACGCACATGTGGTAATGGGTAAAGTGACAGTTTTAACATCTTGTATTCTGTTTCCTATAGTATACATTCAGATACTCACATGTGGGAATGGGTAAAGTGACAGTTTTAACATCTTGTATGATGTTTCCTGTAGTATACATTCAGATACACACATGTGGTAATGGGTAAAGTGACAGTTTTAACATCTTGTATGCTGTTTCCTGTAGTATACATTCAGATACACACATGTGGGAATGGGTAAAGAGACAGTTTTAACATCTTGTATGTTGTTTCCTGTAGTATACATTCAGATGCACACATGTGGGAATGGGTCAAGTGACCGTTTTAACATCTTGTATGTTGTTTCCTGTAGTATACATTCAGATACACACATGTGGTAATGGGTAAAGTGACAGTTTTAACATGTTGTATGCTGTTTCCTGTAGTATACATTCAGATATTCACATGTGGGAATGGGTAAAGTGACAGTTTTAACATCTTGTATGCTGTTTCCTGTAGTATACATTCAGATACTCACATGTGGGAATGGGTAAAGTGACAGTTTTAGCATCTTGTATGCTGTTTCCTGTAGTATACATTCAGATACACACATGTGGTAATGGGTAAAGTGACAGTTTTAGCATCTTGTATGCTGTTTCCTGTAGTATACATTCAGATACTCACATGTGGGAATGGGTAAAGTGACAGTTTTAACATCTTGTATGCTGTTTCCTGTAGTATGTATTCAGATACACACATGTGGTAATGGGTAAAGTGACAGATTTAGCATCTTGTATGATGTTTCCTGTAGTATACATTCGGATACACACATGTGGGAATGGGTAAAGTGACAGTTTTAACATCTTGTATGTTGTTTCCTGTAGTATACATTCAGATACACACATGTGGGAATGGGTAAAGTGACAGTTTTAACATCTTGTATGCTGTTTCCTATAGTATACATTCAGATACACACATGTGGTAATAGGTAAAGTGACAGTTTTAACATCTTGTATGTTGTTTCCTGTAGTATACATTCAGATACACACATGTGGGAATGGGTAAAGTGACAGTTTTAACATCTTGTATGCTGTTTCCTATAGTATACATTCAGATACTCACATGTGGGAATGGGTAAAGTGACAGTTTTAACATCTTGTATGCTGTTTCCTATAGTATACATTCAGATACACACATGTGGTAATAGGTAAAGTGACAGTTTTAACATCTTTTATGTTGTTTTTTGTAGTATATATTCAGATGCACACATGTGGTAATGGGTAAAGTGACAGTTTTAACATCTTGTATGTTGTTTCCTGTAGTATACATTCAGATACACATGTGGTAATGGGTAAAGTGACAGTTTTAACATCTTGTATGCTGTTTCCTATAGTATACATTCAGATACACACATGTGGTAATAGGTAAAGTGACAGTTTTAACATCTTGTATGTTGTTTCCTGTAGTGTACATTCAGATACACACATGTGGTAATGGGTAAAGTGACAGTTTTAACGTCTTGTATGCTGTTTCCTGTAGTATACATTCAGATACACACATGTGGTAATGGGTAAAGTGACAGTTTTAACATCTTGTATGCTGTTTCCTATAGTATACATTCAGATACACACATGTGGTAATGGGTAAAGTGACAGTTTTAGCATATTGAATGTTGTTTCCTGTAGTATACATTCAGATACACACATGTGGTAATGGGTAAAGTGACAGTTTTAGCATATTGAATGTTGTTTATTGTAGTATACATTCAGATACACACATGTGGTAATGGGTAAAGTGACAGTTTTAACATCTTGTATGCTGTTTCCTATAGTATAAATTCAGATACACACATGTGGTAATGGGTAAAGTGACAGTTTTACCATATTGAATGTTGTTTCCTGTAGTATGCATTCAGATACACACATGTGGTAATGGGTAAAGTGACAGTTTTAGCATATTGAATGTTGTTTCCTGTAGTATACATTCAGATACACACATGTGGTAATGGGTAAAGTGACAGTTTTAACATCTTGTATGCTGTTTCCTATAGTATACATTCAGATACACACATGTGGTAATGGGTAAAGTGACAGTTTTAGCATATTGAATGTTGTTTCCTGTAGTATACATTCAGATACACACATGTGGTAATGGGTAAAGTGACAGTTTTAGCATCTTGTATGCTGTTTCCTATAGTATACATTCAGATACTCACATGTGGGAATGGATAAAGTGACAGTTTTAACATCTTGTATGCTGTTTCCTATAGTATACATTCAGATACACACATGTGGTAATGGGTAAAGTGACAGTTTTAGCATATTGAATGTTGTTTCCTGTAGTATACATTCAGATACACACATGTAGTACAAGGGTCTAGGTAACTACTAAAGGGGCTGTAAAAACCGCACAACGTGGCTGGGCTAATATATGCCTTCGGGCAGATAGCCCAGTTCCAACCTATGAACCTATGTGGTAATGGGTAAATGGCCAGTTTTAGCATCTTGTATGCTGTTTCCTGTAGTATACATTCAGATACACACATGTGGTAATCTGTAGTATACATTCAGATCCACACATGTGGTAATCTGTAGTATACATTCAGATACACACATGTAATCTGTAGTATACATTCAGATACACACATGTGGTAATCTGTAGTATACATTCAGACAGACACATGTGGTAATCTGTAATATACATTCAGATACACACGTGGTAATCTGTAGTATACAGTCAGATACACACGTGGTAATCTGTAGTATACATTCATATACACACATGGTAATCTGTAGTATACATTCAGATAGGCTCATGTGGAAATCTGTAGTATACATTCAGATAGACACATGTGGAAATCTGTAGTAAACATTCAGATACACACATGTGGTAATCTGTAGTATACATTCAGATAGACACATGTAATCTGTAGTATACATTCAGATACACACATGTGGTAATCTGTAGTATACATTCAGATAGACACATGTGGAAATCTGTATTA
This sequence comes from Protopterus annectens, assembly GCF_019279795.1. Classification (NCBI taxonomy): domain Eukaryota; kingdom Metazoa; phylum Chordata; order Ceratodontiformes; family Protopteridae; genus Protopterus; species Protopterus annectens. The sequence continues at coordinate 79,159,913 of NC_056749.1, forward strand.
TACATTCAGATACACACGTGGTAATCTGTAGTATACATTCAGATAGACTCATGTGGAAATCTGCAGTATACATTCAGATAGACACATGTGGAAATCTGTAGTATACATTCAGATACACACATGTGGTAATCTGTAGTATACATTCAGATAGACACATGTAATCTGTAGTATACATTCAGATACACACATGTGGTAATCTGTAGTATACATTCAGATACACACATGTGGTAATCTGTAGTATACATTCAGATACACACGTGGTAATCTGTAGTATACATTCAGATACACACGTGGTAATCTGTAGTATACATTCAGATACACATGTGGTAATCTGTACTATACATTCAGATACACACATGTGGTAATCTGTAGTATACATTCAGATACACATGTGGTAATCTGTAGTATACATTCAGATACACACATGTGGTAATCTGTAGTATACATTCAGATACACAAGTGGTAATCTGTAGTATACATTCAGATACACATGTGGTAATCTGCAGTATACATTCAGATACACACATGGTAATCTGTAGTATACATTCTGATACACACGTGATAATCTGTAGTATACATTCAGATACACACATGTGGTAATCTGCAGTATACATTCAGATACACAAGTGGTAATCTGTAGTATACATTCAGATACACAAGTGGTAATCTGTAGTATACATTCAGATACACACGTGGTAATCTGTAGTATACATTCTGATACACACGTGATAATATGTAGTATACATTCAGATACACACATGTGGTAATCTGCAGTATACATTCAGATACACACGTGGTAATCTGTGGTATACATTCAGATGCACACATGTGGTAGTCTGTAGTATACATTCAGGTACACACGTGGTAATCTGTAGTATACATTCAGATACACACATGTGGGAATCTCTAGTACGCATTCAGATACACACGTGGTAATCTGTAGTATACATTCAGATACACACGTGGTAATCTGTAGTATACATTCATATACACATATGTGGGAATCTGTAGTATACATTCAGATACACACGTGGTAATCTGTACTATACATTCAGATACACACGTGGTAATCTGTATTATAATCTATTATTATTGAGTACAATGCGGGTGGCCACGGTGATGCAGTGGTTAGCATTGCCACCTCACAGCAAGAGGTTCTCCGGTTCGATTCTCGGCTGGGGTGCCTTCTGTGTGGAGTCTGCATGTCCTCCCTGTGGTCGCGTGGGTTTCCTCCGGGTGCTCCGGTTTCCTCCCACAACCCAAAGACATGCAGTAGGTGAATTGGACACTCTAAATTGGCCCTAGGTGTGAGTGTGTGCCTTCTGTGGAAGGTTCGGCACCGGGCTGGCAACTTGACACCGTAAAACTCCACTGCCAATCATGAGCGGACAGATGATCTGCTGTGGAGACCCCTAACTGGGAAAAAGCCGAAAGAAGAAGAAGAAGATTATTGAGTACAATGCACCAATTGGAATGTACCTGGCTAGATATCTCCAGTATACATTCAGATATACACATGTGGAAATCTGTATTATACATTCAGATACACACATGTGGTAATCTGTAGTATACATTCAGATAGACGCGTGGAAACCTGTAGTATACATTCAGATAGACACATGTGGAAATCTGTAGTATACATTCAGATACACACATGTGGTAATCTGTAGTATACATTCAGATAGACACATGTAATCTGTAGTATACATTCAGATACACACATGTGGTAATCTGAAGTATACATTCAAATATGCAGATGCGGTAATCTGTAGTATACATGTAGATACACACATGTGGTCATCTGTAGTATACATTCAGATACACACATGTGGTAATCTGTAGTATACCTTCAGATACACACATGTGGTAATCTGTAGTATACCTTCAGATACACATGTGGTAATCTGTAGTATACATTCAGATACACACATGTGGTAATCTGTAGTATAAATTCAGATACACACGTGGTAATCTGTAGTATACATTCAGATACACACTTGGTGATCTGTAGTATACATTCAGATACACACATCGTAATCTGTAGTATACATTCAGATAGACTCATGGAAATCTGTAGTATACATTCAGATACACATGTGGTAATCTATAGTATACATTCAGATACACACATGGGAATCTGTAGTATGCATTCAGATACACACGTGGTAATCTGTAGTGTACATTTAGATGCACACATGTGGGAATCTGTAGTATACATGCAGATACACACGTGGTAATCTGTAGTATAAATTCAGATACACACGTGGTAATCTGTAGTATACATTCAGATACACACATGGTAATCTGTAGTATACATTCAGATACACATGTGGTAATCTGTAGTATACATTCAGATACACACGTGGTAATCTGTAGTATACATTCAAATACACACATGTGGTAATCTGTACTATACATTCAGATACGCAAGTGGTAATCTGTAGTATACATTCAGATACACACGTGGTAATCTGTAGTATACATTCAGATACACACGTGGTAATCTGTAGTATACATTCAGATACACACATGTGGGAATATGTAGTATACATTCAGATACACACATGTGGTAATGGGTAAAGTGACAGTTTTAACATCTTGCATGCTGTTTCCTGTAGTATACATTCAGATACTCACATGTGGGAATGGGTAAAGTGACAGTTTTAACATCTTGTATGCTGTTTCCTGTAGTATACATTCAGATACTCACATGTGGGAATGGGTAAAGTGACAGTTTTAGCATCTTGTATGCTGTTTCCTGTAGTATACATTCAGATACACACATGTGGTAATGGGTAAAGTGACAGTTTTAGCATCTTGTATGCTGTTTCCTGTAGTATACATTCAGATACTCACATGTCGGAATGGGTAAAGTGACAGTTTTAACATCTTGTATGCTGTTTCCTGTAGTATGCATTCAGATACACACATGTGGTAATGGGTAAAGTGACAGATTTAGCATCTTGTATGATGTTTCCTGTAGTATACATTCAGATACACACATGTGGTAATAGGTGAAGTGACAGTTTTAACATCTTGTATGTTGTTTCCTGTAGTATACATTCAGATACACACATGTGGTAATGGGTAAAGTGACAGTTTTAACATCTTGTATGCTGTTTCCTATAGTATACATTCAGATACACACATGTGGTAATAGGTAAAGTGACAGTTTTAACATCTTGTATGTTGTTTCCTGTAGTATACATTCAGATACACACATGTGGTAATGGGTAAAGTGACAGTTTTAATGTCTTGTATGCTGTTTCCTGTAGTATACATTCAGATACACACATGTGGTAATGGGTAAAGTGACAGTTTTTACATCTTGTATGCTGTTTCCTATAGTATACATTCAGATACACACATGTGGTAATGGGCAAAGTGACAGTTTTAACATATTGAATGTTGTTTCCTGTAGTATACATTCAGATACACACATGTGGTAATGGGTAAAGTGACAGTTTTAGCATATTGAATGTTGTTTATTGTAGTATACATTCAGATACACACATGTGGTAATGGGTAAAGTGACAGTTTTAACATCTTGTATGCTGTTTCCTATAGTATAAATTCAGATACACACATGTGGTAATGGGTAAAGTGACAGTTTTAGCATATTGAATGTTGTTTCCTGTAGTATACATTCAGATACACACATGTGGTAATGGGTAAAGTGACAGTTTTAGCATATTGAATGTTGTTTCCTGTAGTATACATTCAGATACACACATGTGGTAATGGGTAAAGTGACAGTTTTAGCATCTTGTATGCTGTTTCCTATAGTATACATTCAGATACTCACATGTGGGAATGGATAAAGTGACAGTTTTAGCATATTGAATGTTGTTTCCTGTAGTATACATTCAGATACACATGTGGTAATGGGGAAAGTGACAGTTTTAGCAAATTGTATGTTGTTTCCTGTAGTATACATTCAGATACACACATGTGGTAATGGGTAAAGTGACAGTTTTAGCATCTTGTATGCTGTATCCTGTAGTATACATTCAGATACACACATGTGGGAATGGGTAAAGTGACAGATTTAGCATCTTGTATGATGTTTTCTATAGTATACATTCAGATACACACATGGGGGAATGGGTAAAGTGACAGTTTTAGCATATTGTATGCTGTTTCCTGTAGTATACATTCAGATACACACATGTAGTACAAGGGTCTAGGTAACTACTAAAGGGGCTGTAAAAACCGCACAACGTGGCTGGGCTAATATATGCTTTCGGGCAGATAGCCCAGTTCCAACCTATGAATCTATGTGGTAATGGGTAAATGGCCAGTTTTAGCATCTTGTATGCTGTTTCCTGTAGTATTCATTCAGATACACACATGTGGTAATCTGTAGTATACATTCAGATCCACACATGTGGTAATCTGTAGTATACATTCAGATACACACATGTAATCTGTAGTATACATTCAGATACACACATGTGGTAATCTGTAGTATACATTCAGACAGACACATGTGGTAATCTGTAATATACATTCAGATACACATGTGGTAATCTGTAGTATACAGTCAGATACACAAGTGGTAATCTGTAGTATACATTCATATACACACATGGTAATCTGTAGTATACATTCAGATAGACACATGTAATCTGTAGTATACATTCAGATACACACATGTGGAAATCTGTAGTATACATTCAGATAGACACATGTGGAAATCTGTATTATACATTCAGATACACCCGTGGTAATCTGTAGTATACATTCAGATAGACTCATGTGGAAATCTGCAGTATACATTCAGATAGACACATGTGGAAATCTGTAGTATACATTCAGATACACACATGTGGTAATCTGTAGTATACATTCAGATAGACACATGTAATCTGTAGTATACATTCAGATACAGAGATGTGGTAATCTGTAGTATACATTCAGATACACACATGTGGTAATCTGTAGTATACATTCAGATACACACGTGGTAATCTGTAGTATACATTCAGATACACTGCGTGGTAATCTGTAGTATACATTCAGATACACATGTGGTAATCTGTACTATACATTCAGATACACACATGTGGTAATCTGTAGTATACATTCAGATACACATGTGGTAATCTGTAGTATACATTCAGATACACAAGTGGTAATCTGTAGTATACGTTCAGATACACATGTGGTAATCTGCAGTATACATTCAGATACACACATGTGGTAATCTGCAGTATACATTCAGATACACACGTGGTAATCTGTAGTATACATTCAGATACACACATGTGGTAATCTGCAGTATACATTCAGATAAACAAGTGGTAATCTGTAGTATACATTCAGATACACACGTGGTAATCTGTAGTATACATTCAGATACACACGTGGTAATCTGTAGTATACATTCATATACACATATGTGGGAATCTGTAGTATACATTCAGATACACACGTGGTAATCTGTACTATACATTCAGATACACACGTGGTAATCTGTATTATAATCTATTATTATTGAGTACAATGCGGGTGGCCAAGGTGATGCAGTGGTTAGCATTGCCATCTCACAGCAAGAGGTTCTCCGGTTCGATTCTCGGCTGGGGTGCCTTCTGTGGAGTCTGCCTTCCTTTGGCTCCTTCCTCCGGGTGCTCGGTTTTCCTCCCACATCCCAAAGACATGTAGGTGAATTGGACACTCTAAATTAGCCCTAGGTGTGATGTGTGCCTTCTGTGGAAGGTTCACGGGCTGGCAACTTGACAAACTCCACTGCCAATCATGGCGGACAGATGATCTGCTGTGGAGACCCTAACTGGGAAAAGCCGAAAGAAGAAGAAGAAGATTATGGAGTACAATGCACCAATTGGAATGTACCTGGCTAGATATCTCCAGTATACATTCAGATATACACATGTGGAAATCTGTATTATACATTCAGATACACACATGTGGTAATCTGTAGTATACATTCAGATAGACACGTGGAAACCTGTAGTATACATTCAGATAGACACTTGTGGAAATCTGTAGTATACATTCAGATACACACATGTGGTAATTTGTAGTATACATTCAGATAGACACATGTAATCTGTAGTATACATTCAGATACACACATGTGGTAATCTGAAGTATACATTCAAATATTCACATGTGGTAATCTGTAGTATACATGTAGATACACACATGTGGTAATCTGTAGTATACATTCAGATACACACATGTGGTAATCTGTAGTATACCTTCAGATACACATGTGGTAATCTGTAGTATACATTCAGATACACACATGTGGTAATCTGTAGTATAAATTCAGATACACACGTGGTAATCTGTAGTATACATTCAGATACACACGTGGTGATCTGTAGTATACATTCAGATCCACACATGTGGTAATCTGTAGTATACATTCAGATACACACATGTAATCTGTAGTATACATTCAGATACACACATGTGGTAATCTGTAGTATACATTCAGACAGACACATGTGGTAATCTGTAATATACATTCAGATACAAATGTGGTAATCTGTAGTATACAGTCAGATACACAAGTGGTAATCTGTAGTATGCATTCATATACACACATGGTAATCTGTAGTATACATTCAGATAGGCTCATGTGGAAATTTGCAGTATACATTCAGATAGACACATGTGGAAATCTGTAGTAAACATTCAGATACACACATGTGGTAATCTGTAGTATACATTCAGATAGACACATGTAATCTGTAGTATACATTCAGATACACACATGTGGAAATCTGTAGTATACATTCAGATAGACACATGTGGAAATCTGTATTATACATTCAGATACACCCGTGGTAATCTGTAGTATACATTCAGATAGACTCATGTGGAAATCTGCAGTATACATTCAGATAGACACATGTGGAAATCTGTAGTATACATTCAGATACACACATGTGGTAATCTGTAGTATACATTCAGATAGACACATGTAATCTGTAGTATACATTCAGATACACAGATGTGGTAATCTGTAGTATACATTCAGATACACACATGTGGTAATCTGTAGTATACATTCAGATACACACGTGGTAATCTGTAGTATACATTCAGATACACACGTGGTAATCTGTAGTATACATTCAGATACACATGTGGTAATCTGTACTATACATTCAGATACACACATGTGGTAATCTGCAGTGGTAATCTGTAGTATACATTCAGATACACATGTGGTAATCTGTAGTATACATTCAGATACACACATGTGGTAATCTGTATCATACATTCAGATACACAAGTGGTAATCTGTAGTATACGTTCAGATACACATGTGGTAATCTGCAGTATACATTCAGATACACACATGGTAATCTGTAGTATACATTCTGATACACACGTGATAATCTGTAGTATACATTCAGATACACACATGTGGTAATCTGCAGTATACATTCAGATAAACAAGTGGTAATCTGTAGTATACATTCAGATACACAAGTGGTAATCTGTAGTATACATTCAGATACACACGTGGTAATCTGTAGTATACATTCATATACACATATGTGGGAATCTGTAGTATACATTCAGATACACACGTGGTAATCTGTACTATACATTCAGATACACACGTGGTAATCTGTATTATAATCTATTATTATTGAGTACAATGCGGGTGGCCACGGTGATGCAGTGGTTAGCATTGCCACCTCACAGCAAGAGGTTCTCCGGTTCGATTCTCGGCTGGGGTGCCTTCTGTGTGGAGTCTGCATGTCCTTCCTTTGGTCGCGTGGCTTTCCTCCGGGTGCTCCGGTTTCCTCCCACATCCCAAAGACATGCAGTAGGTGAATTGGACACTCTAAATTAGCCCTAGGTGTGAGTGTGTGCCTTCTGTGGAAGGTTCGGCACCGGGCTGGCAACTTGACACCGTAAAACTCCACTGCCAATCATGAGCGGACAGATGATCTGCTGTGGAGACCCCTAACTGGGAAAAAGCCGAAAGAAGAAGAAGAAGATTATTGAGTACAATGCACCAATTGGAATGTACCTGGCTAGATATCTCCAGTATACATTCAGATATACACATGTGGAAATCTGTATTATACATTCAGATACACACATGTGGTAATCTGTAGTATACATTCAGATAGACACGTGGAAACCTGTAGTATACATTCAGATAGACACTTGTGGAAATCTGTAGTATACATTCAGATACACACATGTGGTAATCTGTAGTATACATTCAGATAGACACATGTAATCTGTAGTATACATTCAGATACACACATGTGGTAATCTGAAGTATACATTCAAATATTCACATGTGGTAATCTGTAGTATACATGTAGATACACACATGTGGTAATCTGTAGTATACATTCAGATACACACATGTGGTAATCTGTAGTATACCTTCAGATACACATGTGGTAATCTGTAGTATACATTCAGATACACACATGTGGTAATCTGTAGTATAAATTCAGATACACACGTGGTAATCTGTAGTATACATTCAGATACACACGTGGTGATCTGTAGTATACATTCAGATACACACGTGGTAATCTGTAGTATACATTCAGATAGACTCATGGAAATCTGTAGTATACATTCAGATACACATGTGGTAATCTGTAGTATACATTCAGATACACACATGGGAATCTGTAGTATACATTCAGATACACACGTGGTAATCTGTAGTATACATTCAGATGCACACATGTGGGAATCTGTAGTATACATGCAGATACACACGTGGTAATATGTAGTATACATTCAGATACACACATGTGGTAATCTGTAGTATACCTTCAGATACACATGTGGTAATCTGTAGTATACATTCAGATACACACATGTGGTAATCTGTAGTATACATTCAAATACACACATGTGGTAATCTGTAGTATACATTCAGATACACACATGGGAATCTGTAGTATACATTCAGATACACATGTGGTAATCTGTAGTATACATTCAGATACACACGTGGTAATCTGTAGTATACATTCAAATACACACATGTGGTAATCTGTAGTATACATTCAGATACGCAAGTGGTAATCTGTAGTATACATTCAGATACACATGTGGTAATCTGTAGTATACATTCAGATACACACGTGGTAATCTGTAGTATACATTCAGATACACACGTGGTAATCTGTAGTATACATTCAGATACACACATGTGGGAATATGTAGTATACATTCAGATACACACGTGGTAATCTGTAGTATACATTCAGATACACACATGGGAATCTGTAGTATACATTCAGATACACATGTGGTAATCTGTAGTATACATTCAGATGCACACATGTGGGAATCTGTAGTATAATTTCAGACACACACGTAGTAATCTGTAGTATACATTCAAATACACACATGTGGGAATCTGTAGTTTACATTCAGATACACACATGATAATCTGTAGTCTACATTCATATTCACACATGTGGTAATCTGTAGTATACATTCAGATACACACGTGATAATCTGTAGTCTACATTCAGATTCACACATGTGGTAATCTGTAGTATACATTCAGATACACACGTGGTAATCTGTAGTCTACATTCAGATACACACATGTGGTAATCTGTAGGATACATTCAGATACACACATGGTAATCTGTAGTCTACATTCAGATACACAGATTGGGAGGGTGGCCTAATCGTTAAGGTGTTTGCCTTACAAGCACATGGTGCAGGGTTTGAGTCTCACAAGGGATAATTAGCTAGGCTTAAAATGGCTCACAAGGGCAATTAGCCTAGTACTAACCTATGAACCTATAAAAAAAAAAGAAAACATTCAGATACACATGTGGTAATCTGTGGTATACATTCAGATACACACGTGGTAATCTGTAGTATACATTCAGATACACACATGTGGGAATCTGTAGTATACATTCAGATACACACGTGGTAATCTGTAGTATACATTCAGATACACACATGTGGGAATCTGTAGTATACATTCAGATACACACATGTGGGAATGTTGCATTTTGAAGTAAGCAGCAGTTTTAATAATTCTTTCTGATTAGACTCTACATCATCTTGTGCTGGTGTCTTGTTCCCCAAAATGTAACTCCCTTAACTCCCAAACTTGAGGAGCAAAAAAAAAAAAAGATCTCCTCCAAATTAAAAAGCAAAAAAAGTTGCTACAGTTAAAACAACACACGCTGAGTACGTCAGCACTTTATGCCTGTCCAGAAATCCTTTGTCATCTTTCACTTATGTTGCCATGATCGTCTTGCCGAAGCCATGATACTCTTACAGCTATATAAATGAATGCCAGGATTGCCCTGTCAGACCATGAGCACCTGCCAGTTCCAATACAACACCTTGCAAGAGGGCAGCAACCCCCTTCACACACTCTAGTTTCAACTGCACAAGAAAGAGAGACAGAGAAAAGCAGGTGCCTATAGGTGTTTGTTTCAGCAGGTGTGTTTTTATATGTAAAGTTAGCTTACAAAAATTGATAATGATATGGATAGGGTTTTGTCTGGCTATAATTTTAAGTGGGGCTTAATCAGACACAAAGCTGGTTAGAGCAGGGGAGCAGGATTATATTCTTAAAATGTTTAACATGCCTTAAGAAAAAGAGACAGTTTACACATTCTGTATTCTAGGCTCTTATAATTCTGACCTTAAAGTGATGACTATGACTCATGTAAAGTATCTGTTACCCAATGTCTCTGCATTGAGTTAGGTTTCTTCAAAAAAGCAAGATGACTTAAGAGGACAAAATCAGTCAAGCTAGAGAGTGACGTTCTGTATCTTCCACAGAACTGACTCCTGATAATGACATTACTGGAGGGGTAAATGGGTATATCTTTTTATTTATTCATTTATTTTTTGAGCAGCTGCACTAATAAGACATGCAGAGATACACTAATTAGGTTACATTCCCTGCCATTAATTAAATGTGAACTGAACAGGGTTACAAACAAATCAGGTATACCTGTACACTTCCTGCACCTAAAACACACCAGTCTGTATTTGGCAGAGAGAATCATTGCCAGGGTCATTTATGTTAGTGCACCAGCAATGAAAAAACATTTTTGAGCTTTCAGGTTTTCTTCTCAATTGTGTCAGCATTGTACTGATGTATATAAAGGGGGGGGGGGTCTAACCCAGCTTAACTTCCAAATCAGTAGAATCCATAACACTTTCTCCATCAACACTGTCCCAACTTCTATCATTAAAAAACACTTTCTAAAATGAAACCCTACCACCCCTAGCTGCAGATGACCTACCTGCTGAATACCTAAAAATCACAGCAGATACCGCCTACTCCATCTCAATACTTATTGACAAATCACTTCAACAATGTCCCCTCCTATGGAAATCACTCATCTTACCCCTGCACAAAAACGGAAACAACTGATTGCTCTGACTATAGAACCATAGTCATATGTCCCCATCAAAAAGCTTAGAAAAATGTATCCATTCCCAACATCTCAAATGATTCTTTTGAATAACCCCATCTTTGTCATTCTGCACAGCTTTAGACCAAACCACAGTACCACCACTGTGCTGATGGACTTCTCTAAAAGCATTAATCTTAGCCACAATACAGGCAATATTGTATCTGGCATTTTCTTACAGCTGTTTAAAGCCTTTAACATGGTCTCTTATAATAAACTGCTTCTTCAGCTAGCCTCCTTTGATCCCTTTACTCCAGTGTCTCCTGGCTCCTCAATTACATGTCTGGCAGATCCTAAGCTGTTAAATGGTAATCTAGCACCTCTGCCTTTTTACCAGTCTCTACTGGTGTTCTGTAAGGCTCCATACTAAGACTACTCTTGTTTAATATATTTATTAATAATTTGCACACTGCCTAGAAACACACCTAGTCCCATCTGTTCTCCACAAAGTCCCGTTGTTCTCCAACTGCTCATGCAAGATTCAATCTCCTCCATAGAAAACTGCCTAGCAAAATTGGGCCTAAAACTAAACCCAAAATAGACAAAACTTCACCTTTTCACTCCCAAGTCTCATAAAAAATGCAAAGCTGACTTTCAAATTACCTCTGCAGATAACCAAAATACTGAGGTTCTCTAGTACTAAATTACTAGGGGTTATAATAGACAACACCATAACATTCGACCTCCACATCCAGCAAGCAATCAAAAATCACATCAGAAGTAAAGTCTGCAATATAGAGCCAAATATCTGACTGAAAGCAGCCCGATAACATTGGCATCCACCTACACTTCTGTATGCCTCTCCTATTTTTACCAACCTCCAGTCCCATCCTGACAACTAAACTAGAGCAATGCTATAATAAAATAGCCAAATTTGCTTCCAACAAGCCAAACTCTGCACATGACTGCATTGCCCTAAGGTACCTGAACTGGCTTGAACTATTGCACCTCTTTGCCTGCTCTCATCTTCAGGTTGCACACAAATTAGTCTTTTACCCTGACAAATATACTGTCCTAAGGTATAGTACAACCTCACCCCACCATTCAAGCTCTGCGGTCTTCGGGCAAGCATCTCCTGTGCATTTTACAAAGCTGACAACAAAGCAGGAAATGCGTTATACTCGTGCTGTACCTCAGAATCCTGGAACTCATTTCCTCCTGCAGTCAAACTCTTCAACAATGCACATATCTTCAAACATAAATTAACTCTGTTTCTACTTGACACCTGGCTATGCCCTTGCTATTCCCAAAACTAAATCATTTCATTTTTATTATTTTAACTTTATTTATTTTATTTTATAATTTGCTTACCGGGTGAGTGAGTTGGTCCACAGACTTTTTGCATTCATAACCTGGTTATAAAACACAAATAATAAAGAAACATGCAGCATTGATTTAAACAATGCAGAAAAATAAAAGAAGATTAATATAAGCATAGGTGTATAGCTTGTAATACAATGTGTAAGTGTTGAAGGAAGATTAGTACGCAGAGAATATTTACAATAGTTACAATATAAACATTAATTGTACGTAGCCATGGTGGTACGGCAGTAGCATTGTTACCTCACAGCAAGAGGTTCTCCCGTTCGATTCTCGGCGTGGCTTGGGAGTGCTTTCTGTGTGGAGTCTGCATGCCCTCCCTGTGGTTGGGTAGCGCTCGAAAGACATGCGCGCATAAATGGACATTCCTTCATTGAAGGTTGGGCGTCGAGCTGGCACCTCGGCGTTTCGTAAAAATCTACTGCCGATCATTAGCTGCCCGGAGTTCTGCTGTGGGGACCCCTTACCGGGGGCTGAAAAGACAAACAACAATATAAACATTGATTCAGAATGAGCATGTTGTGCAATTGTACATTTGGTTAGGATTTACACTGGTTATATTCGCAGGCTTTGGAGATAGAAACACTTGAACCCTGCTTATTTGAAAAGAAAGTCTTTGATGTTATTTTGTTTACCTCATTTGGTAGGTTGTTCCATATTACTGGTCCTAGTTTAGAGAAAGTGTTTTCACCAATTGCTAATTTATAGTGTATCCTAGCTAAAGGAAGGTAAGGACCTTGGTAGCCTCACAGTGAGTAGTTTTGTTCCCCAAGGGATAGCTTAGTTCTTAGAGGTGGACTCATATGCATTAGCTTGAATAAAACTATTTAGAAGAAGAGTAGCTCTGCCTGCTGTTGGGAGCCAGTGACCTTTCTTTACTATGTGACAAAGATGTGAATTTTGTTCTGCAGGGATGCAGACTTACATATTTTCATTTCTGCTGTTTGCAGTTTTGGTGTATTTTGTGAGGACTACAGAAAAATATAAGGAATATTCCAGTTTAGGAAGCAGGTCATTTTTGGCTACTGATTTTCTGACAAGAGGGAGCGAGGAGGTAAGATATGCGATGGGACTGTTTTAGTCAGGAGAGAACTTTAGTTGTTAAATTGTCAGTATGAGTTTTAAAGTTAAGTAGTGCATCTTGTATTAGCTCTCTCTACTTTTGTTCTATTACATTACGAATGAAATCCCCTTTGTGGTCTATAATCTTAAGTTTTGGTAATATGGTAAGTTGTGTGGGGTAGCAAAATGCATAGCAACATTTTTGTGTGGTTAATTAATAACCTGTTAGAATATAACCAGCTGTATAGGTCTGAGAATGATTTGATTGCAATAATTAGTGAGATCGGTCTACATATAGTAATACTGTAGAATGCCATCAGCATACATTATAATGATTAGGATCAACAGGTCAATGGAGAGGTCATTAATGCATAGGGAAAACAGTTGTGGTCCTAGAACTGAAGCTTGCGGTGCACCAGTTTTAAGTCTTCTTGTTTCTGAAAGGGATTTATTACTGTAAACTTGAATGGCTCTATTTCTGGATAGTTCTGGCACCAAGCAGTGGCATTTTCTTTAAAGTTTAGCCTTTTCAGTTTGTATATGAGCAGGTTATGGATAATTGTTTCCAATATTCTAGTCATGTCAACAACATATACCAGCAATAATATGACTGTTGTAACACATATACCAGCAATAATATGACTGTTGTAACACATATACCAGCAATAATATGACTGTTGTAACACATATACCAGCAATAATATAACTGTTGTAACACATATACCAGCAATAATATGACTGTTGTTCATTTCACTGTAGATTTGTAGATATAATCTGTTGATAAAATTAGAGCTGTCAGGGTGCTAAAGGAGTTTCTAAAGCCATGCTGGTTATCAGATAGGAGTCTGTAGGTGTTAATATGTTTAAATAATTGCTTCCATAGTAATTTCTCTCAAATATTGGAAAAGGACTGGAAATTGGTCTGTAGTCTTTCATACTTGAACAATTTACTTTGAGAAGAGTTATGATAATACAATGTTTAAAGGAACCAAGGATAAAACAAGAAAGTGATTCCACAGCGGAGTATTTTATTAAACAAGTAAAAGGTTAAAATGTGAATAAACAGATGAGTGCTTGCAGCCTTAGACCTCCATCGGATCTATGAGCATTCATTCATTCATTAACATCCTTTATAGTGGCAGTGCCCAGTGGAACTCATCGTCTTAGGAGACATCGTCTTCAGCACCCTGTTACACAAAATATGTATTATTTGAGGGCATATGCTGATTGTGGGACTCAAAACTTGGTTTATGTAGCATTATGCACACAATGCACCTCATTCTATGCTGGAAAAACAAACTGCCACTTTAGAACTAGAGGTTTTTTTCACATTTAAGAGATATCAGAAATAGAACATCTACAAATGCACTAAGCAAACATATAATGGTAAATAATAGTCATCTGTTCCTGTTTATGGCACTCCAAGTGATGCACTTTGGTGCAAGAAAAGGCAATTTGAAAGAAATTACTGAATTTGAAGGGGCCAAATGGATAGCAGATGTGAGGGCTGACAAAAACCCAGGCTTAAATGAGCTTGTGCCTTTAAAACCATTAATGAGAATGAGTCACCTGAGACGATGAGTTCCACTGGCCACTCCCACTCCCACTATAAATGATGTTAATGAATGAATGAATGCTCATAGATCCGATGGAGGGCTTGTGCCTTTAAAACCATTAATGAGAATGAGTCACCTAAGACGATGAGTTCCACTGGGCACTCCCACTATAAATGATGTTAATGAATGAATGAATGCTCATAGATCCGATGGAGGGCTTGTGCCTTTAAAACCATTAATGAGAATGAGTCACCTAAGACGATGAGTTCCACTGGGCACTCCCACTATAAATGATGTTAATGAATGAATGAATGCTCATAGATCCGATGGAGGGCTTGTGCCTTTAAAACCATTAATGAGAATGAGTCACCTGAGACGATGAGTTCCACTGGGCACTCCCACTCCCACTATAAATGATGTTAATGAATGAATGAATGCTCATAGATCCGATGGAGGGCTAAGGCTGAAAGTGCTCATCTGTTTATTCACATTTTAACCTTTTACTTGTTTAATAAAATACTCCGCTGTGGAATCACTTTCTTGTTTTATCCTTCGTTTCTTTGCTTCTTGAAAGTGACGTACTGGTCTTGGTTTGGTTTGTTTGCATTCGAATGTTTAAAGAAAGCAGGGACCATGGTAGTGCCAAGAGATAAAACGTGTGTTAAGGGTTAAGCAATTTATTTAGGTGCTAGCTTAAGGAATTTAGGGTGAAGGGTACAATGTATGTTGCCTGTATTGTGCAGTTTTAAAAAGAGGTTTTTTTTTTTAGTTTAGTTGAAATTGTTGAGAAATGAAAAGTTGTTGCACAGTCAGCTATAGGACAGAGCTGAGAAGGTGTCTGAGATTTGTGACTGATTGAAGAAAGGAGTTGTATTATATTGTTAAGGTAAAAAGGAGGAAGTTTTTTTTAAGTTTGTGGGAAAATGTTTATTGTTTGGTTGCTTCTTGTTATTACCCCTGTCTGACATATTGGTTGTTGTTCCAGTTAGCTGTTATTTATTTCCAGAACTGTTTAGGATTAGAAGACAGAGCATATTGTTTTTGCTATAAATAAAGGGTTTGGGCTGTATCCCTAAACTATTTCTCCTGTATAGACATACATGTTAGTTTCTCTCTCTACTCTCTCATTTTTCTGTCTTCTACTCTTCTTATGACAAAAATGTATATAATTATATCTGACCTAATGTACTATAAATCAATTGTACCCAGTAGTGTTGCTGTAAAATCTACTTGTTTATTTTGTAACTCTCTGCTTTATTCATCGGCACTTTGTACGAAATGCTGCTGATGTTAATTAAGCATTTTGTATGTTGTACAAGTACTACTGTATTTAGTTCTCCTGGAGCTTTGTATGTAATACAAAATCAGTCTAATAACCACAACTTCTCCCAAATTACAGCCAATAGAAAGCCAACAGACCTCCTTCTTCTAAGCCTAAATATCAGAAGTATAACCAACAAAGTCCACGAAATCCATGCCAACATAGACTTGTACTCCCCAGATATTATCATCCTGACAGAAACCTGGTTAAAACCTCACATTAGCAGTGAGCAAATCCTCCCTACTGGTTATGACATACTAAGAGTAGACCGGATAGACAAGAAAGGGGGTGGTATAGCTCTAATGTTTAAACAGCATCTAAACATTCAGATCCTAAACGTATCAGCACCCCAAATTGGCAATGAAGAAATAATTTATACCAACCTCAAAATAAACCAAAATAAAACCATTAACATAATAGGATGCTACTTCCCACCTGGCCATAATATCCCTCCACTAGAAAACCTCCTGAGTTGGGTTACCATCGTCTTCCCTAAGAGACCATAATTTTGGGTGATTTTAATGTTGACTGGCAATCCTGTTGCGGCAGCCATCCAACCCATCATCTAAACCTTCATGGTTTCACCCAGCTCATCCAGTCACCAACCAGAATAAATAAAAGCTCCTACAAGCACACTACCCTGGCTTGGATACTAGTCAGCAAGATTCCCCAGTCATATATAGCAGGCTGTCTAACGGATAGCCTCAGTGATCATTCCCCAACATTCCTACTAAAAAAACACCTACACCAAGTTAAATCTGTCATCTATCGGCAAATACATAATAAACTAAACTTTAACCCACTAACATTCATCTCATCCCTCAAAGACTGTAACTGGAATCCACTAAAGTACCTCAGCCTAGATGACGCAGTTAAGTTTTTCAATACTACCTTCCTAGGCATCCTAAATAATCACGCTCCCATAAGACTTACCAGAACCAAAGCCCAATCCTCCTCACGGCTACAGAAAACCACTAGGTCAGTAATGAAAAACAGAGATAAAGCCTGGGATCACTGGTGCAAAACCAAAAACCCCTCATCTAGACAGAAATTCCTAGAACTACACATTAGAGTCAAAAAGCTAATAAAGCAGGACAATATTCAATACTACCAGTCTGCCGTTAAGTCCTTCCAACACAAAGCCAAGCAATTCTGGTCCTCCATAAACTCCATCCTTTACCCAGATAAAGTCAGTACCCCTCCACCTAACATTCTCCACTTCTCAAAAAATATTGCTACCTCATTCAATAAACACTTCACACAATCTGTGCTATCACTAGCTAGACAAAACAACCCCCCTCCCCTCCACCCCACACCTTCACCTAGTAATCTCCCCACTGCCTTCTCTTTTTCTCCTATTACCTCCAACATAAAAAAATTTTAACTAAACTTAAACCCACTAAACTAGCAGCCGACAACTCCCAAGTGAATACCTACAAATTGCAGGCGACGCCCTAGTCTACCCAGTATCCATCTTGATTAACCAATCTCTGTCAGAATGCTACTTCCCTTCACTATGCAAAATATCGCACATCATTCCCCTCCACAAAGGTGGCCCCTCCACAGAACTCACCAATTACCGGCCAATAGCAATTCTCTCTCCATCTCCAAAATACTAGAGAGATGCATTAACTCTCAAGTCTTAGACTATCTCCTTACTAACAACCTCCTTTCTAACAGTCAACATGGTTTCCAGCCAAACCATAGCACTACCACTGCCTTACTGTTTTTTACTAACATTATCCTTCAGCGTAAAAACAATGGCTATCTCTCCTCTACAACTTTCCTAGACCTATCTAAGGCATTTCACATGGTCCCACACAAACAACTCACCTCTGTTCTCAATAACCTATCCTTGTCTCAATGAGTCACCAGCTGGTTTCAGAGCTACCTAACTGTCTGCCAGCAATCTGTTGTATGGCAGAATAACATATCTCTCCAACTACCTGTCTCTATTGGTGTTCCCCAAGGATCCATCCTTGGACCCTTACTCTTCTCCATTTTCACCAATAATCTATCCTCTGCCACCAAACATGGCACAACCATCATCTGATCAGCCCAGTCCCTACCGGAACTGCAAAAGGTCACACAGGATGCCTTTTCCTCTGTTGAAACTTGGCAAACCAAACCAAACCTATGACCATAAAAAAAGTCCACAAAAACTAGGAGCCTTATACAGAAATAAGCAATTCCTCACCAAAGCAGCCAGGATTTCAGTTGCAAATTCCCACCTTATCTCCACCCTTCTTTATGCCTCTCCAATATATACTAACCTAAGGCAAAGCGATCTAAAACTTGAGACCTGCTGCAACAAAATCACCAAGTTTGCCATCAGGGCATCCTACCGTAGTCACCACTGTCTCTCACTTACTAAACTTGGCTGGCTAGAACTCCCTCACCGCCTTCAATGGTACCAACTCTCACTCACCCACAAACTAGTAAACCATCCTCTAAAAGTCCCTTCCCTCCAAAATCTACTCCAGCCCTTTTTCACTACCAGACCACTATGATCCAACAAAAATCAATTACAGGTGACTAGAGCCAAAAACTCTGCTGGAGAAGCACTCTTCTCTAGCTCAATAGCCAAATTATGGAACACCCCCCCCCCCACAATAACCTCTGCACCATCATGCACCCACTTCAAAGTTTTACTTAACGCTCACCTAAAAAAAATGCTGGTTATGCCCTTGTAACACTCCTCACTAGCATCACCCACTCCATCTGCTTTCAACCTCTCTTCCACCCCACTAACTATCTTTGATTACAGCTAACTCTGATGCTTGTAAGTTTATTATTTATAATACTGTTGTAATTTCTTACTATAACAATGTTAGTAACTGCTATTTACTTCTTAGAAAACATGCCATCTTACATGGCACAGATGTTATGTAACTACTGTAGGTACTATGTTCTTCATCAGGAAATATGATTGTATTAACATTACTTTGTGGAGCTTTTCTCCCCGGGCCTCCACTGAAAAAGGACCTGTGTCCAGTCGAAATTTCCCGGTCAACAAATGTAAATAAATAAATAAATAAAATACTGCTCAATATCATCTGAATATTCTGTTCACTGTATGTGTCCTACTGTTATTGTATCTTTCCTCCCTCAGCCTCCACTGAAAAGGGGATTGTTTGCCCAGTTGGACTTTCCTAGTAAACAAATCTAAATAAATAAAATGGCCTTTTTTATCCACTTGAAGCTTCTACCACTTGTCATCTGTCCAGGTGAAGCATTGACCAGGGAAATACAATGAGACATAGTGGATTCCTAACTAATTAAGGTGCCTCCAGAGCCATAAATGAGAATTTACCTGTAGGAGGTACGGTCAGCTGAACAGTGCAGAATTGCTGACTCTTGCTGCAGCGCATGAATCTTCTCTTTTGTTCTACGTCATTCCTTCTGATAAAGGATCCAACAGAAGCTGTGATGCATTGTAGTGTGCTCTGCTTCCTGAAGTTAACCTGCAGAATTTTTGAGGAAAACAGATTTAAAATTTAAATTACTCCATAATGATGCACTTTTAATGTGTCATACTATCTAGTATTTATCCTTAAAATATCATGACTGAGTTGTGCCTGCATTTTTACCACTAATTATTGCCCCAGTGTGTATTTTGCTGTGTCTGGAACATGTAACCACCTCCAATTGCTCCCCATGTGGAGAAATCTGCTTAGATTGCCATACTATTTTGTTTGGTAGACATGTCATTTCCCTAGACAAATACAGCTATGAGCCTGCATGTACATCTAGCCTATATGCCTGGTTTACTAGAACACCCAAATAACAATGCTCAGCAGGGTTGAATCCAGTTCTGCTATTAGAGTAACTGCCATAATGGCATGTCAGGCTTTAAAAAGGTAGACAGCAACTCAGTGAACCCATCGAATTCTCTACACAGTGTGAGTAAACCTTCCTTAGTATCATACTGGGTGACCTAGTGGACCCCTTCTCAGCTGAGATACTTTAAAGCAAATGGCAACTTCCACCAAGCCTCTTCTGATTACCACTCCTCACCATGGTTACATTAAATGATGGGCACTGCCACAGCACCACATTCCATTCCTTCTTTGATATTTTAATAGTCCTTTCCAAATATGTGTTGTTTCTTCCACAAGGAGTACATTTCAAGTATATAAATATTTTGCAGGACTTGTCTGTCAGATGACTTCAGAATGAGAATACTTTTAGCATGATCTCTCACACACACACATGCACACACATGCACGCACACACAGCCAGACACACCTATACACACACACACACACACAAACATGCACATGCATGCACATATGCGACACACATAGCCATGTGCACAAACACATACACACACACACACACACATACCCACACACACACACACACACACACACACACACACACACACACACACACGCACACACACAGATATATACACACACACACACACACACACACATACACACACACACACACACACACACACACACACACACACACACACACACACACACACACACACACACACACACACACACACACACACACACACACACACACACGGTAGTATTTAACAAGGCGAGCACACAGCATCATGCACATCCCCTTTTTTTAACTCATGTAATACCTGGAAGTTTCTTACTTTGACACACTACAAGCTTTCAAAAACTAGTAAAGAAACAACAAAACACACCAAATGAAGGACAAACCACACTTAAATCCAAAATAAAGGTTAGCGCTTTCATTTACTGTGTTAAGCAAACTTCATCAGACAAAATGGAATAAAAATACAACAATATATATATATATATATATATATATATATAAAAGGTAATTAAAACAGTATGACCTCATTTCCTTTCGAACAAGACCAAGCCTCCAATTAAAGTACCCAACCACAAAAATTGCACCCGTAAAATGTTCACAAAATACATGAAAAGTTTATAGAACATTAAATGCATATAACATAGATTAGTACAGAATTTAAACCATGTAAGTATATATGTATAAATATTATCTACATATATATTATATATATGTATATATATTATATTATAAAATATAACATTTTCACTGACTTTTTACAAATTACAACTGTGTCTGAATGGGTACCTGTCATTTGACTGAGTTTTCAGAAACTTGAAATTTATATGGTCAAGACCATATGATCGAGTCTTTGAAAAACCAAAGCTTTTGAAATGAGATCGCAGTACAGTGTGGATTGGGAAATTTACCCTTTTCCTCACTGTAGTTCATTCTTGGAGTTTATATATAATTTGGAGGGAGTGTGGGTGGTGCAACCCCCCCCCCCTCATGGGAGTGCAGGGAGCTTGCTCCCTCCAAAAATGTAAAAAGAAAGGTACAGTTTATGTGTTTTTTTTATGTTCGAGTTTTTAGAAACTCGATCATATAGTCTCGACCATATGAATTTTGTGGTTCTGAAAACTCATCCATCTGACATAGACCCATCTGAACATAGTTCCATTCCTAGGTTCCATACTGTATCTCCTCCCCAAAGTTTCTTTGTAATCTCTCTTCTTGTGTCAAATATCTTAACATCTTCCAATATTATTATGCCAACATCAGACTTACCCTACCAGTTTAGGATGCATAATCTTCTACTGATGTTTCATACTATTTACATTTACTAAAATCACTCTAAAGTTGTCATTTTGTCCCTGTTGTAGATTATGAGAAATTGTATAAATTGAAGTATTTATCTAATTTGCATTATCTATTTCCTTCCTTTTTTCTCTTTTACACTTATCCTTTTAAAGTTTCTTCATCTGTGTCTTGCTCTTTTGCCAGAAGATTTTTTTACCTTTCACTATTTCCTAATTTACATCTTCCTCATCATTTATTTCGGAATCTTCTTCCAGATTATCTTCTGTTACATGTTTCTGTTTATCCTTGTCTTTGGTTTACCCTGATCTTGCTTCCCTATTTCCTCTTTATCTTTTTTTGGACAATTTCTTCTTTTCATATACTGTCCTCTCTTTTGTTTTATTCTCCTTCATCCCTTTTCTCTATATTATAATCCATCCATAAATGCCCAATTTTGTTAAATTTATAACATTTCAGTTCATACTATTCTGCATCATGACCTGTTTCCCCACAAATATAACATTTTCTCTTATCACAGTTATATATCAAATGACCATGGGGGACATGTTTTTGATTGTCTCCAATATTTTTCAACACCTCTGTTACCCTCTACATTTATCATACTAGGGACAAGAACAATTTTCCCCATTTTCAGTACAATATGCCAGTCCCACCCCCAAGTCCATAATCCTCTGTTATCATAATCTGTGCTAATGCCCATTACTTCTTTACAAAGTTTGTTTAAATGTCTATTTAAAGGATCTTTTTCAGTTTCAGTTTAAAACTGAACATGTATTTTATTTTTTGTTTCTTTGTGAAATGCTTTAATCACATTAGAATGTCATGGATTACAGTTCTTTTTTTTTAATACACGTCCTGAAAACTGTCAAGAACAAAACCAGTCTCAACAATAATGTCACAAAATGTCTTTTTATGAATAATAATAAAAGCTCCTAACTCCTGGACCTTCACTCCCAAAGGGAATATCAAATTATCACAAATGTCATACCTGCCCATTTCTTTGTCTTCTTTGTTCTGAAATCTCATCATAACTTTGTTTTGATTGGTGACATTTCCTTCCCTCTATTCATCTCTCATCACTGTCCCTGCAGTTTCTTTAAGAGACTCTCCATATGATTTCTTTGCCTGGCAATCTTCTTTCAAAATAGCTTCCATTTCCTCTGATTGAATTTTGTCCATACTTTCACCGCATGAAACATTCTTTCCACTCTCTGGCTTGCTCTGCAACAATAATTTACAGAAAACATCATCTAGTAACCCTCCCAAGTGGAGGGTTGTAATAACACATCCATCATTGTTTTTGAACATTTGGTTGCAATGCAACCAACAAATTCTGCTGAAACAGCTCCTCAGAATTGTATACAGTTTCAAACACTGCACTGGCATTCACCACTGAGCTATCCGCCATCTTGGCTCTACTTGAGAGCTGCTCTCCTAGTCACCAGTTCAATAATAATCAAACAAGCACTCTCCTAAAAAGCAGAGTCAATTCCCAGATGCCCTGGCCAATTTTCCTCTACAAGTGCAAATACCGCCTCGGATTTTTCCCTGAAATAAAGCTACTAGCCTAGATGGACTAACCTGGTAACAAAGGATAAATAAACTCAATTTGTTTTCCTTCCACTTCTCCTTGGGAAACTGTGGCCCGTTTGACCTTTTTTTTTACATTATGGCTTGCATGATATAGGCCACCTCAATATTTTCTTTCCCTTTTTCATTCACTCCCTCCTTCCATCATAAATTCTGGCACTTTTGGAGGATTACATCTAAGAATTGCTAATGAGCTTCATACTGTAATTCAAGATGTGAGTGTCTCACACACCATTTATCTGTTATTTGACTCAGAGAAGTCAACTAACCAAACAATGCCCCTAAGTTACTCCTCAAAAGAGACTTGTTCCTCTTGAGATTACCTAGTTAACAAATTAATAAACTAAAAAAAATAAAAGACAAATAAACTATTTGGGCCATCATGTGAGCAGTCATCATTCAATTTCATTAGAAGAATTTGACTACCTTGTGACTGCCCTTCAAGATTTTGATCACTAGGGAGCAAAATCACTAAACTTTGAAAAGTATTTCCTATAAAAACTCTAAAAAAATTGTTTATGCTGGGAGACAAGCCCCCTTCACCCTCACACCCCCTGCTACTTGCATATATCAAGTACAACCCCAATTCCCCTGCTATTTACATACCCAAGTAGAAACTCCACACCCCTGCTCTTACCTATACCAAGTACAACCCCCACAACCCTGATACTTACCTATACCAAGTACAACCCCCACTCCCTGCTACTTACACATACCAAGTACAACCACCACATCCTTCCTACTCACATATATCATGTAAACCCCTGACACCTCTGCTACTTACAAATACCTACAACAACCACAACACCCCTGCTACTTACAGATACCAAGTACAACTCCCACACCCCTGGTACTTACATATAGCATGCACAACCCCCACTATTGCTACTTACATATACCAAGTACAACTGCTACATACAGATACCAAGTACAACCCCCACACCCCTGATACTTACCTATACCAAGTACAACCCCCACACCCTGCTACTTACACATACCAAGTACAACCACCACATCCTTCCTCCTCACATATATCATGTAAACCCCCGACACCTCTGCTACTTACAAATACCTACAACAACCATAACACCCCTGCTACTTACAGATACCAAGTACAACTCCCACACCCCTGGTACTTACATATAGCATGCACAACCCCCACCATTGCTACTTACATATACCAAGTACAACTGCTACATACAGATACCAAGTACAACCCCCACACCCCTGCTACATACAGATACCAAGTACAACTCCCAGACCCCTTCTGCATAAATATACTGAGGACAACTCCCACACCCCAGATACTTACATATACCAAGTACAACCCCCATACCCTTACTATTTACAGATACCAAGTACAATCCCCACACCCCTGCTACATACAGATACCAAGTACAACTCCCATACCACAGATACTTACATATACCAAGTACAACCCTCGAACCCCTACTACTAACAGACACCAAGTACAACTGCCCACCCTTGTTACTTACATATAGCAAGTATAACTCCCACACCCCAGATACTTACATATACCAAGCACAACTCCCAGACCGCTGCTGCATAAATATACTGAGGACAACCCCCACACCCCAGATACTTACATATACCAAGTACAACCTTCGAACACTTGCTGCTAACAGACACCAAGTACAACCACCCACCCTTGTTACTTACATATTCTAAGTACAACCCCCCCAGACCCCTGCTACTTAAATATACCAAGTACAACCCCCACACCCCTGCTACATACAGATACCAAATAAACCCCACACACTCCTGCTCCTTATATATATATATATATATATATATATATATATATATATATGTATACCAAGCACAACTCTCACACCATTGCTACTTACATATACCAAGTAACTCCCCCGCCTCTGCTACTTATATATACAGCAAGTGCAACCCACACACCCCTGCTACTTACATAAACCAAGAACAAACCCCACCCTTCTAATACTTACACATACCAAGTACAACCCTTACACCCTTGCTACTTACATATACCAAGTAAACCACCCCACCCCTGCTACTTACAGATACCAAGAACAAACCCCACACCCCTGCTACATACCTCTACCAATGGTAAACACCACACCACTGCTTCTTAAATATACCAAGGGCATTCCCCTCACCACGTCTACTTACCTATACCAACCGCAACCCTCCACCCCTGCTACTTACATATACCAAGTGCAACACCCACAGCCCTGCTACATACATATACTAAATACAACCCCCACACCCCTGCTAGTTACATATACCTAGTACAACCCCGACCCCTCTGCTACTTACAGATACCAAGTACAACCCCCACACCACTGCTAGTTACATATGCCAAGTACAACCCCTACCTAGTACAACCCCCACACCACTGCTAGTTACATATGCCAAGTACAACCCCCCCACCCTGCTACTTACATGCCCCAAGTACAACTCCAACTCCCCTGCTACTTAAATATAGCAAGTACAACCCCCATATCCTGCTACTTACAGTTACCAAGTACAACACCAACACCCTGCCACTTATATATAGCAAGTACAGCCCCCACACCCCTAATACTTACATATACCAAGTACATCCCCCACACACCTGCTAATTATATATACCAAGTAAAAGCCCCACACCCCTACTACTTACATATACCAAGTGCAACCCACACACCCCTACGTCTTACAGATATCAAGTACAGCCCCCACACCCCTACTACTTACATATACCAAGTACATCCCCCACACACCTGCTAATTATATATACCAAGTAAAAGCCCCACACCCCTGCTACTTACATATACCAAGTGCAACCCACACACCCCTACGTCTTACAGATATCAAGTACAGCCCCCACATCCCTGCTACTTACATATACCAAGTACATCCCCCACACACCTGCTAATTATTTATACCAAGTAAAAGCCCCACACCCCTGCTACTTACATATACCAAGTACATCCCCCACACACCTGCTAATTATATATACCAAGTAAAAGCCCCACACCCCTGCTACTTACATATACCAAGTACATCCCCCACACACCTGCTAATTATATATACCAAGTAAAAGCCCCACACCCCTGCTACTTACATATACCAAGTACATCCCCACACACCTGCTAATTATATATACCAAGTAAAAGCCCCACACCCTGCTACTTACATATACCAAGTACATCCCCACACACCTGCTAATTATACCAAGTAAAAGCCCCACACCCTGCTACTTACATATACCAAGTACATCCCACACACCTGCTAATTATATATACCAAGTAAAGCCCCACACCCCTACTACATATACCAAGTACATCCCCACACATGCTAATTATATATACCAAGTAAAAGCCCCACACCCCTGCTACTTACATATACCAAGTACATCCCCCACACACCTGCTAATTATATATACCAAGTAAAAGCCCCACACCCCTGCTACTTACATATACCAAGTACATCCCCCACACACCTGCTAATTATATATACCAAGTAAAAGCCCCACACCCCTGCTACTTACATATACCAAGTGCAACCCACACACCCCTACGTCTTACAGATATCAAGTACAGACCCACATCCCTGCTACTTATATAGACCGAGGACAACCCCCTCACCCCTACTACTTACAGGTATCAGGTTTAACCCCTACACCCCTGCTACTTGCATATACCTGGTACAAGTTGGGAGGGTGGCCTAATGGTTAAGGTGTTTGCCTTACAAACACAAGGTGCAAGGTTTGAGTCTCACAAGGGATAATTGGCTAGACTTAAAATGGCTTGCAAGGGCAGTTAGCCTAGTACTAACCTATAAAATAAGACACCATTTGTTGGGTTGGGAGGGTGGCCTAATGGTTAAGGTGTTTGCCTTACAAACACAAGGTGCAGGGTTTGAGTCTCACAAAGGATAATTGGCTAGGCTTAAAATGGCTTGCAAGGGCAGTTAGCTTAGTACCAATCTATGAACCTATGAACCTATGAACAACCCCCACACCCCTGCTACTTACATTAATCAAGTGCAACCCCCACACCTCTGCTACTTACAGTTACCAAGTACAATCCCCACATCCCTGCTATTTACATACACCAAGTACAACACCGCACCCCTGCTACTTGCTGGTACCAAGTACAACCCTGACATCTGTGCTACTTAGATATACGTAGTAAAACCCCCACACCTATGCTACTTAGATATATTAAGTACACCCCCACAGCCCTGCTACTTACATATACCAAGTACAGCCCCCACACCCCTGCTACATATATGTATCTAGTACAATCCCACACCCCTGCTACTTACATATCCCAAGTACAACCCCCCCACACCTGCTATTTACAAATACCAAGTACAACCCCCACAGCCCTGCTACTTACATATACCAAGTACAGCTCCCACAACCCTGCTACCTATATGTATCTAGTACAATCCCACACCCCTACTACTTACATATACCAAGTACATCCCCCACACACCTGCTAATTATATATACCAAGTAAAAGCCCCACACCCCTGCTACTTACATATACCAAGTACATCCCCCACACACCTGCTAATTATATATACCAAGTAAAAGCCCCACACCCCTGCTACTTACATATACCAAGTACATCCCCCACACACCTGCTAATTATATGTACCAAGTAAAAGCCCCACACCCCTGCTACTTACATATACCAAGTACATCCCCCACACACCTGCTAAATATATATACCAAATAAAAGCCCCACACCCCTGCTACTTACATATACCAAGTACATCCCCCACACACCTGCTAATTATATATACCAAGTAAAAGCCCCACACCCCTGCTACTTACATATACCAAGTGCAACCCACACACCCCTACGTCTTACAGATATCAAGTACAGACCCACATCCCTGCTACTTATATAGACCGAGGACAACCCCCTCACCCCTACTACTTACAGGTATCAGGTTTAACCCCTACACCCCTGCTACTTCCATATACCTGGTACAACCCCCACACCCCTGCTACTTACATTAATCAAGTGCAACCCCCACACCTCTGCTACTTACAGTTACCAAGTACAATCCCCACATCCCTGCTATTTACATACACCAAGTACAACACCGCACCCCTGCTACTTGCTGGTACCAAGTACAACCCTGACATCTGTGCTACTTAGATATACGTAGTAAAACCCCCACACCTATGCTACTTAGATATATTAAGTACACCCCCACAGCCCTGCTACTTACATATACCAAGTACAGCTCCCACAACCCTGCTACCTATATGTATCTAGTACAACCTCACACCCCTGCTACTTACATATCCCAAGTACAACCCCCCCCCACACCTGCTATTTACAAATACCAAGTACAACCACCACAACCCTGCTACTTACATATACCAAGTACAGCTCCCACAACCCTGCTACCTATATGTATCTAGTACAACCTCACACCCCTGCTACTTACATATACCAAGTACAGCCCCCACAACCCTGCTACCTATATGTATCTAGTACAACCTCACACCCCTGCTACTTACATATACCAAGTACAGCTCCCACAACCCTGCTACCTATATGTATCTAGTACAATCCCACACCCCTACTACTTACATATACCAAGTACAACCCCCCCCACACCTGCTATTTACAAATACCAAGTACAACCACCACAGCCCTGCTACTTACATATACCAAGTACAGCTCCCACAACCCTGCTACCTATATGTATCTAGTACAACCTCACACCCCTGCTACTTACATATCCCAAGTACAACCCCCCCACACCTGCTATTTACAAATACCAAGTACAACCACCACAGCCCTGCTACTTACATATACCAAGTACAGCTCCCACAACCCTGCTACTTATATGTATCTAGTACAACCCCACGCCCCTACTACTTACATATCCTAAGTACAACCCCCCACACCTGCTATTTACAAATACCAAGTACAATCCCCACACGCCTCCTACTTACAGATATCAAGTACAGCCCCCACACCACTGCTACTTATATATATCTAATACAACCCCCCCCATAACCCTGCTACTTACAGGTACCCAGTACAACCTCCACACCCCTGCTACTTACAGATATCTAGTACAGCCCTGCTACTTACATATACACGGGTATAGTGTGGGTGTGTGCAGTTCCTTTGCGTTTCTCTATGTGAATTTTGATGGAATAGAAAAAAGCACATATGGTTAATTTAAGTTTACGTAAAGTTTAAGCATGGCGGTAGTTGCATGTACTTATGCACAGAACCTCTTATATTTTAACTATCGCCTGGCTTCCAAGTGTTAGGAATTGAACCGAGAAGACCTGTACCACAGTGCGATAGCACAAGCAGGCTCCAGCTACCAACCCCTCCACAAAGATATCTCTAGAAAAGGTAGTTGCATATACTTATGCACAGAACCTCTTATATTTTAACTATCGCCTGGCTTCCAAGTGTTAGGAATTGAACCGAGAAGACCTGTACCACAGTGCGATAGCACAAGCAGGCTCCAGCTACCAACCCCTCCACAAAGATATCTCTAGAAAAGGTTATTAAATACGCAATTTCTAACTTGGTCTATGTAACTTAAATACCTCAGGACAGATCTCTCGGGCTGGCAACTAAACAGTATAATATATAGCTTGAAAACTTTCCTGATAAATAATACCCACATTAAAGCCCAGCTCTAAGCTAATTAAGTTAAAGCTAAACATTAGTGTGAGCCTAGAGTGTAAGTCTGGCTTTTTTACCTGTAAATTCTCTTGCACGTACCTGCAGTAGTTGATCTTTAGGACCAAGAAACCTCCTGAGTGGTTATCTGCTGACGTAGAAAAGTTTTTAAAAGCCCTACTAGTTCCCGCCACAGTACTATAGGATACTGTTACTTTTTCTATGTTATCGCCTGCTCCTGCCCTGAGGTATGTACAAATGAATTCATGTTGTTAGCCTATGTCTGCTGCAATAATCAGATAACTGGCGCTTTATTTTTATTTAAATTTACAGTTATTTTACGTTCCTATCTATCCTATTTTGTATCGTATCTGCATTTTGTTAGATAAAGCACTGAGATACAGTATTTAGGAGTATTGGACACACGTGGACTGACTAACTCTGCTTTCTTGTGTTACCTGTATATGCGTAGTGTTACGGTCAACTGTTTAGATTCTTAGGTGCCGAATCTCACTTAAGAGGACTCTCTAGATGCTATATTTTCAGAACGCTTTAAACTAGCCTAACGCCAAACCTTTTCTGGCGCTTTCTATAAACTATCAGAAATACTGGGAGCGCTGTACACACACCAAACGCTAATCCAAAGATAGCGATGGTGCCTGCGTTCTTCTGCCTATTGTTTGGTTAATTTAAAATTGATTACTCAGGGTTTATTTGTTGCTTGTATAGTGCTCTTCTGCTTATTGTTTGGTTAATTTAAAGTTGATTACTCAGGGTTTATTTGCTGCTTGTATAGTGCTCGTATAGTCCACAGAAGGTATTACTGGAAATCTGCCAATGCTGTTTAAACAACTGCCTTTGTAATCATTTGCTGTTACAATCAAATTTATTGCTGCAAGGGGATATATTCATGATAATTCAAATGTGCTTATGTTATCTCTCCCTAGGTAGTTGCATATACTTATGCACAGAACCTCTTATATTTTAACTATCGCCTGGCTTCCAAGTGTTAGGAATTGAACTGAGAAGACCTGTACCACAGTGCGATAGCACAAGCAGGCTCCAGCTACCAACCCCTCCACAAAGATATCTCTAGAAAAGGTTATTAAATACGCAATTTCTAACTTGGTCTATGTAACTTAAATACCTCAGGACAGATCTCTCGGGCTGGCAACTAAACAATATAATATATAGCTTGAAACCGTTCCTGCTAAATAATACCCACATTAAAGCCCAGCTCTAAGCTAATTAAGTTAAAGCTAAACATTAGTGTGAGCCTAGAGTGTAAGTCTGGCTTTTTTACCTGTAAATTCTCTTGCACGTACCTGCAGTAGTTGATCTTTAGGACCAAGAAACCTCCTGAGTGGTGTAGCTCTGCTCCGCTTCGCCCTCGCTTGTCTCGGGCTTGCTTCGCTCCCCACCCTGCCCCCTTATCCCACCCGCCCCCACTATCCCTACATTTATTAGCTCAAAATAACCACACCCCGCTTACCTCTGTACCAATCATGCTAGTCCACCCATTAATTACTTCCTCTCCCATCATCCCCATAGTCAAGCTTATTGCTTTCCCCTATCTTAGTCTTCCTATAGTCATTATTACCAACTAGTATTAGGCAATCAAACCCCTAGGTTAACTATCATACCATATTACTACTCCTCATTAACATGCCAAAAGTAAAGAATCTAATTATCCCTTTTGTATTACCAATTATTATCATCTCCTACTTATTATCCCGTTATGAAAACCAAAAACACATAGGATTCTACTATCCAAAGGGCCAAACATGTATTCCCTCAACTGTTCTCCCTAAAGAACTTTCTCCCATCTACTACCCCACTAGAACGCTAGGCATACATAGCCTACACCTCACTCAATCACACGCAAAGGTATCAACAACAAAACATGGTCAAAAGATAATATATAAGCTTCTAAGACTCCTAGATCAACTGAAAAAACGTATTACCAAAGATGGGGACATTCACCCTAACCCAGGGCCATCCTCAAACCCCAATTCTGTCACATCAATGTTAGCCCAAAGGTCAGCTAACTCCCTTCTCATCCTCCATTTTAACCTAAGAAGCATCAACAATAAGCTTCATAACCTACATAGCATGCTAGCCACCTACCTCCCTGATATTATGTGTCTATCGGAGACATGGCTTAAACCAGCCACCAAAGATGAAGAAATTCTCCCACCAGGATATAACATCCTAAGGGTCGATCGTGTAAAAAAAAAGGGAGGTGGTATAGCTGTATTGTATAGAAGCACACTCAATATCATAATGCATCCTAACCAACCTCCTAAGATCACCAATGCAGAGTCAATTGCCTTAAAACTATGCTTAAATAACCAAAAAAGTATCAATCTTTTTGTAATTTATATCCCGCCTGGGAACAATCTAGAAACTATGGAACAAACACTAAGCTGGCTAGCCGTTAACTACCCTCAAGAAACCATTGTTCTGGGCGATGTCAACATTGACTGGACCCAATGTTCTGCACTGACCAATCCTATGACTATTAACCTACACGGCTTCTCCCAGAATATAGACTCCACAACTAGAATAGGAAATGCCCACCAAAAAGAGAGTATACTCGACTGGATTCTTACGAACTCCCACATACATAAATATACTACTGGGACCCTTCCTAATCATCTTAGTGACCATCTTATCACTTTCATAATAAAACATAAATTTATCACCATAAACCAACCCATACATAGACTAGTAAGAAACAAGAAGAAATTCGAACCTATGAAATTTGTTGCTGAACTCAAATCCTGTAATTGGTCTAAGCTAAAAACCCTATCCCTTGACGAGAGTGTGACATTCTTTAATGACACATTCCTAAGCATTCTGGACAATCATGCACCTAACCGACTTACTAGAACTAAGGTGCGGATAGCCCCCTGGCTAACTAGGGAAACTAAATCCAAAATTAAACTTAGGGATAAAGCCTGGGATATATGGAGAGCTACTAAGGTACCTCTAGATCGTATTAAATTCCAGCAGCTTAGAAATTAAACAAAAAAAGCTAGCAAACTGGACAAAAAGAATTATTTCTGTCACCTCCAAGAAAAGCACCAGAACAACCCTAAGATGTTCTGGGCAGGCTTAAATAATCTCCTCCATCCAGGGAAATCATCCACGCCTACCCCCGAAACACTTATTGGTAAAAACCCAGAAGTCGTAGCCAATACCTTTAACTCCTTCTTTACTGAGACGATTCAAGCATTAGCCAGTGAACTACCCCCCCCAACCAATACTACCGATGATACAGTCCCTTCCTTTAAACTACAACAAATACCCACCTCCTACATTCGAACCTTACTGAAGAAACTTAAACCAACCACTCTCTCAGCGGACCGACTTCCAGCTGAATACCTGCAAATTGCAGCAGATGCCATAGCCTACCCTATCTCTATCCTGATTAATAGAACTATCACTGAAGCCACTATCCCCTCCATTTGGAAAATTTCCTATGTCATACCACTCCATAAGGGTGGCCCTTCCACTGAACCATCTAACTATAGACCAATAGCAATATTGTCTCCATTAGCCAAAATTATGGAACGATGTGTCCATAAGCAATTTCTTCACTACCTCACCCTAAATAATCTACTGACTAAATCGCAACATGGCTTCAGACCCCACCATAGTATGACTACTGCCCTCCTTTCTTTCACTGACTCAGTTAATAAAAATCGTAATAACAAAAAAATATCGTCCGCCCTTTTTCTCGACCTGTCAAAAGCCTTTGACATGGTCAATCACCAGCTACTTCTCCATACGCTAGAAACCTTACACTTTGATTATTCATCTCTCAACTGGTTCTCTGCTTATCTCTCTGGTAGGCAGCAAGCGGTCCAATGGCAAAACAAGCTCTATCACCTGCTACCCAATACCATAGGAGTCCCCCAAGGATCCATACTAGGTCCTCTTCTCTTTTCCGTGTTCATTAACGAACTTCACACAGTTATCCCTAAAGCTACCTGCATCCAATACGCGGATGATTCCACCCTTATTTGCTCCGATATCTCTCTCCCCGATTTACAAGTAACAACCCAACACTGCTATACTACAGTAGAAAAATGGCTCTCAGTGAGGAATCTCATCCTAAATCCAAAAAAACCAAGCTACTACTATTCTTTCCTACCTCTGCCCCCACTTCAAATCCCAACAATACTACCTTCTTCGTCCAATCTAATAATGGTACCATCATTGAGCCTGACACCAATACTAAACTACTAGGGGTCACCATTGACGACAAGCTTAGATTTAACTTGCACATCAGCCAGACAATTAAGACTGCAAATAAGAAACTTGGATCCTTGTATAGAATCAAGAACTTTCTAACCCCCAACGCTAAACTAACCATTGCCCGTACACATCTCCTCTCCACGCTACTGTATGCCTCTCCTGTATTTTATTCTCTTCACAAATCCGACATCAATAAACTCTCTGTGACCTATAATCACATTGCCAGATTTATAACTGGAATTCCTTACAGAACACATCATTGCCTTAACCTAAAAACACTTGACTGGTTAGAATTACCCAATCTCCTCAAACTGAACCAACTCACTGAAGCATTTAAAATCATTAAGGAACCTGATAAAACCCCCTCACTCAATAACCTATTGACCCCCTACTCTAACCTAAGCAGTCTTCGTTCCTCTAACAAACACTTGGTACAAACTATCAAATCTTATAACATGGGAGGTGATGCTCTCTTCGACAACTCTATAGGTAAGATTTGGAACTCCCTCCCTAATAACCTTAGACTTTCCACCTCCCAAAAAAATCTAACTCAATTCTTTAAGGCACAATGGCTATGTTCATGTGTAAAACCAGACTAGCCTCTTCCTGAGCGACCACTTATCCTACCACACTTGAACTAATCTGGGCTTCCTGTTGCCTTGTATCCAACCATTACTTAGCTGACCATTAATCCACCTGTTTCTGCAGCAGTATTTTTGTTCCTTCATCCTCCCTTAATATGTTACTATGGCTGTGATGTTGTACCAGAGTGTATTAAAATCTATTGCTGCTTTACTGTATCTTTGTATAACTGAGTAGACCTTTAGTTGCCTAGTGGTTAATCATATCTAATCTAATGAAAACTTAATAATGTGAATTAACATCTGTCTCTCCATCTCATCTATGGATTTGTAAACCTACTTGTATATTGTTATGTCTGTGGAGCTTTTTTTGTCTCTGCATCTGTCTCTCCATTCTCATATATGTATTTTGTAAACCTATGTGTATATTGTTATGGCTGTGGAGCTTTTCTCCCCGGGCCTGCGCTGAAAAAGGACATGTATCCAGTCGGACTATCCCGGTCAACAAATGTAAAATAAATAAAATAAATAAATAATACCTAGTACAAGCCCCAAATCCCTGCTACTTACATGCACCAAGTACACTCCCCACACCCCTGCCACTTACATGTTCCAAGTACGACTCTCACTCTTCTGCTACGTACATATACCAAGCACAACCCTCACACCCCTACTATGTACATATACCAAGCACAAGCCCTACACCCCTACTACGTACATGTACCAAGCACAACCCCCACACCCCTACTATGTACATATACCAAGCACAACCCCCACACCCTACTGCATATATACCAAGCACAACCCCCACACCCCTACTATGTACATATACCAAGCACAACCCCCACACCCCTACTATGTACATATACCAAGCACAACCCCCACACCCCTACTACATACATATACCAAGCACAACCCCACACCCATACTACGTACATATACAAGCACAACCCCCACACCCCTACTATGTACATATACCAATCACAACCCCTACACCCCTACTACGCACATATACCAAGCACAACCCCCACACCCCTACTACATACATATACCAAGTACAGCCCCCACACCACTGCTACTTATATGTATCTAGTACAACCCCCACACTGCTGCTTCTTACATATCCCAAGTACAACCCCCACACCTGCTATTTACAAATACCAAGTACAATCCCCAAACGCCTCCTACTTACAGATATCAAGTACAGCCCCCACACCCCTGCTACTTATATATATCTAATACAACCCCCCCACAGCCCTGCTACTTACATATACCTAGTACAACCCCACACCCCTGCTACTTACGGGCACCAAGTACACTCCCCACACCCCTGCTACTTACATGTTCCAAGTACGACTCTCACTCTTCTGCTACTTACATATACCAAGCACAACCCCCACACCCCTACTACGTACATATACCAAGCACAACCCCCACACCCCTACTATGTACATATACCAAGCACAACCCCCACACCCCTACTACGTACATATACCAAGCACAACCCCCACACCCCTGCTACTTACATATCCCAAGTACACTCCCCACACCGCTGCTACTCATATATCCCAAGTACAGCCCCCACAGCCCTGCTACTTACATATACCTAGTACAACCCCCAAACCCCTACTACTTACGGGCACCAAGTACACTCCCCACACCCCTGCTACTTACATATACCAAGCACAACCCCCACACCCCTACTACGTACATATACCAAGCACAACCCCCACACCCCTGCTACTTACAGATATCTAGTACAGCTCCCACAGCCGTGCTACTTACATATACCTAGTACAACCCCCAAATCCCTGCTACTTACGGGCACCAAGTACACTCCCCTCACCCCTGCTACTTACATATACCAAGCACAACCCCCACACCCCTACTACGTACATATACCAAGCACAACCCCCACACCCCTGCTACTTACAGATATCTAGTACAGCTCCCACAGCCTTGCTACTTACATATACCTAGTACAACCCCTAAACCCCTGCTACTTACAGGCACCAAGTACACTCCCCACACCACTGCTACTCATATATCCCAAGTACAGCCCCCACAGCCCTGCTACTTACATATACCTAGTACAACCCCCACACCACTGCTAGTTATATACACCAAGTACAAACCCCCCGCCCTGCTACTTACATGTTCCAAGTACGACTCTCACTCTTCTGCTACTTACATATACCAAGCACAACCCCCACACCCCTACTACGTACATATACCAAGCACAACCCCCGCACCCCTACTACATACATACATATACCAAGCACAACCCCCACGCCCCTACTATGTACATATACCAAGCACAACCCCTACCCCCTACTATGTACATATACCAAGCACAACCCCCATACCCCTACTATGTACATATACCAAGCACAACCCCCACACCCCTACTATGTACATATACCAAGCACAACCCCCACACCGCTGCTACTTACATATGCCAAGTACAATCAACACATGCCTGCTTCTTACATATACCAAGTACAGCCCCCCACCCCTGCTACTTACAGATATCTAGTACAGCTCCCACAGCCGTGCTACTTACATATACCTAGTACAACCCCCAAATCCCTGCTATTTACGGGCACCAAGTACACTCCCCACACCCCTGCTACTTACAGATATCAAGTACAACCCCCACACCCCTGTTGCTTTCATATACCAAATACAACCCCCACACCCCTACTACTTACAATACCAAGTACAACTCCTACACTTCTTCTAGTTACATATACAAAGTAAAACCCCCACACCCTGCTACTTATAGATACCAAGTACAACCACCACACTCCTGCTAAATTCAGATACAAAGTACAACCCCTATACCCCTGCTACTTACAGTTACCAATTACAACCCTCACACCCCTACTACTTATAGATATCAAGTACAACCCTCACACCCCTACTACTTATAGATATCAAATACAACCCCCACACCCCTGCTTCTTACATATACCAAAGGCATTCCCCTCACTCCTGCTACTAACATATACTAAGCACAACCCCTCACCCCTACTACGTACATATACCAAGCAGAACCCCCACACCCCTACTACGTACATATACCAAGCACAACCCCCACTCCCCTACTACGTACATATACCAAGCACAACCCCACACCCCTGCTACTTACATATGCCAAGTACAATCAACACATGCCTGCTTCTTACATATACCAAGTACAGCCCCCCACCCCTGCTACTTACATATATCAAGTACAACCCCCCACACCACTGCTACTTACAGATATCAAGTACAACCCCCACACCCCTGTTGCTTTCATATACCAAATACAACCCCCACAACACCCCTACTGCTTACAGTACCAAGTACAACTCCTACACTTCTTCTAGTTACATATACAAAGTAAAACCCCCACACCCTGCTACTTATAGATACCAAGTACAACCACCCTGCTAAATTCAGATGCAAAGTACAACCCCTATACCCCTGCTACTTACAGTTACCAATTACAACCCTCACACCCCTACTACTTATAGATATCAAGTAAAACCTCCACACCCCTGCTTCTTACATATACCAAGGGCATTCCCCTCACTCCTGCTACTAACATATACTAAGCACAACCCCCCACCCCTGCTACTTACATAAAGCAAGGGCAACCCCCTCACCCCTACTACTTACTTGTACCAAGGGCAATTCCCACACCACTGCTACTTACATATACCAATGCAACCCCCACACCCCTGCTACATACATATACTAAGTACAACCCCCACACCCCTGCTAGTTACATATACCTAGTACAACCCCCAAAACCTCTGCTACTTGCAGATACCAAGTACAACCCCCACACCCCTGCTAGTTACATACACCAAGTACAAACCCCCTGCCCTGCTACTTACATGTTCCAAGTACAACTCTCACTCCCCTGATACTTACATATGCCAAGTACAACCCCCACACCCTTACTACGTACATATTCCAAGTACAACCCCCACACACCTGCTACATACAGATACCAGGTAAAACCCCCACACCCTGCTGCTTACAGTTACCAAGTACAACCGCAACACCCCTGCTACTTACATATAGAAAGTACATCCCCCACACCCCTACTACTGTACTTATGTATACCAAGTACATCCCCCACACCCCTACTACTTACATATACCAAGTGCAACCACCACACCCCTACTTCTTATAGATATCAAGTACATCCCCCACACCCCTACTACTCTACTTATGTATACCAAGTACATCCCCCACACCCCTGCTACTTACATATACCAAGTGCAACAACCACACCCCTACTTCTTATAGATATCAAGTACAACCCACACACCCCTGCTACTTATATAGACCAAGGGCAACCCCCTCAGCCCTACTACTTACAGGCATGAAGTTCAACTTCCACATCCCTGCTACTTACATATACCAGGTACAGCCCCCACACTCCTGGTACTTTCATATACCAAGCATAACCCCCAAACTCCTGCTACTTACATGCACCAAGGACAATCCCCCCACCCCTGCTACTTGCTGATACCAAGTACAACCCCGATACCCCTGCTACTTGCTGGTACCAAGTACAACCCCAACACACCCGCTACTTACATATACCAAGTTCAAGGTTGTCCCATCTTCAGCAAAGGACAAATCCTCGAAATACTGCAACCTTGATATCTTAGGAAAAATAATCTGGAGTCACACAGTACTGATTGCTTACTCAGGAGTTGATTGTTTATAGGTTCATAGGCTTATAGGTGTGTACTAGGCTAATGGCCCTGGAGCCGTTACAAGCCTAGCTCAAAAAAATTGCCAATGCACCATGCCACAAATGTTAGTTTACAGTGCCCCTATCCAGTAGGGCAACTGGAATGATCCCTGGAGTGAACTTTCTGTTACCCATCCACTTGTCAAGATTTCTCTTGAAGAGGGCCAGCGAGGTGCTCTGCTTGACATGAATGGGGAGCTTATTCCAGAGTATGAGCAGTCTGCCCTTCCAGCATGTTTTGTTAATTGTGGTAATGAGGTTGTGATCTCTGGAGCATGTGGCATGGGGGGATTGGGATTTCTTTAGGTGTAGCATTTCAAGTAGGGCTGGGTCGGACATGGCTTAGTAAGTCAAGCAGAGATCACCTCTAAGTAGATGATAAGAGACTGAGAACAGCTGAAGTTTCTTGAGTCTGTCCACGTACGACATGTGTTTAAGGTCTAGGATCCTTTTTGTGAGGTACTTGTGTTTTGCTAATGTCTCAAAAACAAACGGGAGTCACACACCACTGATTGCTTACTAAGGAGTCGATTGTTAGTCTCAAAAACAAGCATGAATCCCCATCATTTAGCATTCCTAAATTCAGTTTTTCTGGAATCCAAGTTGTTTTTCTTTACATATTTCATACAATGTAAACAAATGTCTAGTTAAATATTGTATCTCATTCATTTCTAATGCTGGTGCTTTTGCTTTTTTTTTCTTTCAGCCCCTCCTCTTCCCCATGATTGACAACAATCTGAAATACTACCAAGGCTTTGTTATGGAGAGCTAATCTCACCATACGTTTGAGTCTATGCCCATTGTCATGTACTCTAAATCATGGCAGCCTAAAAAATACAACAAATAGCAGGAAGTACAAAACTGACTTCGACATTCTTGGTACACATTTTTCAGAATTGTTATTTGAGAATGTTATTGTAGTGAAGTCATCATCCAAATAGCCATTGGGAGTGGTCCCTTAAGCCATACCATTTTCTTCTATGTGGACCCTTACACTGCTGAATAGGTGGGTATTCAGTGGGTATTACTGTGCTGGTCACTCACTTCCATGGCTGATATATCCTAAAAGGACCTTACCCACTCCCCTTGAAAACAGATTCATGCTTCTGGTCTTCAGCAGAGATGGGCAGATGTACATGCTCCTGAGAAAGTGTGCATATAAACCCATCAGACTGCAAGAAATAGTTCATTGTGCTAAACCCAGCAGATAATTTCATTTACAACTTTAAAAATAAAATATTATTTTAAATACAATTTACTGTATACTCCTTTGTCTAATGTCATTTTGTTATTCTGCACTTCTTGTGTATAATAACCACCTAGAAAAGCTTGTGCCTTTGTGCCTCTTCTGACGGCCATATATTGCATAACCATGATAACCGTTTCAGAGGTCAGACGTGAAAAAATAATTTATTCATATTTAATTTGCTATTCAATCCTGTACTTCAAAGTAGAGCAACTTTTTGTAATGAGTTCTGGTGATTGAA
The DNA here is from genome assembly GCF_019279795.1 of Protopterus annectens. Lineage (NCBI taxonomy): Eukaryota > Metazoa > Chordata > Ceratodontiformes > Protopteridae > Protopterus > Protopterus annectens. The sequence continues at coordinate 79,201,529 of NC_056749.1, forward strand.
AGGAAATGGACAGCATTATACTGTTTTCAGGTTGGAGAGCACATTTTGCCTTTAATGACCCAAAATATAATGCAAGACTGGGATAACTGCTTATTTCATCTCTGGAATGCATCAATAGCATGTATGCCTGCTGATGTCCCTCAAACGACAACATCCTCTACAAGTCTCAGCTACATTAATTACTTTCATTACACTGGCTCTGTTAGGTTTATAGGTTCATAGGTGTTTGCTGGGCTAATGGCCACAATGACCTTTTTAAGCCTAGCCATGCATCCCAATTCTCTGACAAGTTCTGATACCCTTGATTAGTGTATTCTTGACCTGGGAGATGAACCATTTACAGGTTACCTGTGTCCATTAGAAACATAGGTGCCAAACCAGGGATGAATTTCCAGTTTCCCATCCAATTGTCCAAGTTTCACTTGACATGGGTTATGGAGGAACTCTACTTCACATGGATGGGCAGCCTATTCCATAGATGGAGAAGTCTCTGGGATGCATACATATCTCTCCAGCAGGCCCTATTTATATCACAGGCAAGGTTTAAGTCTTTAGAATGGGTAATTCTGCTGCTATTTGTTTTGTGGATATGCAGGAGGTGTATTAGAGTGGGGTCTGACAATACTCTGTATGCCAAGCATAGATCTCCCCTCAAAAGCCTGTAGGAGACACAATATAGGGATAGGGTCTTGAGGCAGTCTGCATAGGACATTTTACTTATGTCCTGAATTCTTTTAGTGAGGAACTTCTGTGGATATTCCAATTGTTGGATATGCCTGGTTAGGTACATACCAAAGGGGGCATTGTACTCAATGAGAGATCTGATGAATGCCGAATACTGTGGAACAATGACTTCCCTGGATTTAGATGCCGTACCTTTGTTTATAAGTTGGCAATATAGAATGATTTCCTCACCACTGTAGACACGTGGTGATCAAAGGCTAGATTACTATCTGCGTGTGCCCCCAAGTCCCTGACTATTGGGTCAACTCTAATGAATGTGCTGTCATTATGATTGCTACCAGGGATGGATGACATCCCAAAGGATACAATTATGCATTTCTTGGCATTTAGTTTTAGTCCATGGCTATGACACCAGTTGTTTGTCTGTGTCAGCCCCTTCTGGAGAACATTTGTGTCAGTGTGAGATTCAATGACAGCTCCTAATTTGCAATCATCTGCAGATTTAGTCAGCGCGAGACCACTGACTTTGACCTTGATTTCTGAGAGGTAAATGCCAAAAAGCAGCAGTCCAAGGACTGATCCTTAAGGGCCTCCACTTTTGACTGGCCTCTTTGTAGAGGTGAACTCGCCAATTGTAGCTTCCTGGGTCCTATCTGTGAGCCAGTTGACTGTCCACTAGGTGACATACAAGTTTGTAACTAACCTCGTAAATTTGTCAACAATGCCCGCATGGGGTATTGTGTCAAATGCCTTGCCTAGGCAGTGTGAATGGTTCTGCCCTCATCCATTGCTTTGGTGACTTTCTCAGAGAAATCCATTAGGTTGATTAGGCATGCTCTGCCCTTGACGAAACCAAACTTGGTTGGGTCCCATGTCTGGAGGTTTACTATATCTCTGTTGATCATCTCCATGATAATTCTTTTCATGTCTTTACATATAAGACTAGTGAGACTTATGGACATGTAGTTTCCAGGGTCTGTACATGGCCCCACCTTTGTGCAGAGGGATGACTGTTTTCTTTCTCCATTCATGAGGCACAAAGCCTGTTTGGAGGCTACAGTTAAATAGCAATTCCAGAGGCCCTGATAGGTCATGTTTCATGCTATTTAGAAGGCATCCTGGGGTATTGTCTGGGCCCATTGATGAAGTGTTCTTGGTCTTAGAGAGAGCATTAAGAACCTGTTCCCTAGTGATAGTAGGGGGAGTTATATTTGATGATATTTCCTGAGGGAAGGTTGAGAGGGAGAGATGGGTAAAGTTGGAGCTGAATTTATTAGCCAGGAGGTTTGCTGTATCTTCTGGCTCAGTATAGGTGACTCCATTTACAATGAGCTCTGCACACAATTGTGTATTGCCTTTGAGGTTGCAGACAGCTAAAGAATGCTTTGTGGTTGTCCTTGGCCTGGGAGGACAAACTTACCTCAAATTTGGCTTTGGTAGACTTTATTTTTCCTCTGAATTGTTTGTTTAGTTTGATGAAAGTGTTTTTATCCTGCTGGGTGCTGTTCCTCCTAATTTTTGCAATGATTTTCTTCCTCCTGTTATACAGCCTATTAATTTTGTGATTCCACCAGGGTGGCTTGTTTTTTGAATTAGTTCTGTAGTTATTCGTGGTGGGTACAGCTGCCTCTATGACATGCTTGTACAGGGTTTCTGTGCACAGTTCTGCATAGGCAGCAGTGTTCTCAGGGTTTACTGGGGATTGAAATTTTGCCAGGTTCTCACTTAATAGCAGAAGATTAGCCTTAGAATAGTTCCTAAATGTTCCAGGTTTAGCTGGGGTTCCAGGTTTTATTTTTACTTCAAAGGAGACCATTTTGTGGTCTGACCTTGTCAGGGAAGACATTACACTAGGGGGTGTACAGAATTCTGCCATATTATTGAGGACCAGATCATATATGGTTGTACCCATGGTTGGTGTATTGATTATCTGGTCCAGGCAGTTTGTGTTTACAAAATCCAGGAATCTCTGTGCATGAACATTTGGTGTCATATAGGATTCCCAGTTAACAGAGGGGTAATTAAGGTCACCCAACAATATGGTATTGGGTTGGATTGTTTGTATTTCTAATAAGTTTAAATATATGGTATGGGTTTCCTGGGTTATGGAGGTGGACCTATAACTTGCAAGGAAGTGTTATTTGATTTTGCCTATGGTGATTTGAAGATGGAGCAGCTCAAGTGCATTGTCCTGTTTGACCAGCCTTGAAGTATATTTAATTTTATGTAAATAGAGACACCTCCACCTTTAGCCCCTGCCTGTAAAATAGCTGGCCTAAATGTGTGGAAGGCATTATAACCTTGCACTGTTGATGTGGCCACCGCAGCTTTAAACCATGTTTCAGTGACCACACAGACATCAGCATTCTCTAGGCTTCTAGGGGGTTTGATAATCACAATCAGTTTTAAGGGATATCTGTCAGTTCAGCCCCATGTTAATGTTGACCTGAAAAGTACTATATCTTTACCAGAGGAAATAACATACAATTAATTGGCAACTGCAAAGTAAGTTTTGTTCATAGTCACACTCATGGTCTGATGAAGTCGATTATCAGGATGAAAGCTTTGAGCATGAGTTGAATTTTATATTAAAACTATATTAGTAACATTACATGTGTCACACTCATGCTCTGATTAAGTTGATTATCAGGATGAAAGCACTTAGCACAGATGAAATGTTTTATTAAAACTATATTAGCAATATTATTGTGTCACTCCTTAATGTTCAGCAGTTGTCTTTTGTCTTTTATTTTATTTTTTTGGGGAGGAGGTCATGCTTGACCTTTTCTTCTGAAGGTCCTGTCTTTAATGTGTCTGCAGTGTGTCTACGTATTGCTAAGGAGCCAATCATGCGTTTGTTTTCATCCCTTGCAATGCATATTATTATCATCTTCTTCTTGTTTCGGCTTTTTCCCAGTTAGGGGTCGCCACAGCGGATCACCCGTCTGCTCGTGATTGGCAGTGGAGTTTTACAGTGTCGAGTTGCCAGCCTGGCACACAACCTTCCACAGAAGGCCCACACATGCACACACTCACACCTAGGGCCAATTTAGAGTGTCCAATCCACCTACAGCATGTCTTTGGGATGTGGGAGGAAACTGGAGCACCCGGAGGAAACCCACATGACCACAGGGAGGACATGCAGACTCCACACAGAAGGCACCGAAGCCAAGGATCAAACCAGAGGATCTCTTGCTGTGAGGCAGCAACACTAACCGCTGCACCACCATGGCCGCCCAATGCATATTATTATCATGTTATAGATAAATTCATTGATATGTGCACATACCCCCCTTCAGAGTATCAAAATTGCAGAACATTGAACTTCTGCTCATTGAGGACCAGATGAACAAAGTTTTGCCAAATCGAACTAAAACAAAAACTGAAACATGAAAACTTTTGATTTCACATTTTTGCAGTGGTGCAAGCCCCCCCCCCCCTTGCACCCACACACTCTCTGCTACTTAAATATATGAAGACCGAGAACACACTACAGTGAAGAGAATGGTACCGTGCAGCATTGAATGAGAAATTTACCTTTCTCTTCACTGTAGTGTGATCTCAGAGTTGGTATATTTATATTTTCCAGCAGGATTACATGCAGACACAACTATTCTATACCCACTAGGTTTACATGCTATGTGACATTTTGTGGAATAGTATCCATGCCACTTTACCCACATAGCACATCATCAGTGACAAGTTTCTGGATCACCGTATGGACACTGGACCAAGTATATCTCTGAGAGGTGTCAATCTACATACAATTTATGCAGTTTTGGTATTTTTTTCTGCTAGAATATGAATCATCTAAGTATTTGGGATTCATAAAGTTTCAGAAATTTGAGAAACAACCCTAGGATCCTACTGAATGGTGTCTTCTATACTGATATACTATCTCCAGGTGGTCTTTGGAATTTTCTTGTGGCTAGGGTTGTCACAACTTTTATTATTTGTGCCTACATTGGACACGGCTGCTCCTTGTCATCATATGCCACCATCTTCAGCATCGACTACATTAGATATCTAATGTTTCTGCAGCCATCGAGAGATAGTACCATTTGTCCCTGCATGGAAAGTAAAATACACAAGAATTCTGTCTTGAAATGCCCTCTAGTGCAGCAGCTAGTCTGCAACATCTACCACTGTGCGTGCTGCAGTCACATTAGATACAATACATGTTTTTTGTTTATATCATCTCTGACTGCCTTGGAGTAATTCCACCCCATTGAGATGCTATGTCCTGCATGTTAAAAACAGCATAACCACCAGCAGAAGGCTGAGTAAACTGAACTTCACACCCAAAACTTTAGCGCTTAATACTTTTATTATAATGCTTTCATCTCAATGCAGACTTCTTCAGAAAAAAAAAACTCTTACAAATGACAAAGCAGTCTTTCAATAGTGTCACAAACCAATAAAATATTACAATAAAATTCATCACATTCACTTAAAGGCGCACCTTCACTCAGTACTTAAAAATGCATGCTAAATATTAACTGGCCTTCTATCCTTCAAATAACACTTAATATTGACCATATCATTAAGGCCTGGAAATTTATCTGTGCTTAATCTAATCTGCCATTGGGTCTCTTTTCTCTCCACTATATTTCTAAAATCCCCACCTCTCCTGTCCTTAGGAACAAATTCTAACACCGAAAAGAGAATTTTTGTATATTTCCCGCAAACCAGAACATGCCTATAAATAGCACTATTACTGTCTTCCATTCTTATATCATATACATGCTTTGAAGTTGAATCAAAATTATATTAAGTTATATTGTTCTTTACTTGAAGTTTTGCTGGAAAATATTTCCTGTTTAATAATAAATCTTATAAACAGAAAAAAGGCATAGCGATGGGATCAAGGGTAGCACCAGCATATGTTAAGTTGATTATGGGCTGGTTGGAAATCGAGGTTTTACCCAAGGTTATTTCTAATTTTGAAGTTATTTTTTATAGAAGGTTGGTATATGATTTGTTGTTTATGTTCCCGGATACTATTAATGTTACTGAGTTTATTGATAAATTAAACTCTAGCTCATCTTTTCTGAAGTTTTTAGGGGTTGAGAATGGCGCTACTGTCAATTATTTAGGCATTCAGTTAACTTGGGATCTGGTTAGTAGACAGTTTGCTAGTAAAATTCACAAAAAGAATATATTCTCCAACTGTTATTTACATTATAAAAGTAACCATCTGAGATTCATTCAAAATAATATACGTAGAGTCCAATTCTTTAGGGCCTCTAGGATGACTAGCAAAGATGATGAATACAAAGAAGAAGTGAATTTTATTATATCATTGTTTATTGAAAGAGGCCATGCTAGGAAGTTTTTGGAGAAAGTAGCAGATGAAATTACTTCAAAGAGATATAGTAATGTTTCACCTTTTATAAAACATAGCTGTTCTATAGACATGGCAGTAGATAGTTTTGATATTTAGAAAATTATTATTGCCAACTGGAAAATAGTTGAAGGGAATGGGGAGTTAAAAAAGTTATTTAGTGATAGACCTCATTTCATGTATACCAGAAGTAGAACTCTAAAGAATCTGTTGGGGCATGATAGTACTAAAATTAATTTACCTACCAGCAGCAAACGTAACAGGACTTTTAAATGTAATAATTGTTCTGCTTGTAGGTCTATTTTGGAAATTCCATATATTGTTCTGAATCATCTAAGTTATACCATCAGAGTCCCAGGGAGATTTATGTGTGAGAGCGAGGGCATTATTTATGTAGCCCTATGTTCAGGATGTCCGGCATATTATGTTAGAATGACTATTAGGAGTCTGGGGAAATGTACAAAGGAGCATGTATACGATATAAGCATGAAAGGTACTAATAATGCTCTTTATAGGCATGTTTTGGTTTATGGGAAATATACGAAATTTCTTTTTTCAGTGTTAGTATTCATTCCTAATGACAGCAGGGGCTGTGATTTTAAAAATATAGTGGAGAGAAAAGATTCCCAGTAGCAAATTAGATTAAGCACAGATACATTTCCAGACCTTAATGATGTAGTCAATATTAAGTGTTAAGTCTTTAAGTCTTCATTTTAAGTAATTTGTAGTTCATGTTTCCAGTGCTTATCAGCTATCTGAATTATTTATTTCTTGCCATTTATTTACCAGGAAAGTCTGACTGGGCCATAAGGTACTCATTTTTAGTAGAGGTTCAGGGAGAAAAGCTCCAATAACATAAGAAATAAAAATTAAATAAATTACACTAATAGTAACAAATTATATACAAAAGGCTTCCAAGATATAATAATGAAATTAAGAAATGACATAATGTGTAATTACTTCAATGATGTTTAATACTTTTTTGGTAGCACATTTGGAGAAGTATTTAAAAGACGTACATTAGTCAAGTCTGCGAATGAAAATCAGTACTGATTGTGAGATGTTTATAAATAAAAAAAGGAGTTAAAGAAGGTGGGGGGGGCATGGAGTTTGTAGAGGAAGGATAGGTTTTAAAGAGATTGAGTGAGAAAGGATAGATTTTTAAGAAAGGAGGTAATAGGAAATATAGAAGCACAGTATAGGAGAGCTGTGGAGACAGATAAAAATAAGAGAAGGAAAGAAAAAATAAGAAAGAAAATGGAAGTAGTTTTTGAGGAAGATATAAATGGAAGGAAGGGAAGTCATTAGATAGGTCAGCTAGTGTTTAGCCTGGATAAGTGCATGATAAAAAATGTTTTTTTTTTTTTTGGATAGGAATTCTTTGAGTATGAGTTTAAAGACAGCCGCATTTGAAACATATCTCATGGAACCCAGCAAGGAATTATATTTTTTTGCAACAAAGTTGGAATATAGGTTTTCTCCAGTTGATTTGTTTGATTTATATAGAGACAGGGGCTGTTCATCTTGTGAGCAGAAAAACCTTTTGGAGTTATATGACTGGATAATGGAGGTAAGGGGTGGGCAGGTAGGTTTATAAATAATTCTGTAAGTTGTTACCAGTGGTTGATGGTTTAATTGCTGTGGAAGTTCAAGCCAATTTATTTTATGAAGATCAGAGCAGTGGTAAGTGTAACATGGGTCACTGGTAGCAAACTTAGCTATTTTGTTGTAGAATGTTTCTAGTTCAGTTTTCAATGTGGATTGTAAATTGGTGAAAATGTGCACTCTATATCAGAGAGAGGGTAGTTTGTACTTTTAGTGGCAAGAGTAGTTCTAGTGGAGGTATTTAGAAAGCCTTTATATCTATAGAACATTACAAGTTTCTGACTTTTTTAATATTACATTGTAGGGGAAGGTCCAATTTAAAGTTGTTATCATTAGTTATACCTAATAATTTGGTGTGAGTGAGTAATTCAATTGCCATATTACTTAGGGAAATTACCTGGAGAATATTAGCATCTGAGACATTGACTTTAGGAATAAATAGGAGTTCTGTTTTTTTGGGTTAAGTAAGAATTGGGCAAAACTAAGCCAGGTCTCAATAGAGGTAAAAGCTTCCTGAGTTATGAGATGAAGGTAGTTAGATGACAAGATGATAGTGGATTCATCAGCATAATGAATAAGTGATCTTTGACAAGAAGAAGGGTGTAGGTTGTTGATGAAAATATTAAAGAAAGGAGGATCAATAATAGAATCCTGGAGAACATCAGTTTTATTAGTAGGTATAGAGAAAAAGAGCCTTCTTAGTTTACTGCTTCTTGTCTGCTGGAAAGATAATGACTAGTTAGTGAATCATTTGACCGAGGAAGTCAATAGATCAACTTCAGATAGCTGAAGGAGAAGTTTAGGATAAGCGGTTGTATCAAATGACTTTTGCAAAGCAAGAAATAATGTGGAATCAAATTTTGTTTAGAATCTCTAGCCTTATGTATAGTTTCTGTGAAGGATAGTAAGGCAGTTGAAGAACTATTGACTGGCCAAAATCCATGCTGTGTGTTGGTTAGCAGTTTGTTATTGAGGAGATGGTTAAGAAGCTGTGTGTGAATACATTTTTCTAGAGTCTGTGAGAGAGGGAACAATATGGCTAAGTGACTGAAATTTGATATTTCAGTGGAGTTTCCTAACTTTCTAGAATGGATCTATTGATGAAAATAATAATAGGGTAAGCTATGGTAGCTGCAGATAGTCCAAAATATTCTGGAGGAAGGATGTCTGATGAAGTAGCGCAAGATGTTTATGTAAACATTTCTTTATATCAAGGATCTAGATGCTAAAGGCATACTGCTAGGCAATGCTTGACTGGTAGAGAAAGTTATAGGGGACATTATAGGGTAGAGTTATATCGTGTAGTGTTTTCACAGTTTTCCAATATCACAAGAACAGTCTTGCCAAGTTATTGTGCCTTTCTCTATCAAGAGTATATTACAACCAGCAACAAGATGTGCAATTGTTTCGAGTTCTGTGCAACAGAATCTACAATTGACTTGACCTCCCACTTTCTCTACAGATTTTATAACTCAACCAATACAAAGTCTGCTGTCTTGAGCTGCAATTATTAACATTTCGTCTTTTGGTTTAAATTCACCTTTCCATAACTATTCATGTGTCAAATCTTGATTGACATGTGGTTGTCCCAGGAGTTCTTTATACTTGCCATTGTAATTATAGGTGTTCCAGTTTACTTTCATTTCTTCTTGTCGTGTTCTTTATATTCACTCTTGTTTAGCACTGTCTGCTGCCATCTGATTTTTACCTACTTCAGGTTTGATTCCATTCCTGCTCTTTTTCAAAAAGTCCTCTGTTCATCTGAGCAAAGATCATCTTAGATCCTTTTATTTTTGTGGTTTAGAACTTTCACTATGTTTGGATCTGGTGATGCCAATTAATATGTGTGTAGCCCCATGACTGCAGCACTGAACACAGAGTCATACCACCATCAGATCAAAGGGTACATAGTTTTGGTATGTGTTGCTTTTATATAGCATTTAATAACATGGAACTTTTTTTTCTTGTCCACCTGATCAAATACTTTCTGAGGTCAGTCAATCATACCTTTGTGAAAGTTAGAACAGAAACAGACAGCTAATTTATAGCATGAAATCTATTCAAGATGTCAGGATAGTTTTCAATGTTAGCTTTCTTCAAAGTATTCCTGATTATGCTCTGTTCACATGTATTGTTATTTTATTGCTGACCCTCCGTATCCCACTTCTGTCCCAGCTTGATATTTTCTTTGTGCTTCAGTTTTCTTGTCATAATTTTTTCTGAGCATTTATCAAGGCCAAATTTCATTTCCTTAGCTTCTGAAAACGTTTCAGCCATTTGTTCTTCTGCATTCAATTGCGTGTCTGATGACCTATACAGTTTTAGCTCATCCACGAAATGCAGATGAGAATTATGGTTGGTTTCTGGAAATTAATAGGCAATCATAATCTATTAAGTAGAGATCTTAATCGTTAAAATCAAAGCCATGGGTTCAGATGATAATATTTTTTTAACTAAATGAAAGACTGACTAAATCATTGCATCACCGATGTTTACTGATTGTCTCATTCAATTTTATGAGTCACAGTTACTGATTTTCATTAAAACTGCTTGTGAAATTACATCTAGAGGTAACCCTTTTGCTTATGATTCTAGTTTCAAGACTGCACTGTCTCAGTATTATTCAACCATTTTTTGGCAAAGAGTTGGAATCACAAAAATGTAAGGAGTTTAAGCATGATTTAGTGTTTATAATAAGGGTTTCTTTGCACCTGGAAAACACATAAGAAGGCTGTTCATTTTGCAAATTCTTCTAACTCTGAAGCAAACAAGTTTACAATTAAAGAGAAACACAGAAACAAACAAGCTTTCATTCTAAAAAATGTTGGCTCTTCCTAAGTGTTTTCATCCAATCCACACACTGAATTTAACTCTGTAAACTTTTCCCTGATTTGTAAATATTGGAATGTACAGCTGGTGACGGGAGACCCCATTAGTCACTAGTTTAAGCATGGAGGGAGAGTACATTGCAAAAAAGGACAAAATTATAACTTTATTCATGAAATCATTAAATAAATGAAAATTTTGATAAGAGCTAAATTCTGAATCTATCTAATACATTATGATGCTGTTGATGTAACAACCTGACCCACATTCAAAATGGAAAAAAGGAGACTGATGTTGATGACAGTTTAGATTTGAAAGTGAATCTCACAAATCTAGGAGCCTACACGCATCCTTACATTCCAAAGCATTTTCTGGGAAATCAACGTAAAAGGCATAACACAGGGAAGTGTAAATATTGTATGAACAATAAAAGCTATTAAAATGGTACAAATAGAAATGTTAGCAGTAAAAAGTCTTCTTTGCATTAATATTCAGTACATTCATAGTCTTCATATCAGTGATATATATTATTATGCATACAAACCCAGAACGACATTTTTCTCTCATGTTTCACAAATTGTCATATCTTAGAAACTGTACAATGTAGATACTTTTTGTCAACTTATTTTGTTTAGCCAGACATAAGCTTTCACATATCCACAAAAAGTTCCTTTCCATTTTCATGATTACTAAGATATTTACAGAAACATGAAGAATTATGATTATTTGTATAATTAACAATAACGATAACCATGTATACCTCTCAATATGTAAAATATCAATTTCAGTTTTCTTCAAAAGCATCTAAGGTTTCACCTAACGCCATGTAATAATTTGTGTTATATTTTGTATGTTCATAATTATTAGCAAAATAAATATCATTATCTGCAGTATAGTGTATTATAACTGCACATTGACAAAGTACATTTATTTCTTCAACCAGGGCATTTCACTATATACCTCTCAATAACACAAAGTTCTCTAAGTTATGAAAATATGAATGCAAATATGAAAATATGAATAATTAAGAGAAATCAATGGTTAATATCTCCACTGCAGAATATCTGAGATTAACAATCTTAGTATCATTTTATTAATTATACCCTGCACTTTCTATTACTGCTTATTATCAATTAAAGACTCACTTTGTTAAGGAAGACAGACACAAAAATATCTAAATCCCAGAAGGAGCTATGGGTGTTACCTGGAAGAGTACAAAAAAAAGCCTTTTTAGGCTTCAATGAGTTAAGCAATCAGATTTCAAGTTCTCTTATAATCTGCTCATTAAGAAGTTTGAATAATTGATTATGAGTGAATTAATAATAATTAAGTTAATATTTTCAGAAATTTCAGCTGTAGCCAACCTTTCTTTAGTTGAATAACATGCACTATATTTTTTATGTAAAACCACTGATAAAATAGTTGTTATGATAAACAGGCAGGATTATGATTTGGAAATAATGAATCAATTAAATATTGATATGTGTTACAATTAGTCATTGATACTATTTAGTATTTTAAGAAACAAACTGATGAGATATTACAAACAGCAATACACAAAGGCATTATAAGCTCTACCATTCACACTAAGTTGATGGTTAAAGATCCTCTAGTTCAGAACGTTTTATCTTCTTCCTATGATTCATATTTCCCTCCCACCTGGTTGATACACTGTGTCTGGGTGACGTTCTTTGACCAAACCTAGCTATAATTTATTCTGCTACTAGAGAAAGGTCTGAACTCTTGTAATGTATGTCTAAGGACATGATTAATGGGCAAAATGTGTTTAGATTTCTGACTAATTATGGTTCAAACAGTTACAAAATTAAATTAATACTTACAAGTCTTTGGCATATTTAAAAAAAATGATTGATTTTTTAAAGACATTGTGGATTCATAAATGTTAACATGAGATGTATGCTATGTGAGCATCTTCGGGTAACTTTCCTCGCAAGTAACAAGTGTAAGAGTGTTTGCAATTATTGCTTGATTACAAAAGTGTGTTGCAGTCTGTAATCCAAACAGAAGAATGAAAATGTCTGAAATAAAGTCTGAAATAAAGATGCCCTACCTGTAATATAATAGTACACAACCTGCAGCAGGCTGAAAAGTACAGCTGCAGAAGATGAAACAAATCACATGTGAAATATACCCCTGTTGAAATACTGAAACATGACATAAGTGAAACTGCTGGAAAGGATTGTAATAACTACAGGTAAAACATGTCAATAAAGCCTAGAAGTAAGTACCATCCTGAATAGTAAAATGAAAACAAGTGAGAGAGTGTGAGAAAGTGTCATGAATCCACCAATAAAGTAGTAATAACCCTGAATAAAGTATACTGCAGTCAGTACAGAATGAAATGCATGTGAGAAGCAAAACCAAACAGCGAAATCTGTTCAAAGTGTTGCTGCAGCTGGAATGTGTATCCCAAAATCTGGATATGTTGCTCTCAGTCTGCAATATGCAGATAGTATGATTGTCTGACATACCAAACATCCACAGTTGTCTATAGCTATATAAAGCAAATGTAGCAGGATGATGTAGCTGAACAAAGCTAGATATGAATGTGTATGAAGAACAATAAAATGTATATTGATGTAGCAGTAACAGTCCTATCACCAAGTTGAAGTAGTTATCATATAGAAAACTGTAGTTGGAACAGTAGTGTGTATATATGTGCAGCTATTAGAAATGTACAGCATATGTATTGGTATTCGAAGGTGTTAATATTATTTTCTTCACCCCACCCTATAACCATATATAACCCATTCCATGTGAAAATGGTATGTGCAATCACAATTAACACCCCTGGACATTTGTCCTGTTGGGTCATAAATATTTGCATGTCTGTTGATGCATCTGCTCTGTTCATACATCCAAACCTGATGGCCTGTTGCCATCAATCAACCCTGCATGTTGTTGGACTGTGTATTGCTGTTCAAATTATGCATGTGTTATGCTCGCTGTTCAATGGTGTGAATATCTGGGTGTTTGGTTAATGGGAATACTAATGCATGCTGTTAGAACTAATTGTGAATGGTATTATATGTCACTAACCCAAACTGTCATGACATAATGCAAAACATAGGACGACAGGGAAGGTGGGTTCCAGCGGACCCACCTCTCCCACCTCAGCTGGCGAGTGCACCTGGCACTAGTGCCCAGTCTGGACCCTCCTCTGGTGGCCCTGTGCCACCTGCAGGTGGAAGCACTGCAGGGGATGGGGCTCGTCCCCCCTCTGCAAGTGTGGCCAGAGGAGAACCACCACACACCCTCCGTAGCATCCGGACTGTGGTGCGTAGGGAGATCCGGGACTCTGTTCTTGAGCCCCTACGCCAGCTTGAGGCACAGGTGGCACAACTTACGGGCATGCCTGTTGCCCGGTCTACACAGCCCCCAGCACAGCCCCATCCTGGGCAGTGAAGGAACAGTGGCAACTGCCCATGGGTGGGGATATCAGTTCCACTGTTGCCATCTGTGGGCTCATGGGCTCTGGATATCCAAACCTCCGTCCCCGTCAATTGTGTAATCCCCCCACGTGTCATACACCGCCCCTGTATGCGTCTTGTTTGTCTTGTCTTTTGGCCTACCCAACCTACCTCCCCAGCTATACCGACTTCCTTCACCTGACATATCACTCTCACCTGAAAAAAAAAGGGCACTCTGTACCCAGAAAAAAATTATGCCCCATACATAGCTGCCCATTCCGCACACGTCTGCTGGACATGGAAACTATCAATTACAGTTGGCTGTACAACAAGTATTATTGTTGTCCTGACACCTCTCTCAGGGGTGGAAGATTTCAAATGTCACACCAAATTAGATACATATGCACAGCTGTTGCTGATGAAGAAATGGGCAGCTATGGGCCTTACCTACATCCCTCCTGCAAATCCCAAGCTTGTTTCCCTACTGTCTTACCCTCTTTGTGACCCCTTTTTCACCACTTTCCTGTTTCCCCATTTTCATTTCTTTCAAAGAAAATAGCGCGGGTGTGCGCTAGAGTAAGCACTGTTAAGCAGTTGTAAGCGGATGTGCACGTGTGTGCACAGAGCTAAACACCAGTGTGCATGCGTGAGCTCCGTGCAAACCAGCGCTAACCCGGTTACAACTGCTTAAAAGTGCTTTAGTCACTCTGATTGACAAGTCCTGTAGTCAGTTCAAAAGCAAAATAAAATCCCACTTTCAGTCCGAACCCAGGACCTTGGAAACAGTAGTCAGCATAACCTACCACTAAGCCATGACTCTTATACAAGAACATTGTGCTAAATTAAATATATCATGTAATAGTAGGAATGAATGTAAAGGGAATATAGGATGTGTAGTACACAAAGCATGTCATTTAGAAGTACTGTCAAAACTAGTGGATTTCCATAATAGTAGTGTGTGAACAGAAACAGCCATGCTATTTGGTAGCTAGTAGGTAATAATGTCAGTTAATGTACATATATAAATGTATGTATATTTCCATATACATATATATATATATATATATATATATATATATATATATATATATATATATATATATATCTATAGTTGTAGGTGTCATTGTGCATACACACTTACTACAGGGAACAGGAGACAGGAATGGAGAAATGTGAATCTACAACACAGCCTGAATCATGAGAGAGATACTAACCTTTACACTCACAGAACAGTGTCCACAGCATACCAGCATAGTCCCTGCCCTTACAATCTGAAAGGGCAACGCCTATCTCACATACCCTTTTATAGCACTGTCCTGAAATCACAGTGAAAACTGCAATCAGTACACAACTGGCTGCATGCAATTAGCAAATGCTGGCTTACAATTGGTGCAGAGGCCATCACATGGACCTATGCAGATACCTACAAAAGCATCCTGTACTAACACTCCACACATGCAATACGTTCATTGCACTGTCTGGAAGCAGACAGAGGGAGAGAGACAGAAAGAGACAGAGACAGAGAGTGAGAGAAAAAAAAAATACACACGCTACACACTGAGTCTAAGCTGTCAGCAGTGACAGTAGCAAGCCGTGCGTGCAGCAGCAGGAAGCAGAAGTAGTGGTAACGCAACTAGCTGTGACAAACACAGGTAATGTAAAGTAGCAGGTTAATAGTCTGCATACTGTGAACCCTCCAAATGTGTCATAGGTCTATATCTATAGGTATGTCCATGTGATATGTTGTGTGTACGTAGTTCCACCAAAAGGGGATGACTATACATTACATGTCAGTCAGTGTTAGGCCATGATCCTGGCAGCAGTTGTCTGTGCGTTGCCCTCATCAATGGCTGTAGTGACTGTTTTGAAAGGTCAGCCAGGTTCAAAAGGCAGGATCAGCTCATCACAAAGGCAAACTGGCCGGGAACAAGTGTCTGCAGGTACCCAATATCGCTGTATATGCGTCCCATACTGAATAATTCCATAGCTTAGCAGACCAGGCCAGTTATGCTTATGATGTGGTAGTGCCCAGGGTCAGTAGAGGTGCCTCCTTAGTGGTGTGGGACCACTGTTGCTGTATGCCAGTGTCCAGGTACATATCCTGTAGTATGGCCAAGGTTAAATATCAGTCTTATATGCGGTTGTATGTCCTCTTGGAGTGCATGTAGCACACATCCAGGGATACCATCAGGTCACAGTGATGCTGTGTGTTCTGCTTTGCTGAGGGCGGCCCTCACCTGGACATGTGAGATGATAGGGAGTTTACATTCAGCTGTGATAAGTATTTCAACTTGTGGGGGAGAAGGAGGGGGGATACGTGCACTGAACCTGTCTGCAAGAATGTTGCCAATATCTGTGTGTTCTGTGAATGTTAAGTAGGTGTGTATTAACTCAGAGCATATCTGAGGCATTTGGTCCATATGTGTAACATAACTGAAGAAGGCCTTGTGGTTATCTATAGTGTTTGTGGCCATTTTCCTCCCAGAGTAGGCCGTGGCTGTTGTTATGAGACACCATAGCGTATTACCAGTGCTGACGACAGATGCCTTCCCTTAATGTGAATCTGCTCTTTCCTGCAGTAGCCTCCTGCTATTGTTATACAATCTGCCTCTGGCTGGGGTCCACCGGACAGGATGCCTAACTTTTGTGCATAGGGTCTGGGTTAGAAATGTGTGTGCAAGTTCCATGCAATCTGTGGGATGTTCATGGTAAGCATTCACAAAGGGGTCAGCAGTGTGGGTTGTGGCTTCCACTGGCCCAGTGGGCTGCATGGATACCATCTCAGTCCTAACAATTGAATAACTGTCTAATCACATACATATCAAAGTAGTCTACTGTGCCGGTGGTGGTGGTGGGATATGTATATCCAGGCCAAGTAACTTGTGTCCACATCACACTAGTGGATGGCGTTCCACATACAGTACCTTGGTATGAACCCCCAGAGTGAGGTTGTGCATTGGACCTGTCGCAGTGTGCTGACTGATGGGGCATGCCACTATGTTGTATGGAATGTGGCAGGTATTCTTGCACAGGTGTTGGCTGAGCACTGATATCTGGCCATGTACTTGTGTATACACCAAGAGACACACACATGCAACATATGGGAGTAGTAGTATATCACTACACTTGAGTATCATGTATAGTATGTGTGCCATATATTGCTGACATAGTCTGCTGATATCCTGTTTGTGTTCTCTTCCAGGGAGATGGTGCATCAGCGTAATCCCGCCTACTCTGCAGCGGAAGATGAGGAGATACACCAGAGCCTGGTGCGGGAGTATGACATACTGTTTTCCCACACCAGCCAGAATCAGCAGGAGAGGGCTGCACTGTGGCAAGACCTTGTCCGTAGGGTAAATGACATTGGCACGCATAATAGGACATATGAGCAGGTACTACATCACTGCAGTGATTTAATCAGAAATGTCCGTCAGCGTGCGTCAGATATCCACAGGCAACAGGTTGCCACAGGAGGTGGGGTGGCCACACATCCCCCTCACCAGACTGGAGGGGCTACTCCTAAGTGTTGTGGCACCAGCCCCGGAACAGCAACAGCAATACACCTGCATCATGATGGAGGCTGGATCCACACAGCAGCACGACATGGAGTGTGTAGGTAATATGCCATATGTACACTTGACTGTTCTGTACACTGTTAGTTTATGCATGTGTAAGGTGTGTCTGTGGTATGTAGCTGTCAACATAGTATGTAATTGTGCATGTGTGATATTGGCAATATCAGCAGCTGACATGTGAAAGGCAACTGGTGTACTACTGCACTGTATCATATGCAGTATCAATGGCACAGTTGTGCCCACTGACATTAATTTCCTCATTTCTGCAGGTCCCTCCGGGGTTACAGCAAGGCAGGCCATCCATGCTGGTGAGTGTGTTTAACAATACCTATAATAGTCCTGATAGTGCTAGTAATACTATTGTAACTCAGTAGTGTTCTGTGTGTATACTGCGGGGTGTGCATGTGTACATGTGTGCAGGTGTGCCTGTGTCCACGTGTGCATGTGTGCCTGTGTCCATGTGTGCATGTGTGCATGTGTGCCTGTGTCCATGTGTGCATATGTGCATGTGTCCACATGTGCATGTGTGCATGTGTACACGTGTCCACGTGTGCATGTGTGCATGTGTGCATGTGTGCCTGTGTGCATGTGTGCATGTGTGCATGTGTGCATGTGTCCATGTGTGCATGTGTCCACGTGTGCATGTGTGCCTGCGTGCATGTGTGCATGTGTGCATGTGTGCATAAGTGCATTACTGGTAACATTGTGTGGACACTGTAAACTGTGTTTCCTGTCTTCCTCCCACAGGATCAGGTGCTGCTCTGGTGTCCTGCAGCAGGTAACCTGAATCTGGTGCCACAGGTACTGGTAATGATGATATCTGTGTAATGGTACAGGAAGGTGTGTCAAGGTCCGCCATTGGTCAGCCAATTGACAGTACACAGCTGTCAACCCCATCATTGCGCACAGTCATCCTGCCAGTACATCCTTTGTCACCATTGTCCCTAGGTGATGGACAGGATACAGTGGGCATTGACCAGGGTAATGTGGTATCTGTGGCACATGCTTCCCCACACAGCAGCCATGGGCGGGGTCCTGCGATGGTACCACACAGACAGTTGCCCATGGGTTCTCGTGGGAGCATCCATGGGCGTACTGCCTCTGGCAGACATGCCCAAAGAGGTCTGTCAACCTCAGCTATGTTTCGGGCAGTCATGCAGGCACAGTTGCATATGGAAAGGTACACCAGACAGGGTCTGAGGGAGCTGAGAGCATGTTGTACAGCCATGACTGACAGTATGCGTGACATCGCAGATTCTATCCGTAATTTCACCGATGTCATAGACAGATGTTGTGGGGACATATTACAGCAGTTCCACAACCAAATGTCCATGAGCCAGGGCAATGGTGGGCGGTTGTGGCGTCGACGTGGCCGCATGCCAGCAACAGCAGCAGCTGGCAGTCGGCGCGGACGACAACAGGCCCGCACATGCCCCCATAGTGCCAGCAGCAGCCCCAGCAATGCTGGGTCTGTGCTGTCATCGGAACGCCCCAGGAGACCACGTGCACGTGGCTCTGGACAGTCCCAACAGGGACCTGTGACCAGTCAACACACTCTCGCTTCTGATGACAGTACCCAGTCTGGCTTAGTACTGGATACGGTCCGTAGCACTCCTGCCAGGCACAGGTACCATGTCCGTGCCCACAGACACTGATCTGTATGACCTGCCAGGTGCAGTCTGTGGCTGTCCACAAACCCCTGTATATGGCAGCCATGAGGTGGAACTGTGTGTGTGCATACACACATGCGAAATGTTAAGATCTAGGGCTACCACATACACGCACACACTGCACCAGCAGTGCCCCACCCTGTACTGCTGTCCCTCACCAACACACATACACACACACATGTCAATTGGTGGTATCAGTGGCAGACTCAGGCATATCTAATTCACACGCTGTGCATATGATGACACTGTGCCACCTCCTGCAATCTCCAACATCATTGCGGGAACAGGTAAACACGTTGCTGATGCACAGGGTGACTACATAGAAATGTATTAGTAGTATCATGTTTTTAACAGTACAGTGTGCTGATATGACTGTGTGTATATCCCAGCATGCCTGATGCAGTAACCGTATGACTGTCCTGAATTGTTATCTGCACCCATAGTACATACCAAAGTGTAACAGCTGCACATTATTGCATGCCGGTGGTAAAGATGTCAACAGATAGCCACATACATGGGTAGCACAGGGGGGAAGCTAATGCAAGTAGTGATATGCAATGATGGACATGTACAGTAATGGTGTCAAGTTGCCCACAACGACTATGCAATATGGATGTTTGCACATGTTGATATGTGTGCAGTACCAATGTAATCCAAATCACAATTAACTATGACATAATATCAGTTCTACCATGGGCATCTGCGCTGTGCATTCCTGGGTACATGTTGATAGTGCCTACATATTTGCACTGTTACCTACTGTTAGTGTTATCCCTTCTTTGCTGTACAATGGACTACTTCCAGCCCTGCTTACTGTAGCTTTGTTTGCATGCATGTTCACTTGGGGTTCCCTGGAACACTGCTTCCACCTGCAATGCAGAGTTACAGTGCTTCTGTGGACTCCTAGTGACATCTGCATAGCGATACGTATGTCAAGTTTACACATGACAGAACGTCACTGTCTGTCCTGTTCGCATGTACGTTGCCTGTGACACATTGCACATGTCTTACCCGGCATTTACCCACGTGTGCAGTCATATATGCCAGTGCTATGAAACAGTAGCAGTACACCCACACATACACACCTTCAGTATGTTGTTCCCCATTGGCCCTATGTGTTGGTACTCACCATGGCAATCACACTACTAGGGTAGCATGTGCAAAGGTAACCTGTGAATCACCTCTATGGTCCAGTTGTGGTTTATGTGACTCATGTGGCAATGTCACAGCTGCCACATGTATGCAGTCAACCATCACCCTTGGCCAAGAACGTACAACACATGTGTGGGATGCCACCACATAGCCAATCTGGGGACT
The DNA here is from genome assembly GCF_019279795.1 of Protopterus annectens. NCBI lineage: Eukaryota > Metazoa > Chordata > Ceratodontiformes > Protopteridae > Protopterus > Protopterus annectens. The sequence continues at coordinate 79,221,981 of NC_056749.1, forward strand.
GAGCACTCTGAACCCAGTAAGGCCATACCCTGTCAGGTGGCATGTCATACTACAGTTACTACAATACCAGTCAGACATAGACATGCACTGACAGCAAGCTGAACACACTGGGGCATACGTGGGGACTCGGAATAGCATCCTGCCTGAGCATCACACACCTCTGCAGCTGGTACACAGGCATATGTTACATCGGAACAGAGCACATGCCACACATGTCACACACATCCCGTGTGCCACACACTCACAGCCTGTAGGGCTACACAACACACCTGCTACAGATGTGTCAGGTACCTGTCTTGGCCGCTGCAGTGGGGTCCTGCTCAACAGGCTGTACATGGTGAAGGTCACAGTGATATGCCTCAGGGGCACTATGGTCCACCACAAAACACATGCATACAGGTCAGTCAGAGGCATGGACACATATGACTCAGTCATTGACCATGCCACTATGGATGACCTGAGACATACCTCCCTGGACTACATGATAGGGAACATAGAAGGGATCTCTCAGCATGTGGCATGGGCCAGTATGAGCCTGATCTTTGTTGCCATCATACCCTCACCAGGTATGCTACCACTATATGTAGGAAGGGTGTTGTATGTCTACATTCTGCTCAGTCTCCAATGTCATTCATAGGGTATCCGCTGGCTGTCAACATGTGCTTACATGCTAGGGAAGCCACAATGATGTGCAAGGGGCAGCTTGCACGTGACATCCATGGCCCAATGTATATTGGCGAAGCTCCTTGATACACACATACTGCCTTATGCTGCAGGACACGGATTACATAGCCACCTCCGTGGGTATCACACAGGTTAGGACACTAACAGTGCTGCTACACAACACCAGCAGTGTACACCGCAAGATGCATGCACTGAACACTGTCCTCAGCATGGTGAACTGCAATGTCTGTGCAGTACCAGAGTCCTGATTCATGGCTCACAGGTGCAACCCATCACTGCCAGGTTATGCCACATACCATGCCTGTCATCCCCTACACATGTAACACACATGGACAGGGGGGTGGTATCCCAAGGCACCACAGATACACACACCTCCAGGTTGTTGGCACAGCACAAAGCATCAGGGCTTATTCATATGCAGCTAACACTGTGTCGGACTGCCGTCTGGTTCATAGCCTGGCACACACAACCCTCCCATACACAGGAAAACCACCTATCCTCCATAACTACACTGGCAATATGACAGTCTCAAGAACTGTCTTTATATGGCTGGACTGCATCCAGCCAAACATTGTGCATGAGCATTACTGTAGCTACAACACACTAGTTGAAGGGTTCCCAGTATGTGGTCACTGAATTGCAGTGGAATCACATGTTACCACTCCCACAACAGGTGGGAACATGCAGCACCTGTACATCAACTACATGTAGACTATATGGCCCAGACCAGATGTGTATCCCCTGCTGTAGGTATTTTACCATATACACCCACACTGTATAGACACATACCGTGTGCAGCCCCTGCACAGTAAGACACAGTCATATTGTTATGCATTGCAAATACCATTTATCCATTCGAGGCATGTGTCAGACATGGTAACTACTGCAGGTCACAGGCATTTATGTGTATGTGTCACACACATTCATCATGTGTGCAATGCCATTGCTGGTTTAGGCAATAGCATGCATTGTTATGCACAAAGACCCACACAAGATCATAATGTGTGACACAACCACACGTGGCAGTTGTGGGTTACCAAAACATACCTATCTGTACTCTGACAATGGTAATAGACCCAGTAGCAGAGCACACTATTGGCATTACTGGCCAACTAGCCCTGGTTGGCTGTGCTGATAGTGTGGTGACATCCCCTGTGTTTACTGGGGGAATATGCAGCATCTGGTGTATTGTAGTATTTGCCAAAAGGAGCTGTTCTCTCACACTTGCATTTACACACACACATCTACCCACACACACACACAAGCACACTTGCCATTTGCAGGATTCATACCCCTACCTAACTAAGTCACGACACGTGAGAGAGACGCATTAGCAAAGTGCACTATTCGGATTACTAGATGGTTCCTCTTCTCTGGCTGTACTTATAGGGTGCTGACATCATCAGTGTTTTGAAAGGGTAATGTGCATCAGGTAGTGTGATCTCCTGATTGCCAAAACTAACATGTTTTTCATACAGAATTGCACACACACAAACTCCCCACATCCAAACACACACACACACTTGCTACTTGCAGGTGTCAAACCCCTACCTAACTATGTTATGACACTTGAGAGTGACGCTGTAGCAGATTGCGCTTTTCGGATTACTGGTAGATGGCTCTTCTCCAGCTGTATGTATAGGGTGCTGACATCATCACTGTTTGGAAAGGGTAATGTGCAACATGTAGTGTGATCTCCTGATTGCAAAAAAGCACATGTTTTTCATACAGAATTGCACAAACACAAAGTCCCCACATCCAAACACACGCACATGCTATTTGCAGGTTTCAAACTCCTACCTAACTATATTATGACACTCGAGAAAGACGCATTAGCAGAGTGTGCTATTCGAATTACTGGGAGGTTTTCCTTCTCCTGCTTTACTTATAGGGTGCTGACATCATCCGTGCTGAGATAGGGGAATGTGCATCCTGTAGAGTGCTTTCACAGTTGCCAAAAGGGACATCTCCTTCACACAGACTTGCACACACACTAACCCCCCTCTACACACACTGGGCAGTTGCATGATTCAAACCCCTGCCTAACTATGTCATGACACTCGTGACAGATGCATTAGCAAAGTGTGCTATTTGAATTACTGGGAGGTTTCCCTTCTCCTGCTGTACTTATAGGGTGCTGACATAATCCGTGCTGAGATAGGGGAATGTGCATCCTGTAGAGTGCTTTCACAGTTGCCAAAAGGGACATCTCCCTCACACAGACTTACACACACACTAACCCCTCTCCACACACACTGGGCAGTTGCAGGATTCAAACCCCTACCTACCTATATTATGACACTTGAGGGAGAGGCATTAGCAGAGCACACTAACTGAATTACTGGGCATCTGGTCTGCACCTGCAGTATTTATAGGGTGCTGACATCTTTATTTCTACAGAGGTATGTACATCTAGTACTACCTGTCAGGTGGGGGATAGCATATATATGCATTTGCAGCCCCCTACGTCAGGGTCAGATATGCACATCGCACTGGCAGGTTATGTTCTATACCATGCTTTGTGACCACAGGACCTGTAACACACAACACAACCAGTCCAGAACACGACAGGCATATTGTGTGTGAGAACTACTCAGGCCTGTACCACTTTACCTTACAGCCACTACAATTTGTGGGTCCATGTGCTATGGCAGAACCACACACCACAGCCACATGGGGGAATACATATTGCACCTGTCCATCTGCAACATGGGTACTCACTGTTCCACACCAGAGGTAGACCACCATTGTTGATATCTGACCATACCCACCTTTCCCTGGACATCCATATCCCATCTCCACCCCCAGGCAAGGTTGTCACTGCACACAAACTGTATTTAGCACAAGCAGACTCTGCACTTGTGAAGACTGGGGTGGAGGACTTCAAAGGACCCATGCTGAGGGACTATACTGGCCACTCAGCATAATCCTTGACAATTGCATTCTATGAGCATGTGTATAGTTTGCATTGATCATGCTATCTCACATATACCCATGACTGCTCCACAACAAGACACCTGTCAGGTGTACACCAGCCATATATGAGCCGTACAACAGACAGAGTGAGCTAATACATTGCAAAGCTGTAGCCCACAGAGGGAGGACATCTGTGAACAGTTCCGGCACGACACTTCATTCACACATAATCATCACAACACAGTGTTGACAGTGGAATTGTCCAGAGAATGCAGATAGGGCTCCCCTCAGTCTGTTATTGATGGCCACTTACTGTTAGAGATCCTCAGCAACCCTCTTCCAGCACACACCGACAACATGGCTATGGCTTAGCACATTCAAACCCTGGGATCTCCACTGTGCCCCTGCTTGACAGAGGCACAGCTCACTAGCCTCACACGTTGCCTTATGTGACCTACTTTACAGTGGCACAGTAGCCTACTGTACTGGGGATGCAGATGCCAAGCACACTCTGGCTGAGCTGTCATTCCCTAGGGCAACAAGCCTAGTATTGACCTCTACACCCATATGTTCAATTGTCAGATGCACAATATTTGTTGTGCTGTTCTACTGTTTGCAGGTCTTTATTGCCATAGCATTCCCTGTTCCTATGACCAACTTGTGTATCTGTGGAAGATGTTTGCATATGACGGCGATCCAGTATATCACTTATGTCTCTGTAGTCATTTACTGTGTGCACTGGGCAGATTGCTATGTTGTGGTTGGTTCCTGGAATGACACGTACAAATACCAGATATGTGTGGCCAACTGCTAAATGGAGATATGGCCTAAGTGTGTGAGCATGCCCAGTTCAGCCTTTCCATGGCATGTTGTCTGACATATGCCTCATTTATCAAAGTGTGCGAGCATGCCCAGTGTGACCTTTCCATATGTTGCACTCTGAAGTCCACCACATATTTGGGTGTGTGTGAACTTCAACAATATCTCACATTTATGGTTGTGTGTTGGGTGTCATGTTGTTTACTAACTGGCCAACTGCTTTGTGTCTGCCACAACAGGGATTATACTGTGCCTGCAGGGATTGCATTGGATACTTTGCAGACAGTTGTCAACATACTTTCATAATGACCTAACACTGTAGTACAGTATAGTGTACTGGTTCAGTACTTTCACTGTGGTGGACAGTATTCTGGCCTTTAGTCCTATCACTGCTTGACATCTTCATAGTGAGCACAACAGACTGTGTAGGGGCCAGTTGTGCACATATGACCATATTGCATTATGTTCAGATATGGACTACCTACACCAGGCTCGTCCAACATTGGTAGTGTATTCCACAACATGGGTGGACACTAGCGATGTTCCCTAGGCCATTTCTGATGCTAGTCACAGGGTGTGTTTGTCCTTCGACACACATTGTAACTGGAGTTTGCCATGACATATGTCATGGTTAGTATACTGTGCCTCCATCTACCTCTGACATAACAGTGATACCCAGGGTTAGCCTACCATCTCCCATCCACTCATCAGGATTCCTCTTGAGGGGTGTCGATAGGTGACTCTCTGGCTGACCTGTACCGGGAGTTTACTGAAGAGTGGGGGTGCCTTCTGTGTTATGGATCATTCTGTACAGCTTGTCCTATGTATGTCAGTGCTGGGGTTCAGGTCTCTCATGTGCATAGCTCACTGCCATTCAGATTGTACAAGGTGCAGCATGTTCATTGATTCCAGGTTGGACATGGCTTCATACATTAGGCACAACTTGCCTGTAGCTGGGCAGTATGGCAGTGTGTGGGGCTGCAGTTTATTTACTCAGGCAACACATGGCATCTGTTCATGCTCTTTGCTACTCCTGGTGGGGTACTGTTGTGGACTTTACAGTTGATGGAGGTGTCTGCTGAGGTATATCCCACAGGGGCTATTGTAGTCAATTGTGATGCTGATGAAGGATGACTGCAGAGCTACATCTGCCAACCTTCATGATTGGGTGAGTATATAGTATGTTTCTGCGAACACTACAGCCACATGTTTGTCCAGTGCAGGATATCTATCACCTTTTGTCCCCAGGTCTCTCATTACATGTTAGGTACGTAATGGGTTAACACCTGTGTGGTAATTTGTGGGCACTTACTGTATATCCATGGTGGTTGTCTATACACAGTTCTGCAATTAGCTTGCTGACATGGCTATGGCTCCAGTTGTCTGTTTGTAGGTGGCCCTTTTGTGGGTTGCTTGTGTCAGCTGGGGGTCGGATAAGGTGGGCTGTTTGTGCTCCTCTGCATACATGTTCAGTCACAGTCCTTCCATGTTGGCCTATACCTATGGGACATATATACAGAATGGGGGGGGGGGCCAGGACCAGGCCTTGTGGGATGCCACTCATATATGCTTTGTAGTCTGACATGGATGCAGCATGTCTGACCATGTCAGTTCTGTCCTTGGTCTGGTTTGCAACCCCTCTACTGACATAGGGGTATATATATTTAAGCTGGTGAACATATCCATACTGAACTCGTAGGGTATTGTCTAGAAGCATATGCACGGTCCAGCTACGCTGTGTGGACCACATTGCCCTCATCAATGACCTTAATGACTGCTTCAAATGGGTCAAACATGTTTAGGGGCAGGATCTGCAGTTACGACAGCCACACTGTGTAGGGTCAAGCATCAGTAGGTCCACAATAGCTTTCTGTTTGCGGTACATACTGATCCTTTCCATAGCTGTGCAGAACAAGCTTGTCAGGATCCTGGGGTGGTAGTTTGCAGTATCCATTCAGGCAACACCTTTGTTGTGAAGGACCACTGTTGTTGTACACTGCTCTTTGGGTACATATCCTGTGGTAAGGCTGACAATGGGCAGTAATGTGATTTGGCATTCCATTATTCTTGGAGTCCATGTTGGCCTCAGCCCAGGACACCATCACATACCTTTGCTGCTGTGTGTTTTGCTTTGCAGGTGATGGCTGTTACCTCAGCATTTGCAATGTCAGGGGACCAGCAGTCTGCTGGGATAGATATTTTGCATTCTGGGGGGGGGGGGTTTGCACTGCACCTGTCAGGTTGTATGTTAGCAATATGTGTGTTTGGTATGTTGTTTGTAATATCTGTGTGATTTGGAGCATATCTGTGGATGCCCAACATGGTTCCTACCATCAGTTAAGTGAGCCTTGTGATTATCCTTAGTGTCCTGTACAATTTGTATCTTCATAGGTTCATGGGTTCATACTAGGCTATCCACCCTAGGGCATTAGTAAGCCTAGCCAGAGTGTGTGTGTCTTTCACCGCCCCTTGCTATGTGACTATTATGGCCATTTATGAATTTCTTTACTGTGCCTCTGTCTGGTCGTGACACAGTGAAGACCCCCAGTATACATGTACGATCATCCATCCACTTGACAATATTCCTGTTGAGGGGTGTCAGTGAGGGACTCTGCCTAACATGGATTGGGATCCTGTTTCTGGTTGTGGGGAGCCTCTGGGTTATGTATCTGTCCATCCAGCACATCCTATTTCATTATGTGTTGAGGCTGACATCTGTCACTCTCACAGCTCCAATGGCTTTGATTTCCTGTGGTGGAGCATGTCCATTACTCCTGTGTTGGACATGGCCTTGTACAACATATATACAATGCCTCTGTGTAGGCGGTCTGTGACTGCATTCAGCTGGGGTGTCTACAGCCAGGCAGCATATGACATATATTTCACACCCTTTATCCTCTTGGTGAGGTAACTATGAGGTCTTCCGAACCGCTGCAGGTGTCACGTATGGTACATCCCATATGAGTCATTGTACTAGATTATGGGTCTGATAAGGGAACAGTACAGCGGCACAGTGACCTCTGTTGATGTAGATGTGAATCCTTTCATGATACGGTGTCCAGTATCGACAATCTTCCTAGCCACATTGGCATTGTGAGTGTCACATGACAGATTACTGTCGACTTGTGTCCCTAGGTCCCTGATTACTCCTTGCATACATAATGGTTTGCCACCTATGTGGTAATTTGTGTGTACCTTGTCTGGTATTTGGTGGGACATTCATACTGTCCAGTGTCTTCAGGATGTCTGGGTGGAGTTCTTGTGTGTGAGAGTGTGGTCTGTCGCATGCTACAGACTGTACAGCAGTTTTGACTACACTTAGGTGCACATGGGTGGTCTCTGCTGTTTGTGCATTGTCAGTTACCTGGCCGTATGGGTGTCTGTGCTGCATATGGATACTCCTCCTTTGATGTTTTGGTCCAGGTGTTGGGGCCATAACGCATGATATGTGGTATAACCTGGTAGTGCTGGTGTGCTATCACTAGGCTTGCAGCAGGCTTCTGTCACTGCACAGACATCGATGTTCTCCATAATGGGAAGTGCCTCAGGGGCATGCATATTGCAGTTTACACATCTGGCATTGGTCAGCATTACCCTTATGTTTCTTACCACTTATGTTTTCTAGGGTGGTGGGTAGTCTTTTTGGCCTTGCCTACATACGGCTCTATGGAGGTGGCAAAGGCCTTATCCAGTATCCAGACGCACAGGGGTAACAGGTGCAAGCCATCCCTGGAACAGCAGCATGGCTTGTCATGCTTGACATATCAAGCAGACAGACATTAGACCCTCTTGGACTGACAGCTGTAACTGTGCCACCTGTTAAACATGATCATTTTGTGTTTGTACTGTGGCATCATTCTTGGTGAGGGTTGGAGGCTGCACATGGCCAGTGTCATACCGGCCTGGGATACATACTCAGAGAGCTCATCCATGTCTCTTTTCATGTAGACCAGGGAGGTACATCTCAGGTCATTCACACCAGCATGGACATTGAGTGCATCATATATCTGCTTGCTTTGGGGTGACCTGCGTACTTGTGTTATGTGGCATACTGTGGCAGCCTACAGGCAGCTTACTCTACCCTTTCCCCTTGTTCAGTCTGGTGAGTGGGACAGCAGTGTGTCTGCCTATACAGACACCTATTACAACTGTATCAGGCATGTTGTTTCTCCTTCTGGCCTGTGACTGTTTGGCACACCAGCTTTGTGTACTATGTGTTGCATGTGCTATGTTTGGAGGTTGTGGTTGCTTGTGATCTGCTTTGGAGGCTTCTGTTGGTGTGGTGTGTTTGTAATTAGGGCCTCCAGGAATGTTTTTCTGTGTTTATGTGTTTGGTTTACAGTTGTGCTATGTCTATGTGGGACTGGGTTTGTGGTGTATGTGGTTACCTTCTCCTCCTGACTAGTTTTGACAGTACTGAGTTGGGGGAGCTCAACCTCCGGTTTGGATACATGGTTGCATCTATCACATATATTTATATTTATTGGGGGGAGCTGTGGTTGTCTGTGTACTTGGGACAGGTGTCACATTGCCTCTGGATTCACAGATTCTACTTGTTGTGGCTGGCCTTAGTGGATTGTATGTGTGGACATATGTTATTGCCATACTACTGATCCCTTTTTATGTTTGCTCTATCATGTGGTAGCTTCCTCATTCTCTTGCATGGTTTGGTAATGGCTGGAGTCCAGCATGCCAGATGCCTGCATGTATGGCATTGTGTTTTGTTGTTATTTGTGATTGCATACTCCAAGCATTCCTGGCTGTGTTAATGGAATACCTGTATAACATGTTCTGCGGTGTGTCCCATATTCTGCACTTGCACAGGGCCTTTTGTGGATTCCACATCAGTTTGGAGGGGTGCAACCTATGCTTTACACATGTTTTTCACTGTGGTATTCTGGCCAGGAACTGGGGTCGGGATGTGTATATCCAGTGTGATTACTCTATGGTCTGGTCTTACCAGTGAAGGATACACTTCTCATCTTGCCATCCAGTACACATGTTGCTGATTATCACATCCAGTATGCTTAACCCTCTTGTGGGAGTGGTACGTTGTTCCTGGGCATTTTGGTTTATGGATTCTGGGAACTTTTCTCCGACTGTGTTGGTGCTAGTATAATGCTCCCGGTGTATGTCTGGGTATTTTCAGTCAAGCAATATAATGTGGTTTGAGGGGCTTGATATATTCATGTATTCCAACATAGGCCAGGTGCAGTTCCTGGTATTAGGACAGTAGTCTGCAGCAGGCTATATACTGGGAGGCGGTTTTAGCCATTGGTATTTGACCATGGCTAATCCATGCTGCTTCTTGTTGTGGTACCAACATGGGGGTGTGGTTATCCTTGACATTTATTGCTAGTCACCCTCCTTTTGTAACTTGTTCCATGTTTTGTGGATGTACAGCACAGTATGAGGTGTGACCTGGTAGTGTTAGGGTGCTGATGTGAGCCTTGACCCAGTTCTCTATTACAGGACTGATATCTACATTATCCATTCTGTGTGCGTTTACACTGCACACATCTTGCTGTTTAGACTTCTGGCATTGGGTAGCATTACATCTAGGTTCCTATCCCTTGTGGTACCTATGAAGGTGGGTTTGTGTTTTGAGACTTACCTATTCAGGGCATGCTGTGGGTACTGACAGCCTTTGCCAGTATCCATGGGGCATGGACTGATAGGTGCACGCCACCCCTAGCAGGTGGTGCATCTTGTCATGCTCCGCATGTCTTCCCAGCCTGAAACACATTGGCTCCCCTTTGACTAACTGCATTACTTCAGCCAGTTATTGCACTTGATCATCCCATCATCATTTTGTGGCTTCATGCTTGGTGAGGGTGGATGTTAGTCAGGGTGCTCAGGTGTGCATATAGTACATGGTGTTACATTACTTAACACATGACATTCATGCCTCAGGTGGTGCTGCAGGGCTGCCTCTGTTGGATGCGCATATTACACTCCCTGTACATGTTTGTGAGCAGGTCATGTCATTTTAGGCACCCCTGTTATTATTTGAGTGAGTCAGAGGGGGTATCATTCCCAGGGTTCCTACTGAGCTAGTGTATGTGCTATGCGTTGCCTCTTTGCCAAGGCCAGGGCATACTGGGAACACCTCCTTCTGCCTACTGGGGCAGGCTCAGGTTGTTCCTCCTCCGAGTCACGCTCTGCCTGTGATGGCCTTGGCAATGGTGGGGGGCTGTTTGGCCCAGCCCTATGCTGGTCCTGCTGCAGCTGTTTTCACAAAATCATATTATGTAGCATAGCACATACCATGACAATTTGGGTACATGTAGTTGGTGTGTACTGCAAGGCTCTACCAGATGTGTCCAGACACCGGAACCGTGACTTCAGCAGCCCAAACACACGCTCTATTACATTACGTGTTTGTGCATGTGCCTCATTATGGCGTTCCTGTTCAGGTGTGTGTGAGTTTCTGATGGGTGTCATCAGCCATGGCTCCAGTGCATAACCTGCATCCCCCACTAGGTGTCCGTGTGGGATGTCCCCATTGGCAAATGTCTGGTACAGCTGCGTCAAATGCCAGATGTGGGAATCATGGTAACTCCCAGGGCAGCCAGCACACACATTCATTATTATGCCCTGGGCATCACACACGACCCGGCAGTTGATGGAGGGGAAGCCCTTGTGGTTAATGTAGGCCCTACCCCGCTCACCGGCTGGTGCTTTGATGCATATGTGCGTGCAGGCTATTGCACCCACTACCTCAGGGTATTCCGCTATTTGCTGGAAGAGACGCATATTGCTGGCCAATACCTCACGGGCATTGGGGAAATATACATGATCACCAACATGTGCTGACATGGCATCCAGGAACTGGTGCAGTACCCTGGAGGCTGATGCCTGTGATATCCCCATCATATCACCAGTTGGTCTCTGGAAGGTACCTGTTGCTAGTATTCTTAGGCCAACACATACCTTGGTTTCCACTGGGATGGGTTCCCCTCTGTTGGTTCTGTGTGTGAGGCGTGGCCTGCACAGCTCAACTATTTGCTGCAGGAGCTCTCTGTCCACTCTATAGCGCTCTACTATCTCCAGCTCATGTAACCCGTGGTAGGTGACCCTGGGCCTGTACACTCTTCTCCGTCTCCTCACTGTGGGTTGTCTGGCACCATCTGCATTGTCACCACCCTCAGCAAGTCGCCTATGTCTCATTATGACAGCTATGGCAGCCCCTAACATTTCTGCTCTGAGTGAAGCTTTTTCAGTTTTCACTTCTATTAGCTTACTCCTGTCTTGCAGTGTCTCTTGAGAGAAACATCCTGCACTGCTGTTTGCAGAGTTTTAAGTGCTGGGCTGGGCTACTATTCTGCCTGTGTAATTGCCTGCTTCTAATTGTTTTCACCTGCTAGCTTCAACAGTATTCCCTGCTAGCTTCCTACTAATTCTGTTGCTTCCTTTTTCCTTTCTGTTTCCTTAGGGGGGAGCAACGTGCATACCAGCAAAAACACGCTCACAGTGGCTTACACGCGCGCACACGTGCTTACACGGTTCAGAATCTACTTATTCGGGTTAAAACGTGCGCACACCCATGCAAACAGTGTTACAAGTCTGCCAACAGCCTCCTACATGCTCAGCCTGCCCTACACGCATGCACACCAGCGCAAACAGTGGTAAACATCTACCAACACGCTCCCACATGCTCAGTCTGCCTTACACGCGCGCACACTGCCCTACTCGCACTTCATGGTGCTCACACGTGCGCATGCACGCCCAGCAAGAAACTTTAGTGTAAGTAACAGTGTACACCTTCCATTTCTTGACTTTCCCATGCTTATCTTGCGGCACTCCTCTTTCCCTGATCTGTGTATAAGTAACAGTGTACACCTTCCATTTCTTGACTTTCCCATGCTTATCTTGCGGCACTCCTCTTTCCCTGATCTGTGTATAAGTAACAGTGTACACCTTCCATTTCTTGACTTTCCCATGCTTATCTTGTGGCACTCCTCTTTCCCTGATCTGTGTATAAGTAACAGTGTACACCTTCCATTTCTTGACTTTCCGATGCTTATCTTGGCCTCCTCTTTTCCTGATCTGTGTATAAGTAACAGTGTACACCTTCCATTTCTTGACTTTCCCATGCTTATCTTGAGGCACTCCTCTTTCCCTGATCTGTGTATAAGTAACAGTGTACACCTTCCATTTCTTGACTTTCCAATGCTTATCTTGCAGCACTCCTCTTTCCCTGATCTGTGTATAAGTAACAGTGTACACCTTCCATTTCTTGACTTTCCCATGCTTATCTTGCAGCACTCCTCTTTCCCTGATCTGTGTAAGTAACAGTGTACACCTTCCATTTCTTGACTTTCCCATGCTTATCTTGTGGCACTCCTCTTTCCCTGATCTGTGTCTGTCATCTGTCATGTTACACTGACCTTCAATGAACTGCATTTCTTTCTACCATTCCCCCCTGTGATGTCACCTATCTCCTACTCTATTCCTCCTGCTTATGTATCTCTTACACTACTCAGACTGTGCTCATTTGCTATGTGACTGTGAGATTCAGTATCCTAACCCTCATTTACATGAGATTGCCTACTAATGCTTAGTTACATTTTTTACACTCAGCTTCCCCCCTTAGCAACCACTACACGGTGGCCATGTTGTTTTTGGTCTGCTGGTCCCTGCATTGTCATTCCATGTATTGCATAAAACCCACATTTGCAGGTTTATAACCTTCATTTTTATGTTTTATACAGCGCAGCCCGTTTGCGCGGGGCTGCGCTGGGTTTAAACATCGGTGATCACCGAAAAAAAATATATATATTTTTATTATTTTTGCATCGGATTACCTTGCCAATGGCCACATATTTGGCCATTGGCATGCTGCCTGACACATATGCACCCTTTATTTGGAGCTGACATGGCTCCGTTGTGAAATTTGCAGAAACGTACTCAGTTGTCAACTGAGTACATTTCTGCAGCTAAAACGTCTCTTACATGGGCTGGTTTCTGCTTTGTGGATCACTAATATACCTCATTTGCATACCTTTCAGCTGCAAGTGAGGTATTTAGCATGTCCACGCCCAGTCCGTGTAAGAGACGTTTTAGCTGGTCTCTTACATGGAGTTTAGGGCTGTTCCTGGATCGCGAGGCTTGCATGGAGTGTTACACGTCTCTTACACTCCATGCAAGCCTTCGTGAATCCTGCCCTTCATCTGGTCAAAAAAGGCTAAATGAAACAATTAACATCTTAATGTTCTTTGCATTTTCTGCAGCTGTTCATTGGTGGCTTAAGATTAGTGAGATGTGCTTAATAAAAGCTCTTTAATCACCTTTCTGATGTCAGAAAGCTACTCAAAAACCAAAACTCCACCTAGGAACTCAGCAAATGAGTTGTCATTTCCATTGTATATTTATATTCAGAACTATTTAAATGCATCAAACTCACTGTAAGTCATCCTTATTATATTTTAATATGTTTTACTACAAAATTGCCATCATAGAGCCTGCCATAACACTGTGAACTTAATTTATCTACTAGTTTCCAGAATCATTTTCAATTCCCCTCATGGTGGAATTAATTCCCATTTAAATATAATGGCAGTAGGCATACATTTTACATAGGCCCCTGAACCTGACTACTTTTTACACTTTGCTTGAATTATCCTGATTTGAATTATTCTCAGAATGCTCTTATATACACCAGATGAAAATTGCTAACAAGATGAAGAAGTTTTAACTGCAGGTTTTTCGAAGGCTGTCAATTAGTATTCTTTCAAGTGCTGACAGACTCTCCCACCATAGCTCTCAACTATCCAGATTTTTACAGAATGCCCAGATTTTTGCCATATAGTTTTGGTGCATTCCTCATAAAATTTGTGGTTTTCTGGCAATTCACTGGGATTGAAATAACTGAATAATGACATACATTTGAGTTTCAGACTTCATATCATAGGTTCATAGGTGTGTGTACTAGGCTAATGGCACTGGAGCATTTACAAGCCTATCCCATAGAAGTGCCCTGGCATCATGCTACCCAACATTAGTTCCCAGTGCCTCTATCAAGTAGAGCCACTGGAGTGATCCCCGGGGTGAACTTTCTATTTCCCATCCACTCATCAAGATTTCTCTTGAAGAGGGCCAGTGAAGTGTTCTGTTTGACATGTATGGAAAGTCTATTTCAGAGCATGGGCAGTCTCTGGGTTATGAACCTGTCCCTCCAGCATGTTCTGTTGATTGTGGTAATGAGGTTGAGGTCTCTGGAGCATGTGGTGTGGAGGGATTGGGATTTCTTTAGATGCAACGTTTGTAACAGAGCTGGGTCAGACATGGCTTTGCAAGTTAAGCAGAGATTGCCTCTTAGTAAATGATATGAGAGAGAGAATAGCTGGATTGCTCCGAGTCTGTCCATGTAGGACATGTGTTTAAGGCCTAGGATCCTCTTCATAAGGTACTTTTGTGGCCTTTCCAGCTGTTGCATGTGTCTGGTGAGGTACATACCAAATGGGGCATTGTACTCGATGACTGGCCTAATGAGGGAAGATTAGAGAGAGATGATGACCTCTTTCTTCCTAGATGCAAAACCCTTGGTAATGAGATGTGACACATAGAAGGACTTTCTGACCACAGTGGCAATGTGGTGGTCGAAGGAGAGGTTGCTATCAACCTGTGTCCCCAGATCTCTTATAACACCTTCAGTGTTAAGTGGGCTCCCATCGATGTGGTAATTAGTGGGAACTGAGTTTTTCCCAAAGGGGATGACGACACATTTTTTTGGTGTTAAGCTTAAGGCCATGGTTTCAACACCAGTCATTGGTCTCAGTGAGGCCTTTCTGTAGGATGTGTACATCACTTGGGGAGTTAATAATGGCTCCCAGCTTGCAGTCATCTGCAAACTTGGTCAGCCAGAGTCCCTTCGTGTTGGCCTGGACTTCTGAGAAGTAGATGCCAAACAGTAGAGGACCCAAGACCGATCCCTGTGGGACTCCAGTCATGACTTGTCAGCAGTCTGACTTGGAGTCCACTACTTTCACACTGTGGGTTCTATCTGTGAGCCAATTTGCAACCCACCTAGTGATATAGGGGTTGATGCCTAGTGATATAGGGGTTGATATCCTTCAGAAAAATGATGCTAATACAAATCATGTTATTCTAACAACTTTCTAAGTTTATAAGAGCAATGTTTAAAATCTGTCCCTATTTGTGGGCCCGTGTCCCCCATTATATCAGGCTTTATCCAGATTTCTTGTGCTGAGAGGTTGAAATGTATGCCTCCCAAACACTCTTACACAGGTGTCAAAGCTATCTCAGGAAGCAAGGAACTGTTGCACTTCAAATAACTTGGTTTGCTATTCACCAGCATATGCAGCAGGAAGATGTGGGCTTTTTTGTCCTGGATGTTGGAAATATGTGATATGTGTATGTATTATACATGTATGTTTTTTTTTTTACCCAGGTAGATCTCAAACATATTTTACAAGAATAGAACAGTACAAAAAAGTATAGCCTTCTGTTCTGGAATTTGTGTTATTTTGTTACAACATCTTTCACTGTTGTAGTTATCCATTTATTTTGTTGTATTTTAAGATAGTGACACTTTAGCAAAACCACAATCCTTAAGCATGTGGCACATAAGACTAATCAGAACTTTCTGTTAGAATGTTGCAGTTTTAGAAAAGTGTGTCTCCAATAAGTGAATCACTATCCAAATAAATATGGTCATAATTCTATGAACCAATACTGTTTCTTTTCTTCTCTGCAATACAAGCAATGGAAAAAAGTTGCAACACACTGTGCATTTCTTTTATAGCAGCTATTGATATCACATAAACTGTGGGCTGCTTGTGTATGGCTGTGGGCAGTACCTGACAGGAAAAACAGCAGATTGTCTTATGTTTGTGTCATGTCATATGTGTGGGAACAAATTAATCTGCCAAGGCATACAAGTAGTTAAGCTTAAAAGGTGGGTGAACTCTCAATTCCTTTGTTTTCATGTGACGGCAATGGAAGTTTTATAAAATGCCGGCTGGTTTCTGGAAAGTAAATCATAGTGGAACCATACCGTAGGGAGAAAAGAAACCTAGGTTGGTTTAAGCTAATCATGGTATGATCATAACATCAGTTGTTTAACAGGTTAAACTAATCACGGCACTCCATCCACTATATTTTCATTAAATGATCACAAATAAGTTGTTTGGCCTGCCAATTGTAAACTCTAATCACAACCTGATTTTCCTGTTTAAGACTGTCAGATGTTTAGCCTGGTTAGTAAACCATCAGAAGCAAAATCTAAATAAACTTTTAAATGGACTATACTATTTATGTGTATTTTTTTTTCAGATACTGCCCACAATCTTACACAGATAGCTCAGCATTGATGTAGAGGCCTTTTATGTGTCCAGGAGCGGCCTTAGGTCAGCTGGTGCCCTAGGCAAAAAGGCTCCATGGCGCCCCCTACCACATTATCTGGTGCCCCCATCCTGGTCTACCTACACCAAATAAATACTGGAAAAGTGCCCCTGCTAGAACGGCACCCTAGGCGGCCGCCTAGTTGGCCTATGCCTAAGGCTGGTGTCTCACTCATGCTGCATCAAGACAACAACATTTATCCAAATCAGATTAAATCTAGTATACTACATGTTATTGCTATGGTGAAGGATGACCAGCAAAACATTTGTTTTACAAGGCTGTTGTTGGCCATCACTGCAGCCAAAAAGTAGAAGAGGCGAAGGGACTTCTGCCGTCCACTGCACCAGACTGTTGGAGTCTTTGAAGCCAACATAAGAGAAGCCTTGAGAAGAAAAAAGGATAAGTGAAACCTCTGTAACATTGCAAACTAGAGATGGCAGCTCTATTGAAGCTAAGCAATGATAAAGATCGAAGCATAATGAAAGCTAATAAGGAGGGGGGATACTCATGATAGACACTGCTGTTTACAATACAAAAATAGAGAACATGCTACTTAATATCAACTATTATTGCAAAACTGACTTGGCAACAGTGGAACGTGCCTATAGAACCATTTATGTAACTCCAGAAATAGTCCAAGATGAAGACCTCATGGGTAATAAGTTACACAAGTTTGTACTAGTTACCCATCCAAAAGTACATGCTCTTTTTTGAATGCTGAACTCACACAAATGCCATGAGGATTCACCTTACAGACCAATGGTGACAAGTGGTGGCTCTGTTTTGGAGCCCATTTCCAAGTAACTGGAAGTTCTCATAAACCCCCTGGTAGCTAGCACGAAGTCCTTTGTGCTTGATGTTATAAACCCCCTGGTAGCTAGCACCAAGTCCTTTGTGCTTGATGTTATAAACCCCCTGGTAGCTAGCACCGAGTCCTTTGTACTTGATGTTATAAACCCCTGGTAGCTAGCACCGAGTCCTTTGTGCTTGATGTTATAAACCCCCTGGTAGCTAGCACCGAGTCCTTTGTGCTTGATGTTATAAACCCCCTGGTAGCTAGCACCGAGTCCTTTGTGCTTGATGTTATAAACCCCTGGTAGCTAGCACCGAGTCCTTTGTGCTTGATGTTATAAACGCCCTGGTAGCTAGCACCGAGTCCTTTGTGCTTGATGTTATAAACCCCTGGTAGCTAGCACCGAGTCCTTTGTACTTGATGTTATAAACCCCTGGTAGCTAGCACCGAGTCCTTTGTGCTTGATGTTATAAACCCCCTGGTAGCTAGCACCGAGTCCTTTGTGCTTGATGTTATAAACCCCCTGGTAGCTAGCACCAAGTCCTTTGTGCTTGATGTTATAAACCCCCTGGTAGCTAGCACCGAGTCCTTTGTGCTTGATGTTATAAACCCCTGGTAGCTAGCACCGAGTCCTTTGTGCTTGATGTTATAAACCCCTGGTAGCTAGCACCGAGTCCTTTGTACTTGATGTTATAAACCCCCTGGTAGCTAGCACCGAGTCCTTTGTGCTTGATGTTATAAACCCCCTGGTAGCTAGCACCGAGTCCTTTGTACTTGATGTTATAAACCCCTGGTAGCTAGCACCGAGTCCTTTGTGCTTGATGCTATAAACTCCTGGTAGCTAGCATCAAGTCCTTTGTGCTTGATGTTATAAACCCCCTGGTAGCTAGCACCGAGTCCTTTGTGCTTGATGTTATAAACCCCTGGTAGCTAGCACCGAGTCCTTTGTGCTTGATGTTATAAACCCCCTGGTAGCTAGCACCGAGTCCTTTGTGCTTGATGTTATAAACCCCTGGTAGCTAGCACCGAGTCCTTTGTACTTGATGTTATAAACCCCTGGTAGCTAGCACCGAGTCCTTTGTACTTGATGTTATAAACCCCTGGTAGCTAGCACCAAGTCCTTTGTGCTTGATGTTATAAACCCCTGGTAGCTAGCACCGAGTCCTTTGTGCTTGATGTTATAAACCCCTGGTAGCTAGCAACGAGTCCTGTGTGCTTGATGTTATAAACACCCTGGTAGCTAGCACCAAGTCCTTTGTGCTTGATGTTATAAGCCCCCTGGTAGCTAGCACCGAGTCCTTTGTGCTTGATGTTATAAACCCCCCTGGTAGCTAGCACCGAGTCCTTTGTGCTTGATGTTATAAACCCCTGGTAGCTAGCACCGAGTCCTTTGTGCTTGATGTTATAAACGCCCTGGTAGCTAGCACCGAGTCCTTTGTGCTTGATGTTATAAACCCCCTGGTAGCTAGCACCGAGTCCTTTGTGCTTGATGTTATAAACCCCCTGGTAGCTAGCACCGAGTCCTTTGTGCTTGATGTTATAAACGCCCTGGTAGCTAGCACCGAGTCCTTTGTACTTGATGTTATAAACCCCTGGTAGCTAGCACCGAGTCCTTTGTACTTGATGTTATAAACCCCCTGGTAGCTAGCACCGAGTCCTTTGTACTTGATGTTATAAACCCCCTGGTAGCTAGCACCGAGTCCTTTGTGCTTGATGTTATAAACCCCTGGTAGCTAGCACCGAGTCCTTTGTGCTTGATGTTATAAACCCCCTGGTAGCTAGCACCGAGTCCTTTGTGCTTGATGTTATAAACCCCCTGGTAGCTAGCACCGAGTCCTTTGTGCTTGATGTTATAAACCCCTGGTAGCTAGCACCGAGTCCTTTGTGCTTGATGTTATAAACCCCTGGTAGCTAGCACCGAGTCCTTTGTACTTGATGTTATAAACCCCCTGGTAGCTAGCACCGAGTCCTTTGTGCTTGATGTTATAAACCCCTGGTAGCTAGCACCGAGTCCTTTGTGCTTGATGTTATAAACCCCTGGTAGCTAGCACCGAGTCCTTTGTGCTTGATGTTATAAACCCCCTGGTAGCTAGCACCGAGTCCTTTGTACTTGATGTTATAAACCCCTGGTAGCTAGCACCGAGTCCTTTGTGCTTGATGTTATAAACCCCCTGGTAGCTAGCACCGAGTCCTTTGTGCTTGATGTTATAAACCCCCTGGTAACTAGCACCGAGTCATTTGTGCTTGATGTTATAAACCCCTGGTAGCTAGCACCGAGTCCTTTGTGCTTGATGTTATAAACGCCCTGGTAGCTAGCACCGAGTCCTTTGTGCTTGATGTTATAAACCCCCTGGTAGCTAGCACCGAGTCCTTTGTGCTTGATGTTATAAACCCCTGGTAGCTAGCACCGAGTCCTTTGTGCTTGATGTTATAAACCCCTGGTAGCTAGCACCGAGTCCTTTGTACTTGATGTTATAAACCCCTGGTAGCTAGCACCGAGTCCTTTGTACTTGATGTTATAAACCCCCTGGTAGCTAGCACCGAGTCCTTTGTGCTTGATGTTATAAACCCCTGGTAGCTAGCACCGAGTCCTTTGTGCTTGATGTTATAAACGCACTGGTAGCTAGCACCGAGTCCTTTGTGCTTGATGTTATAAACCCCCTGGTAGCTAGCACCGAGTCCTTTGTACTTGATGTTATAAACCCCAGGTAGCTAGCACCGAGTCCTTTGTACTTGATGTTATAAACCCCTGGTAGCTAGGACCGAGTCCTTTGTACTTGATGTTATAAACCCCCTGGTAGCTAGCACCGAGTCCTTTGTACTTGATGTTATAAACCCTGGTAGCTAGCACCGAGTCCTTTGTGCTTGATGTTATAAACCCCTGGTAGCTAGCACCGAGTCCTTTGTACTTGATGTTATAAACCCCCTGGTAGCTAGCACCGAGTCCTTTGTGCTTGATGTTATAAACCCCCTGGTAGCTAGCACCGAGTCCTTTGTGCTTGATGTTATAAACCCCTGGTAGCTAGCACCGAGTCCTTTGTGCTTGATGTTATAAACGCCCTGGTAGCTAGCACCGAGTCCTTTGTGCTTGATGTTATAAACCCCTGGTAGCTAGCACCGAGTCCTTTGTGCTTGATGTTATAAACCCCTGGTAGCTAGCACCGAGTCCTTTGTGCTTGATGTTATAAACCCCTGGTAGCTAGCACCGAGTCCTTTGTGCTTGATGTTATAAACCCCTGGTAGCTAGCACCGAGTCCTTTGTGCTTGATGTTATAAACCCCTGGTAGCTAGCACCGAGTCCTTTGTGCTTGATGTTATAAACCCCCTGGTAGCTAGCACCGAGTCCTTTGTGCTTGATGTTATAAACCCCCTGGTAGCTAGCACCGAGTCCTTTGTACTTGATGTTATAAACCCCTGGTAGCTAGCACCGAGTCCTTTGTGCTTGATGTTATAAATGCCCTGGTAGCTAGCACCGAGTCCTTTGTACTTGATGTTATAAACCCCCTGGTAGCTAGCACCGAGTCCTTTGTGCTTGATGTTATAAACCCCTGGTAGCTAGCACCGAGTCCTTTGTGCTTGATGTTATAAACCCCCTGGTAGCTAGCACCGAGTCCTTTGTGCTTGATGTTATAAACCCCTGGTAGCTAGCACCGAGTCCTTTGTGCTTGATGTTATAAACGCCCTGGTAGCTAGCACCGAGTCCTTTGTGCTTGATGTTATAAACCCCCTGGTAGCTAGCACCGAGTCCTTTGTGCTTGATGTTATAAACGCGTGGTAGCTAGGAGGGAGTGCTTTCTGCTTGGTGTTATAAACCCGCTGGTAGCTAGCACCGAGTCCTTTGTGCTTGATGTTATAAACCCCATGGTAGCTAGCACCGAGTCCTTTGTACTTGATGTTATAAACCCCTGGTAGCTAGCACCGAGTCCTTTGTGCTTGATGTTATAAACGCCCTTGTAGCTAGCACCAAGTCCTTTGTGCTTGATGTTATAAACCCCCTGGTAGCTAGCACCGAGTCCTTTGTGCTTGATGTTATAAACCCCTGGTAGCTAGCACCGAGTCCTTTGTGCTTGATGTTATAAACCCCTGGTAGCTAGCACCGAGTCCTTTGTGCTTGATGTTATAAACCCCTGGTAGCTAGCACCGAGTCCTTTGTGCTTGATGTTATAAACCCCCTGGTAGCTAGCACCGAGTCCTTTGTGCTTGATGTTATAAACCCCTGGTAGCTAGCACCGAGTCCTTTGTACTTGATGTTATAAACCCCCTGGTAGCTAGCACCGAGTCCTTTGTGCTTGATGTTATAAACCCCCTGGTAGCTAGCACCGAGTCCTTTGTGCTTGATGTTATAAACGCCCTGGTAGCTAGCACTGAGTCCTTTGTACTTGATGTTATAAACCCCCTGGTAGCTAGCACTGAGTCCTTTGTGCTTGATGTTATAAACCCTGGTAGCTAGCACCGAGTCCTTTGTGCTTGATGTTATAAACCCCCTGGTAGCTAGCACCGAGTCCTTTGTGCTTGATGTTATAAACTCCCTGGTAGCTAGCACCGAGTCCTTTGTGCTTGATGTTATAAACGCCTTGGTAGCTAGCACCGTGTCCTTTGTACTTGATGTTATAAACCCCCTGGTAGCTAGCACCGAGTCCTTTGTGCTTGATGTTATAAACCCCCTGGTAGCTAGCACCGAGTCCTTTGTACTTGATGTTATAAACCCCTGGTAGCTAGCACCGAGTCCTTTGTGCTTGATGTTATAAACCCCTGGTAGCTAGCACCGAGTCCTTTGTGCTTGATGTTATAAACCCCTGGTAGCTAGCACCGAGTCCTTTGTACTTGATGTTATAAACCCCTGGTAGCTAGCACCGAGTCCTTTGTGCTTGATGTTATAAACCCCTGGTAGCTAGCACCGAGTCCTTTGTGCTTGATGTTATAAACCCCTGGTAGCTAGCACCGAGTCCTTTGTGCTTGATGTTATAAACCGCTGGTAGCTAGCACCGAGTCCTTTGTGCTTGATGTTATAAACCCCTGGTAGCTAGCACCGAGTCCTTTGTGCTTGATGTTATAAACCCCCTGGTAGCTAGCACCGAGTCCTTTGTACTTGATGTTATAAACCCCTGGTAGCTAGCACCGAGTCCTTTGTACTTGATGTTATAAACCCCTGGTAGCTAGCACCGAGTCCTTTGGCTTGATGTTATAAACGCCCTGGTAGCTAGCACTGAGTCCTTTGTACTTGATGTTATAAACCCCCTGGTAGCTAGCACCGAGTCCTTTGTGCTTGATGTTATAAACCCCTGGTAGCTAGCACCGAGTCCTTTGTGCTTGATGTTATAAACCCCCTGGTAGCTAGCACCGAGTCCTTTGTGCTTGATGTTATAAACCCCTGGTAGCTAGCACCGAGTCCTTTGTACTTGATGTTATAAACCCCTGGTAGCTAGCACCGAGTCCTTTGTGCTTGATGCTATAAACTCCTGGTAGCTAGCACGGAGTCCTTTGTACTTGATGTTATAAACGCCCTGGTAGCTAGCACCGAGTTCTTTGTGCTTGATGTTATAAATGCCCTGGTAGCTAGCACCGAGTCCTTTGTGCTTGATGTTATAAACCCCCTGGTAGCTAGCACCGAGTCCTTTGTGCTTGATGTTATAAACCCCCTGGTAGCTAGCACCGAGTCCTTTGTGCTTGATGTTATAAACCCCTGGTAGCTAGCACCGAGTCCTTTGTGCTTGATGTTATAAACCCCTGGTAGCTAGCACCGTGTCCTTTTTGCTTGATGTTATAAACCCCTGGTAGCTAGCACCGAGTCCTTTGTGCTTGATGTTATAAACCCCCTGGTAGCTAGCACCGAGTCCTTTGTGCTTGATGTTATAAACCCCTGGTAGCTAGCACCGAGTCCTTTGTGCTTGATGTTATAAACCCCCTGGTAGCTAGCACCGAGTCCTTTGTACTTGATGTTATAAACCCCTGGTAGCTAGCACCGAGTCCTTTGTGCTTGATGTTATAAACCCCTGGTAGCTAGCACCGAGTCCTTTGTGCTTGATGTTATAAACCCCCTGGTAGCTAGCACCGAGTCCTTTGTGCTTGATGTTATAAACCCCTGGTAGCTAGCACCGAGTCCTTTGTGCTTGATGTTATAAACCCCTGGTAGCTAGCACCGAGTCCTTTGTGCTTGATGTTATAAACCCCCTGGTAGCTAGCACCGAGTCCTTTGTGCTTGATGTTATAAACCCCCTGGTAGCTAGCACCGAGTCCTTTGTACTTGATGTTATAAACCCCTGGTAGCTAGCACCGAGTCCTTTGTGCTTGATGCTATAAACTCCTGGTAGCTAGCACCGAGTCCTTTGTGCTTGATGTTATAAACACCCTGGTAGCTAGCACCGAGTCCTTTGTACTTGATGTTATAAACCCCTGGTAGCTAGCACCGAGTCCTTTGTGCTTGATGTTATAAACACCCTAGTAGCTAGCACCGAGTCCTTTGTGCTTGATGTTATAAACCCCCTGGTAGCTAGCACCGAGTCCTTTGGCTTGATGTTATAAACGCCCTGGTAGCTAGCACCGAGTCCTTTGTACTTGATGTTATAAACCCCTGGTAGCTAGCACCGAGTCCTTTGTACTTGATGTTATAAACGCCCTGGTAGCTAGCACCGAGTCCTTTGTGCTTGATGTTATAAACCCTCTGGTAGCTAGCACCGAGTCCTTTGTGCTTGATGTTATAAACGCCCTGGTAGCTAGCACCGAGTCCTTTGTACTTGATGTTATAAACCCCTGGTAGCTAGCACCGAGTCCTTTGTGCTTGATGTTATAAACCCCTGGTAGCTAGCACCGAGTCCTTTGTACTTGATGTTATAAACCCCCTGGTAGCTAGCACCGAGTCCTTTGTGCTTGATGTTATAAACCCCCTGGTAGCTAGCACCGAGTCCTTTGTGCTTGATGTTATAAACCCCTGGTAGCTAGCACCGAGTTCTTTGGCCTTGATGTTATAAACCCCCTGGTAGCTAGCACCGAGTCCTTTGTGCTTGATGTTATAAACCCCCTGGTAGCTAGCACCGAGTCCTTTGTGCTTGATGTTATAAACCCCCTGGTAGCTAGCACCGAGTCCTTTGTACTTGATGTTATAAACCCCTGGTAGCTAGCACCGAGTCCTTTGTACTTGATGTTATAAACGCGCTGGTAGCTACCACCGAGTCCTTTGTGCTTGATGTTATAAACCCCCTGGTAGCTAGCACCGAGTCCTTTGTGCTTGATGTTATAAACCCCCTGGTAGCTAGCACCGAGTCCTTTGTGCTTGATGTTATAAACCCCTGGTAGCTAGCACCGAGTCCTTTGTGCTTGATGTTATAAACCCCTGGTAGCTAGCACCGAGTCCTTTGTGCTTGATGTTATAAACCCCTGGTAGCTAGCACCGAGTCCTTTGTGCTTGATGTTATAAACCCCTGGTAGCTAGCACCGAGTCCTTTGTACTTGATGTTATAAACCCCTGGTAGCTAGCACCGAGTCCTTTGTGCTTGATGTTATAAACCCCCTGGTAGCTAGCACCGAGTCCTTTGTGCTTGATGTTATAAACCCCTGGTAGCTAGCACCGAGTCCTTTGTGCTTGATGTTATAAACCCCCTGGTAGCTAGCACCGAGTCCTTTGTACTTGATGTTATAAACCCCTGGTAGCTAGCACCGAGTCCTTTGTGCTTGATGTTATAAACCCCCTGGTAGCTAGCACCGAGTCCTTTGTACTTGATGTTATAAACCCCTGGTAGCTAGCACCGAGTCCTTTGTACTTGATGTTATAAACCCCTGGTAGCTAGGACCGAGTCCTTTGTGCTTGATGTTATAAACACCCTGGTAGCTAGCACTGAGTCCTTTGTACTTGATGTTATAAACCCCCTGGTAGCTAGCACCAAGTCCTTTGGCCTTGATGTTATAAACCCCCTGGTAGCTAGCAGCGAGTCCTTTGTGCTTGATGTTATAAACCGCTGGTAGCTAGCACCGAGTCCTTTGTGCTTGATGTTATAAACCCCCTGGTAGCTAGCACCGAGTCCTTTGTGCTTGATGTTATAAACCCCCTGGTAGCTAGCACCGAGTCCTTTGTGCTTGATGTTATAAACCCCTGGTAGCTAGCACCGAGTCCTTTGTACTTGATGTTATAAACCCCTGGTAGCTAGCACCGAGTCCTTTGTGCTTGATGTTATAAACCCCCTGGTAGCTAGCACCGAGTCCTTTGTGCTTGATGTTATAAACCCCTGGTAGCTAGCACCGAGTCCTTTGTGCTTGATGCTATAAACCCCTGGTAGCTAGCACCGAGTCCTTTGTGCTTGATGTTATAAACCCCCTGGTAGCTAGCACCGAGTCCTTTGTGCTTGATGTTATAAACACCCTGGTAGCTAGCACCGAGTCCTTTGTGCTTGATGTTATAAACCCCTGGTAGCTAGCACCGAGTCCTTTGTGCTTGATGTTATAAACCCCCTGGTAGCTAGCACCGAGTCCTTTGTACTTGATGTTATAAACCCCTGGTAGCTAGCACCGAGTCCTTTGTGCTTGATGTTATAAACGCCTTGGTAGCCAGCACCGAGTCCTTTGTACCTGATGTTATAAACCCCTGGTAGCTAGCACCGAGTCCTTTGTGCTTGATGTTATAAACCCTCTGGTAGCTAGCACCGAGTCCTTTGTGCTTGATGTTATAAACCCCCTGGTAGCTAGCACCGAGTCCTTTGTGCTTGATGTTATAAACCCCTGGTAGCTAGCACCGAGTCCTTTGTGCTTGATGTTATAAACCCCTGGTAGCTAGCACCGAGTCCTTTGTGCTTGATGTTATAAACCCCTGGTAGCTAGCACCGAGTCCTTTGTGCTTGATGTTATAAACCCCCTGGTAGCTAGCACCGAGTCCTTTGTGCTTGATGTTATAAACCCCTGGTAGCTAGCACCGAGTCCTTTGTGCTTGATGTTATAAACCCCTGGTAGCTAGCACCGAGTCCTTTGTGCTTGATGTTATAAACCCCTGGTAGCTAGCACCGAGTCCTTTGTACTTGATGTTATAAACCCCCGGTAGCTAGCACCGAGTCCTTTGTACTTGATGTTATAAACCCCTGGTAGCTAGCACCGAGTCCTTTGTGCTTGATGTTATAAACCCCTGGTAGCTAGCACCGAGTCCTTTGTGCTTGATGTTATAAACGCCCTGGTAGCTAGCACCGAGTCCTTTGTGCTTGATGTTATAAACGCCCTGGTAGCTAGCACCGAGTCCTTTGTGCTTGATGTTATAAACCCCCTGGTAGCTAGCACCGAGTCCTTTGTGCTTGATGTTATAAACCCCCTGGTAGCTAGCACCGAGTCCTTTGTGCTTGATGTTATAAACCCCTGGTAGCTAGCACCGAGTCCTTTGTACTTGATGTTATAAACCCCTGGTAGCTAGCACCGAGTCCTTTGTGCTTGATGTTATAAACCCCTGGTAGCTAGCACCGAGTCCTTTGTGCTTGATGTTATAAACCCCCTGGTAGCTAGCACCGAGTCCTTTGTGCTTGATGTTATAAACCCCTGGTAGCTAGCACCGAGTCCTTTGTGCTTGATGTTATAAACGCCCTGGTAGCTAGCACCGAGTTCTTTGTGCTTGATGTTAGTCTACCCCTGGTAGCTAGCACCGAGTCCTTTGTGCTTGATGTTATAAACCCCCTGGTAGCTAGCACCGAGTCCTTTGTGCTTGATGTTATAAACGCCCTGGTAGCTAGCACCGAGTCCTTTGTGCTTGATGTTATAAACCCCTGGTAGCTAGCACCGAGTCCTTTGTGCTTGATGTTATAAACCCCTGGTAGCTAGCACCGAGTCCTTTGTGCTTGATGTTATAAACCCCTGGTAGCTAGCACCGAGTCCTTTGTGCTTGATGTTATAAACCCCCTGGTAGCTAGCACCGAGTCCTTTGTGCTTGATGTTATAAATGCCCTGGTAGCTAGCACCGAGTCCTTTGTACTTGATGTTATAAACCCCCTGGTAGCTAGCACCGAGTCCTTTGTGCTTGATGTTATAAACCCCCTGGTAGCTAGCACCGAGTCCTTTGTACTTGATGTTATAAACCCCTGGTAGCTAGCACCGAGTCCTTTGTGCTTGATGTTATAAACCCCCTGGTAGCTAGCACCGAGTCCTTTGTGCTTGATGTTATAAACGCACTGGTAGCTAGCACCGAGTCCTTTGTGCTTGATGTTATAAACCCTGGTAGCTAGCACCGAGTCCTTTGTGCTTGATGTTATAAACCCCTGGTAGCTAGCACCGAGTCCTTTGTACTTGATGTTATAAACCCCAGGTAGCTAGCACCGAGTCCTTTGTACTTGATGTTATAAACCCCTGGTAGCTAGCACCGAGTCCTTTGTACTTGATGTTATAAACCCCTGGTAGCTAGGACCGAGTCCTTTGTACTTGATGTTATAAACCCCTGGTAGCTAGCACCGAGTCCTTTGTGCTTGATGTTATAAACCCCCTGGTAGCTAGCACCGAGTCCTTTGTACTTGATGTTATAAACGCCCTGGTAGCTAGCACCGAGTCCTTTGTGCTTGATGTTATAAACCCTCTGGTAGCTAGCACCGAGTCCTTTGTGCTTGATGTTATAAACCCCCTGGTAGCTAGCACCGAGTCCTTTGTGCTTGATGTTATAAACCCCTTTGTAGCTAGCACCGAGTCCTTTGTGCTTGATGTTATAAACCCCTGGTAGCTAGCACCGAGTCCTTTGTACTTGATGTTATAAACCCCTGGTAGCTAGCACCGAGTCCTTTGTGCTTGATGTTATAAACCCCCTGGTAGCTAGCACCGAGTCCTTTGTACTTGATGTTATAAACCCCCTGGTAGCTAGCACCGAGTCCTTTGTACTTGATGTTATAAACCCCCTGGTAGCTAGCACTGAGTCCTTTGTGCTTGATGTTATTGACTTTTTAGATAAAAGCATGAGCATCAGAGCAGATCAGGACATCTGGTTGGTTACCACTGATGTAGAGGCACTTTATATGGTGCATCAAGGTTATGTCACACACATTTACAAGGGAAACAGGGACACTACCAGGGAAACTCAAACTAACAGCAACACTACTATAATTATTTCTCGACAACAATGAGCATACATTTAGCAACCAACACAACAAACAAACTACAGAAATAACCATAGGAGCAGCAATGCCCCCCTAGCAAATTTAGCACAAGCTAATTGGGAAGAAGAAACCATGTATAAGTCTGACCTGAACAATTTATTGCCTACTATTACAGATTTATTGATGATGCAGTTATCGTTTGATTAAAAAAAAAACAAAGCCAAAGTAAAACTGTAACTTGTAAAATAAAACCAACAAAGAAAAAACAGTCACAGCAACATACTGATAGACTGATTTAATATGCAAATCATTCAGGCAACACAGACCCTTACTCTGTGCTAACATTAATAAAAAAAAAAGTCACACAAATAGTAACTACAATAGTAACTACAATAATACACACATAAGGCACAAAGCCAATACAAAACATGGTTCTTCACATACTTTTACTTTTAGGGTTATAGATATCATAGATAGACCTATAAGGAGAGGTGATATAAATAATAAACTTACAGTTTAGGAATATAAACTTTATAGCTTCAGGCTGACCATTTACCTGGGATAAATCAAACTGTTAAATCAAAACCTGTACTTAGGTCAAAACAGGCAATTTTCATATAATCTGTGTTATATCTATAAATATTGCTTGAATGTTTTAATGGATTGATTATATGTTTTTTTATTGTGTGTGTGTGTTTTTGCAGTTACCATTTAAATGTGACTTTTTTATTCATGTTAGCACT
Organism: Protopterus annectens; assembly: GCF_019279795.1. NCBI lineage: Eukaryota > Metazoa > Chordata > Ceratodontiformes > Protopteridae > Protopterus > Protopterus annectens. The sequence goes on from NC_056749.1 coordinate 79,251,344, forward strand.
GAGGAAGGGTCTGTATTACCCGAAAGCTTTGCATATTAAATCAGTTTATTGATACATTGCTGTGACTGCTTTTTCTTTGTTGGTAGTTATCATTTGGAAAGGGGTGAGGTAAAACTCAAAGACTTTTACAATTTTATCAGAAGGTCAACTAACTTAATAAATTTACCATCAACCACACAAAGAAAATGTTGATTTTCTAAATTTAACACTCAAAAAAATATAGTTGATGGGTCTCTGTCTAACAATCTCTATCAAAAACCCAGTAGAGTGAACCTCCTATTACATGCCTCCAGCATGCATCCAAAAATTATAAAATGAATCATGATAAAATCCCAGGAATGAAGGCATCAGGGGTTTCCGAAGAGCTGAAAGATTTCCTAAAGAATCTTATAGATTTGAAAAGGAATTTCTTGCAAGGGACTATAAGCCTAAGGTCTTTCACTACATACTTGATCCCATAAAAGACCTCAAAATAACAGGGGGCATCTCCAGCCTAGAACCATTCAGCAGGATTTTTAATGTGTTCAACACATGTACTCAGGAACTAAAGCAAGAAGTGAAGCTCAATTATCACATTTGTGCTTGACCACAAAGAGATTTGAAAAATTATACAAAAATAATTGGGTCATATTAGGCAGCAACAAACCAATAACTCATTAGTACCTATGTGGTGTGAAATGTCACACCTCTACCAGCCTAGACACATCCTTGCATTCCAGAACATTTTCTGAAAAATCAACTTAAAAGTATAAGATAAACAAATGTAAGAATTTTGTGAACAATTAAAATTATTAAAACTGTATAAATAGCAATGTTATCAGTAAGAAGTATTGTAATGCACACAAACTCAGAGTTGTATTTTTTTGCTAAACTTTCATAAACAAATTGCCATACCTTCTAAACTAGATAACATAGGAGAATATTGCTAGAAAACTTTTCTTAACCAGACATAAGCTTTGACATGACAGCAAGAAATTCCTCTTTGGATGCATGTTTATTGAGATTTTTAAAGAAATATGAATAAATATGTTTAATTGTATAATTAGCAATATCAATAACACTGAATATCTCACAAGATGTGCAACTTGCAAATATCAGGGAGCTTTTTTCAACAATATCTAAGGTTTCATCTGATGTCATGCACTAGTTCAACAATTTATTTTTATTAATTAGTAGTTTAACAATTATTGTTATCACTGCTATTGCACCCCCTCACTCTAGTGGTGCGCACAGGTGTCGTAGGCTGTACTGTCCTTACTCCTTTATCAAGTCCTCCACTACACCTACACTCAGATGTTTGGCCTGAACTGTTACTTTAACAGCTCTAAACTGCTGTTATCTCCCTCGTCCTGCCAACAGCTATTTGGGAAGCACAAATAGTTACATACTTGCTTACCCATGTGATTGTTTCCACTGATAGGTTTTGGGAGGTCTGTCCCTTACAACCTGGTTCACTATTCCTACATTTATTTTAGCGATGTCCCACCCCTCAGTCTTCTCTATCCAATCCATTTGTACCCATTGCTTAACCCCTCCCCACCGCACCCAAACTCAATTTACACATCACTCACTCCCATACTCCTACCAACCACCCTGTCATTCTCATAAAGCTAAACCTAAATCACCTCAATCTACTAACTCTTAATTCTTCTTCTACACCTGCCCAGTCCCATGTCTCCCCCACTCTTATAAACCCTCTCTACCCCTTAATCTTTTTAATACTATTAATGCCCCTTTACCATTCAAACTCCTATTCTGCAACCCATCTCCACTGATCTTTCTCTCCTTCCCCTCACACCTAACACCATGATACACATCACCACCCTCTAACAAAATGTTTCCAGTCCATCTCCCCCTCTCTGATACAACTTAAATTCTGTCACCTCTTCCACCAAAGAATTATGCCACCCACAACTAAACCTCATATCACCAAACTGCTAATACACTTCCCCCTACTTTACAAAATTAAACCTAAACCTACTGTACAATCTCCCCTTAACATCCTCCATCTAGCAGGTGACATTCACCCAAATTCTGGACCCAACTCCCCTCTAGACAAAAACACCCCTCTATCCAGCCACTCTCTCACCCTCAAAACTCTCTAACTGTTTACTCTCAATGCCCAAAGTCTCTGTAACAAAATATCTTTATTTCAAGCCTGGTTAAACCATAATCAACCAGACATTGTAGCCATCTCTGAAACATGGCTCAAACCTCATATCTTTGACTCTGAATTTCTAACCCCAGGCTTCCGAGCCCTTAGGAGTGATTGAACAAATAAAAAGGTGGAGGCGTTGCCTTAATCTACTCTGACTTACTTTCCATAATTCCCTACCCAAACCCCATCCCTCAATTTACTAAGGATGAAGTAGTAGCTTTCTTACTAAAAATGAATAATCATAAAAGTCTCTGTATCATCGCCCTATACATCCCACCAGGGAACAATATTGCAGTCCTTGAAGAAACTCTCTTATGCGCCTCAACCAAATTAAATAACGAAACATATATACTTGGCAACGTAAACATAAACAAGGATAACATCAACAACTCTACACCTATCCAATCCATAAACCTCTTTAACTTCACCCAAACAATTCACACTATAACCAGATACAATAAAACAAAATCTCTAGGTACTACCCTTGACTGGATCCTAGTCTCCCACCCAAATAAAATTATAAATTCTGGTACCATTCCCGAAACCATTAGTGACCACCTCCCTGCCTTTGCCCTTCGCTCACCCACCTCCACTCTGCACCAACACCACTATATACACACTCATCACCTTTGTAATTTCAACCCTGACACATTCTCAGACTCCCTCAAACAAATGAATTGGAACATCATAAAAACACTTCCTCTAGACAACATCGTTGACCAATTTAATTCCACTTTTCTAAACACTCTAAACAATTTTGCACCAATAAGAACAAAAAATAAATAAAAACCAAGTCTGCCCCATGGCTAACCAAAGACACTAAACAATTAATGCACCAAAGGGACAAATCCTGGAAACTACACCAGAAAAATAAGCTTAGAAGCCTACTTGAATATATATGGCTTCGTAACTTTGTTAAAAGACACATCAAGGACAAAAAAATCTTACTAAGGCATTTATTTTATTTATTTATTTTACATTTGTTTACCGGGATAGTCCAACTGGATACATGTCCATTTTCAGCAGAGGCCCGGGGAGAAAAGTTCACATATACAAACTTACATAGATTACACAGAAGTTAGCAAACAATTATAAAAACAAAGTGATCATATACAATGGGTTAGTAGCATTCCGTAGTAGGGACTCACAATTCTCATGGACAGACAATTAAAAGTAAGAGACATCAAATTGGAATCAGAGCTTGGTGATGTAGTTACAAGTTATGATAACTGCAGAATATTCTTTTGTTTTATAACTTAATCAGGGCTGGTACATGGGCATAGCCAATTCACTTCAGTCATCAAACTTCAGTCCACACATACAAAAAACCTTAAACAATTCTGGAACTCTACAAACCCACTTATCAAACCAGGCTCCAAAAAAATCACTGCCCTGAACCCAATAAATCTGACCAAGGATTAGCCTCACTATTCAACTCATTCTTTACTGATACCATATCTGAACTCACCAAAACCTTTCCCAGCAACAGTCCCCACTCTGTGGGTACCACCTCCTCTTCCACCTCCACACCCACCAACTCTAACCCCCCCCCCATTTTCAACCTCAAACACATATCCACCAACTATATAAAAAGACTTCTCTCCAAACTAAAACCCTGCTCTAACGTCCCAGACAATATGCCTTCAATTTTTCTCAAATCTGCTGCTGATGGGATTGCTTTCCCTATCAGTATCTTAATCAACAGATTCATGCAGGAATCTTATGTCCCCAAACTCTGACATAAAGCCTATACTCTAACCCTTCACAAAGGCAGGAAAAATACCACCATCTCAAATTTGCGCCCCATAGCAATACTCTCCAAAATCCTAGAAAAATGTGTCCATCTCCAACTTATGCCTTTCCTAATGCAAAACCATCTCCTTACTCCAACTCATCATGGTTTCTGGCCTGGCCGCATCACTAAAACAGCTCTTCTCTCCTAGACACAGTCAACCATGCCTGTGGTCCCGGGGAAATTGTTTAAACTGTGTTTCTGGATCTCTCCAAGGCATTTGATACCGTTGCCCATACCCATCTACTGAGTCATCTTTCAAATGTAAATCTCTCCCAAAATTCCATTTCCTGGTTCTCAAGCTACTTGGTTGACAGATCTTGTGATAAAATGGCAAAAATGTATCTCTGCCTCTCTACCCCCACCGACGTACCACAGGGATCTATTCTTGGTCCCATGTTGTTCAATATCTTTATCAACACATTTCACTCTGCTATACCCAATGCCAAAGTAATCCAATATGCAGATGACTCAACTCTAGTCTGCTCTGCCACTAGTCTCCCTGAACTCCTAATAAAGACCCAAACCACCTTCTCGACCACCGTGGCTTGGATGCACCAAAACCGCCTCTCCCTAAATGCAACAAATCCAAAATACTAATCTTCCTACCATCAAAATCCTTTCCTTTTGACAAAGCTTCTTTTAAACTGATAAGCCAAAACAACTTTATTGAAATTACCCCCTATGCTAAATTGCTAGGCGTTATTATAGAGGAGCACCTGAAATTTGACAACCATATTCTTCAAAACATAAAAAAACACCAAAAACTTGGCATGCTATACAGGAACAATCACTTCCTCTAAGCCCATACCAGACATACTCTCACCTCTACCTACCTTCTTCCCTCCCTAATGTACAGCACACCCCTTCTAACCAATCTATCAGCATCCATCACTTCCAAACTAGAAAACTGTTATAACAAAATTTCCAAATTCACCACCAACACCAAAAACTCCTGTCATCACGGCCTTGCCCTTCACTCTCTAAATTGGCTTGAACTTCCAAATTATCTGGACTACCTCCAGCTCATAACAGCTCATAGACTGCTCTTCAACCCAACCAAATGCCATGCCCTTACAAACATCCTTGTCCCTTACATCCCAAACAGAACTCTTAGGTCTGCTCACCAAAACTTAATTACTGTCTATAAACCTAACTGTCTACCAGGACAACTACTCCTCTCCTGCTCCTTAGCCAAAGAATGGAATTCTCTCCCTCTTACCCTAAGAACAATGCTAAATGTGGAAAACGTTAAACGCCAGCTGCATTCGATCTCTCCTGTAATCGGACATGTAACTGCACCCTTCCAACCCAGCGCACCGCTCCCTTCTTACCCTTCTATGTCACCTATCCCTTCTTACCCTTCTATATCTGACCTTTACTTCCATCTTCTTATAACTGTCTCTTCAAAATACTAACAATACGCACACCCCACATCCTCCTCCCACTTTCCTCTTTTACATACTAGCCCTCCTATCCTATTCTTACCATCTCTCCTCTACCTCTATTTACCACTCTTTCTATATCTCTCCACTCATTTCGCCCCTCCCTCTACCTTATATTTCCTTCAATATCCTTACCTCCTGGTTCACCTCTATATTATCTTTCTTTGCATTGTTCACATATACATCCTCCTGACTACCCCTAATCTTCTACCTCTTCCCTATAACCACTTCTACCTTACTTACTCGTAAAAATGAGTCTCAACTTATCCACACTGCTCTTACTCTCAGTTCTACTCTTAACCACTCTTTACTCAACCTACCTCCTTACCTTCATTGAGTACCCACTCTATATTTAGCCAAACCACTCACAGGCACATACATCTACCTTTTACACTTCTCTCACTTCATTCTCAAATGCCAATTCCACCCCTAGTTACCACCTACCCAAATACCATAGGCACTCTCACCTCACCTATACCCTACCCTCAGATAAAAAAATAAGACCTGTAACCCTTCTTAGGATCAAAATCACATCTAAGCCTGATGATCCTGCCTTACAAGACGGTGACATTCACCCCAACCCTGGCCCCGTGTATCCTTCTTCTCATGCATCTAAACCATTCACCAATAATACCCTCCTTATAGGACATCTTAACATTCGAAGTGTAAACAACAAAGTACCCTACCTACACGCCCTCCTAGATGCTCACTGCTTTGACATTCTCTGTCTCTCTGAAACCTGGCTAAAGCAGCCACTAAAGATACTGAGATTATACCACAAGGCTATAACATACTTAGGCTTGACCGTACTAAACGAAAGGGTGGTGGAGTAGCAATTCTGTTTAAAAATCATCTTAATATCTCTACCCTTTCAGCCTGTCCAACCCAAGATAGTAAGGTGGAAGCCATCATCACTAAACTTCAACTTAATGCTAAGAAAGCCCTTTACATCATCTGCATATACATACCACCTGGAAACAATATACCAATTGTAGAAGACTTTCTCAATTGGGTTTCCATCAACTACCCCCAAGAAACTATAATTCTTGGCGACTTAAATATCGACTGGAATACTATTAATACTGATAATCCTACCTCTCACATTAACCTAAATGGTTTTACCCAAACAATTACCTCTACAACAAGGCTTAATAAATTAAGTAAGAAACAGACTATTTTAGACTGGATACTCATAAACAAAGTTAACATCACATATAACGTTGGGACCATGCCTGATGACCTCAGTGATCATTGCTTAACTTACATTACAAGAGAGAAGACTGATTATCTTCACCTCCCTAATATAAGACAAATACGTTCTACTAAACACTTTAAAATCGACCTATTTCAAAACGAACTCAGGGCTTGTAACTGGAACCCCTTAAAAACTCTTCCACTTAACGAAGCAGTATTATTCTTTAATTCTACTTTCCTTTCCATTTTGGATAAACATGCTCCTGAGCATACTATTAGAATGAAATCTAATACAGCCCCTTGGCTCTCAAATGAAACAAAAAAAAACTAATCCTCACTAAAAATAAGGTTTGGACCACATGGAGATGCCATAGAATCAGCTCTGATTTTCTTCACTTTCGCCAACTTAGAAATCTTACCAAAAAAGCTATAATCACTGACAAAAGAAAGTTCTACTGCGAACTACAAGAAACCAACCTCAATAAACCCAAACAATTCTGGTCCTCAATCAATAGACTCCTTTCACCAGGAACAGCCAAAACTCCCTCCCCACTAAATGCTGACCCAGATACCCCTCTCCAAACTGCAAATGCTTTTAACTCATTCTTTACTGAAACTATTCAATCTCTGGCTAGACAATTAATCACTAATAACTTCTATCCTCCAAATAATCTAGTAAACTCTTCCTACAACTTCTCTCTACAACCCATCTCTACCTCTTTCATCTATAAACTTATTCTCAAACTGAAACCTTGTACCCCCTCTGCTGACAAGCTCCCTTCCCTTTTTCTGCTAAAGGCAGCCAAAGAAATTGCATACCCAATTACTATACTCATAAATAGGACCATCCAAGAGGGAACCATCCCTGATATCTGGAAAATCTCTCATATAATCCCATTACACAAAGGCGGTAACTCTATTGACTATTCCAACTTTAGATCTATTGCTCTTTTTTCTCCTTTTGCAAAGATAATGGAGAAATGTATTCATCAGCAACTTGTACAGTACTTCTCTATTCACAATATTATAGCTAACTGTCAGCATGGCTTTAGACCTCACCATAGCACCACCACTGCCCTCCTTTCCTTTGTAGATACCATTAACAGCAATCACAACAATAATCTTTTCTCTTCTGCCCTATTCATTGACCTCTCTAAAGCTTTTGACAACCACTCTTCTTTAATTAGCATTCTTGAATCCCTCTCATTTGATAGCCTTGCCATCAAATGGTTTACGTCATATCTCAGTAACAGACAACAAGCCGTTCTTTGGGACAACCACATCTCCTCCTTACTGCCCATTGCTATTGGAGTCCCTCAGGGCTCCATTCTTGGTCCTCTCCTCTTCTCCCTCTATATTAATGATCTCCACTCTGTAATTCCTCAAGCTACCTGCATTCAATATGCGGATGACTCCACTATTATTTGTTCAGCATCCTCCTCTTCAGATTTAATCTCACTTGCTCAAACTATGTTCAACACTGTAGAAACATGGTTTACTAGACAGTACCTTCTTCTCAATGCTAAAAAAAACAAACTTCTCCTCTTCACCCCCACCACTCGTACCTCCCCACTAAACTTCACCATCTCCTCAAACAACAACACTGTCATCTCTCCTGACCCCACAACTAAACTACTAGGAATAACCATTGATAACAATCTCTCTTTTGACCAACACGTCAACAACACCATCAAATCAGTCAACAGAAAAATAGGATCGTTATACCGTATTAAACCATTTCTCACCCCATCTACTAGAGCTACTATTGCTCACACCCATCTTATATCTACTCTCTTTTACGCCTCTCCTATCTTCACCAACCTCAAGAAAAGTAACCTAAACAAACTAGCAACTTGCTACAATAACATTGCCCGCTTCGCCACTGGTAACTCTTTTAGAACCCATCACTGCCTCAACTTGAAACACTTAGGCTGGCTGGAACTACAAAACTATCTTTTTATCTCACAACTTACTATTGCCCACAAATTACTGTACCAACCTAATAACACCCCTATACTATCACAACTTTTACTCCCTTATAACAATCTCATCCCTCTTCGCTCCTCTTGTAAACTTATGACCAAACCCATAAAGGCCCACAACGTAGCTGGTGACTCTCTATTCACCAATATGGTAGGCAGAGCATGGAATTTGCTGCCAAAGGAGTTAACTCTAATCACATCCTTTCCTCTCTTCAAACAACAAATCAAACTGTACTTCCAAAACCACTGGCTTTGTTCTTGTAGTAGTCCAGACTAACTCCCCCCCCCCTCTCTTTATCTTTAACCCTTCTTTTTGCTTAATAATTAGCATCTACCTTGTTTCTTTTCCCTTGCTGTCCTATTATGCTCTGACCTACTTCTCTCATCTCTCCCACCTCCTATTGGCTGTCTTCTTTCTTTTCCTCTCTCACTTCCTGACTCCTGTCTCTTCTCTCTTATTTATCTTACATTCTCCTTCTACTTTTCTACCCATCTGAGATTTAACTTTTATCTATATGGCAGATGCCTTATTGTATAACCTTTATGTACTAGGTAAAATGCTTTGAAACTGACCGAATATTATGGATAATTTCAACTGTTTGAGTTCCTTAATGTATGTTGATTTTGTTAACAAGTTGATTTTTATTTTTATTTTTATTGTATGTCTTTATTAACAACATGTCTCTCTTTATTATGTTATGTGTGGAGCTTTTCTCCCCGGGCCTCTACTGAAAATGGACATGTATCCAGCTAGACTATCCCGGTCAACAAATGTAAAATAAAATAAATAAAATAAATACTCACTCACAAAAATCTTCCTTCTTCCAATCTGCAACCCTTCATATCTCAATATCTTGATTGTTACATTTAGTCATTATAAGAAGGCCTCAGATGAACTAATGTCTAGAATTTGATAATTACAACAACCTTTCTCAAAACAATTTTGTAAATACTCTTCTTTGACTTGTATATATTTCTATTTGTTTTGACTTGTACATACATTTGTATTAGTACACACATCTTTTGTATATTTTTCTCTTGATTTTACTTGTATGACTCTATATTTTCCAACTCAGTTGGTAAAATTTGGAATCAACTTCCTACAGACCTCTTAGCCCAAACTTCTATCACACTATTTAAAACTCAACTGAAACATTTTCTAACCAATCACTGGCTTTGCTCTTGCAATAACCCTAGCTGATCACGTACCTCCTACCTTCTCCTGCATCCTTTGCACTGTCTCCCAACTCTATTTCTCCATTTTATTTTTCATCTCTACCTAAGAAATTGACTCTCTCAACTTCAAACTAAAATTTTCTAATAACTCTATCTTTTGCTTTTAAACTACTTAATTATTTCTGTCTCACATTTTATATACCTGTACTGAAGAAATTTGATAGTCTCTGTTTTCACCTTTTGAACTTACTGAAAAGATAGCCTAAATGCCTGTTTTAGTTCGTCTTAAATTCCTATGTAATTATGAATGCCTGTTTTAGTTGAATCTCAAATTACCTATGTACTTTGACCTGTACTGTAGAAATTTGATAGTCTCTGTATTCACCTTTTTGAACTTACTGAAAGGAAAGCCTATATGCCTGTTTTACTTGTGTCTTAATTCCCTATGTAATTTTAAATCCCTGTTTTAGTTGTGTCTTAAATTACCTATGTACTTTGAATGTATTTTTGTTATTATGCATTAGATAGTGGAGCTTTTCTCCTCGGGCCTCCACTGAAAATGGACATGTATCCATTTGGACTAGCCCGGTTAACAAATGTAAAATAAATAAATAAAATATTTTGTATCCTACTGTATTTTATTGTTGGAGCTTTTCTCCCCTGGCCTCCACTGAAAACGGGCTCCCTGGGCCCAGTGGACTTCACCGGTCATCAAACTGTAAATAAATAAATAAATAAATAAATAAAATACATAGTTTATAAGTCACTTGTTTTTCTATGTATTAAGTACATATGGAAATATTGCTTATTGTCATAATTACTAACAAAATAGCTTGCAGTATCACCATTATCTTGTGATATGTGATCTTTCCTTTCTAATTAATCAGCTTGGCTGCTGTGTGTCCCGAACCAGGCACTGTACGGAAATTTAGATTTGCTAGGTGGACCCTGTACTCACTGGCATTAACTGACTCTGCCCTACGGGAAGACCTGAACTCTGCCTACTGAACCCCATCCCTCATCTTAAGGGAAATCTACCATTACAGATTGTGAAATTTGCTAGGTGGACCCTGTACTCACTGGCATTAACTGACTCTGCCCTACGGGAAGACCTGAACTCTGCCTACTGAACCCCATCCCTCATCTTAAGGGAAATCTACCATTACAGATTGTGAAATTTGCTAGGTGGATCCTGTACTCACTGGCATTAACTGACTCTGCCCTACGGGAAGACCTGAACTCTGCCTACTGAACCCCATCCCTCATCTTAAGGGAAATCTACCATTACAGATTGTGAAATTTGCTAGGTGGACCCTGTACTCACTGGCATTAACTGACTCTGCCCTACGGGAAGACCTGAACTCTGCCTACTGAACCCCATCCCTCATCTTAAGGGAAATCTACCATTACAGATTGTGAAATTTGCTAGGTGGACCCTGTACTCACTGGCATTAACTGACTCTGCCCTACGGGAAGACCTGAACTCTGCCTACTGAACCCCATCCCTCATCTTAAGGGAAATCTACCATTACAGATTGTGAAATTTGCTAGGTGGACCCTGTACTCACTGGCATTAACTGACTCTGCCCTACGGGAAGACCTGAACTCTGCCTACTGAACCCCATCCCTCATCTTAAGGGAAATCTACCATTACAGATTGTGAAATTTGCTAGGTGGACCCTGTACTCACTGGCATTAACTGACTCTGCCCTACGGGAAGACCTGAACTCTGCCTACTGAACCCCATCCCTCATCTTAAGGGAAATCTACCATTACAGATTGTGAAAGTATGTTATTTTCATATGTGTCATCCATTAACTCTGACCTGTGTATCCTAGTTTAGCTACCTGCCCAGGACTGCCAGCAGCCAATAGCCCCTGTCTTCTCCACATTCTAACCTAGTCTCCCATTTTATTCTCTCCTCAAAGCTACTACTGTGATTTTCTTTATCTACATTTCACTAACTCATACCTCTCTCACCTCGTTCTTACCTGCATAACTGTGTTACTTATTCCTTTTGGCCACCAGGTGGCTTCCTACTATTACCTGGATTGCTCCCTTTTGGGTTATTTCTTAACCCTCAAATACCTTTGTTCTGAACCTGTATCCTCTCTCTCTCTGCTTCACATTTTCTTTACTCTTGACCCTGCCTCATCACCCTTCTAGTAAAGTTACTGCTACAACCTGTACATCTTCTCAGATTACAGCTCATTACACAAACTATACCTTTTTATCTGATATAAACCTACCTGCTGTTTCCACAGCTCACAGATTGTTTTTTCTGGGCCTCACTACTCTTTTGTGTCCTGTTTCTACTTTGTTACCCTCTCCTCTATAGTATTGCTTACTAGAATACTCCTTAGCTCACCTAGCTACCTTCTGCATATTCCCTCCCATAAAGCTCCTCACCCCATTTCTCTCTGTCTTACCTTTTCACATATCTACTCTACTCCTACTTCTCCTACACTCCACCCACTTCTACAGCCCACCCCCTTCCAGATCTTAACTATTCTCTCTCTCTCATTTTTTTCCCGCCCATGACCTGTATTCTGTGCTCATCCCCCTATACCCTCCCCCAAGCTACCTAAGATACCTTATAAATATATCCCTACACCCCTGGACGCCATCTTTCCTTTCTAGTTAATCAGCTTGGCTGCTGTGCGTCCCGAACCAGGCACTGTACGGAAATTTAGAGTAAGCTCTACTTCAGATTGTTGCTTTAAATGTTTAGGATATATACTTATTTTTCATTACACCTGTAGTTTCTACTCTGTGTATCCACTATATGTACATGGACATGTGCTACGGATCAGTGTAGCTGCTATGTTTGTTTTACGCTGCATTTGAAAGCTTGTTATCTGATTATATTTATGTCCTATATTTCTGTATATTTTGAACTTCATCTCTTTAAGAAACAATGTTAGGTTGTTGATCCACCACTTACATTTTTGTGCTGTGTTACTTTAGACTTCAGATACCTTATGCTAAGTTATCACATGTTGATTAAAATCTAATAGCAATATACCGTGCTTCCTAACCATTACCGCAGAGAGACATACTGCGCTTTTAATTGGTCTGTTGAAACCACTCATAAAGCCTAGCGACTCTTGGATTAAAGCATGTATTGTATTTTTAGAGTATGCTGATAGCTCCTATCACCAGCATACCGGTTATTTACCGGAGCCTTAACAGGATCTATCCGTGGGTCATCGTAGGTACTACCTCTCATTGAGATTAATTTCCACCTCATTGCAAGCATTGCAAGCATTTTGCTCGTAGTAGCGTTTTTAGCCGTGGGTCATTGTAGGCACTACCTCTCATTGTGATTAATTCCACCTCACTGCAAGTGTTTTGCTCGTAGTAGCGTTTTTATTTAACCTTACCTTATAACGCAACTAAACCGCGCTACATATTATTTGGCGCCTTTTTAGTCCTGATACTACGCAAGTAGTCATTTTAATGAAACCTGTTTGTACTAGGGTTGATGATTAACTACCTCTCATTGTGATTAATTTCCACCTCACTGCAAGCGTTTTGCTCGTAGTAGCGCTCTTATTTAACAATACCTTATAACGCGACTAAACCGCACTACATATTATTTGGCGCCTTTTTAGTCCTGATACTACTAAGTAGTCTTTTTAAGGAAACCTTTTTGTACTAGGGTTAATGATTATTGCCTGATAGATAAGCTAACCAGCGCTTCTATTCTCTTGGCGCCAAACAAGCACAACACCTTCTAGATAGGTTAAATACAGATAAGTTGTATACCTCTCTATGTATCCAACCCTCAGGCTAATGTTAGAGTTCTTTGCTCAACAGTAGCGTAGTAGTGTTGAATGTTGTCGACTGTTATATCCTATGGACCTGTTTCAATTGGAATAACTAATGAAGCTATGCTTACTTATACTGCTATTCTCATGTTTTAACTATGAATACTCAAACACTGATTGTAGTTACTTTACACTGTGATTGAAACTGTATATCAGATACCTGTTTAAGTAGAATATTGTTAACTATTGACAAATTGCTCTCTTATTTACTCTGTTTTGACTTACTATCTTCCTCTCTCTCTGTCCTATTTTAATAGTTTGCTAGGTGGACCCTGTACTCACTGGCATTAACTGACTCTGCCCTACGGGAAGACCTGAACTCTGCCTACTGAACCCCATCCCTCATCTTAAGGGAAATCTACCATTACAGATTGTGAAAGTATGTTATTTTCATATGTGTCATCCATTAACTCTGACCTGTGTATCCTAGTTTAGCTACCTGCCCAGGACTGCCAGCAGCCAATAGCCCCTGTCTTCTCCACATTCTAACCTAGTCTCCCATTTTATTCTCTCCTCAAAGCTACTACTGTGATTTTCTTTATCTACATTTCACTAACTCATACCTCTCTCACCTCGTTCTTACCTGCATAACTGTGTTACTTATTCCTTTTGGCCACCAGGTGGCTTCCTACTATTACCTGGATTGCTCCCTTTTGGGTTATTTCTTAACCCTCAAATACCTTTGTTCTGAACCTGTATCCTCTCTCTCTCTGCTTCACATTTTCTTTACTCTTGACCCTGCCTCATCACCCTTCTAGTAAAGTTACTGCTACAACCTGTACATCTTCTCAGATTACAGCTCATTACACAAACTATACCTTTTTATCTGATATAAACCTACCTGCTGTTTCCACAGCTCACAGATTGTTTTTTCTGGGCCTCACTACTCTTTTGTGTCCTGTTTCTACTTTGTTACCCTCTCCTCTATAGTATTGCTCACTAGAATCCTCCTTAGCTCACCTAGCTACCTTCTGCATATTCCCTCCCATAAAGCTCCTCACCCCATTTCTCTCTGTCTTACCTTTTCACATATCTACTCTACTCCTACTTCTCCTACACTCCACCCACTGCTACAGCCCACCCCCTTCCAGATCTTAACTATTCTCTCTCTCTCATTTTTTTCCCGCCCATGACCTGTATTCTGTGCTCATCCCCCTATACCCTCCCCCAAGCTACCTAAGATACCTTATAAATATATCCCTACACCCCTGGACGCCATCTTTCCTTTCTAATTAATCAGCTTGGCTGCTGTGTGTCCCGAACCAGGCACTGTACGGAAATTTAGAGTAAGCTCTACTTCAGATTGTTGTTTTAAATGTTTAGGATATATACTTATTTTTCATTACACCTGTAGTTTCTACTCTGTGTATCCACTATATGTACATGGACATGTGCTACGGATCAGTGTAGCTGCTATGTTTGTTTTACGCTGCATTTGAAAGCTTGTTATCTGATTATATTTATGTCCTATATTTCTGTATATTTTGAACTTCATCTCTTTAAGAAACAATGTTAGGTTGTTGATCCACCACTTACATTTTTGTGCTGTGTTACTTTAGACTTCAGATACCTTATGCTAAGTTATCACATGCTGATTAAAAACTAATAGCAATATACCGTGCTTCCTAACCATTACCGCAGAGAGACATACTGCGCTTTTAATTGGTCTGTTGAAACCACTCATAAAGCCTAGCGACTCTTGGATTAAAGCATGTATTGTATTTTTAGAGTATGCTGATAGCTCTTATCACCAGCATACCGTTATTTACCGAGCCTTAACAGGATCTATCCGTGGGTCATCGTAGGTACTACCTCTCACTGAGATTAATTCCACCTCATTGCAAGCATTGCAAGCATTTTGCTCGTAGTAGCGTTTTTAGCCGTGGGTCATTGTAGGCACTACCTCTCATTGTGATTAATTCCACCTCACTGCAAGTGTTTTGCTCGTAGTAGCGTTTTTATTTAACCTTACCTTATAACGCAACTAAACCGCGCTACATATTATTTGGCGCCTTTTTAGTCCTGATACTACGCAAGTAGTCATTTTAATGAAACCTGTTTGTACTAGGGTTGATGATTAACTACCTCTCATTGTGATTAATTTCCACCTCACTGCAAGCATTTTGCTCGTAGTAGCGCTCTTATTTAACAATACCTTATAACGCGACTAAACCGCACTACATATTATTTGGCGCCTTTTTAGTCCTGATACTACGCAAGTAGTCTTTTTAAGGAAACCTTTTTGTACTAGGGTTAATGATTATTGCCTGATAGATAAGCTAACCAGCGCTTCTATTCTCTTGGCGCCAAACAAGCACAACACCTTCTAGATAGGTTAAATACAGATAAGTTGTATACCTCTCTATGTATCCAACCCTCAGGCTAATGTTAGAGTTCTTTGCTCAACAGTAGCGTAGTAGTGTTGAATGTTGTCGACTGTTATATCCTATGGACCTGTTTCAATTGGAATAACTAATGAAGCTATGCTTACTTATACTGCTATTCTCATGTTTTAACTATGAATACTCAAACACTGATTGTAGTTACTTTACACTGTGAATGAAACTGTATATCAGATACCTATTTAAGTAGAATATTGTTAACTATTGACAACTGCTCTCTAATTTACTCTGTTTTGACTTACTATCTTCCTCTCTCTCTGTCCTATTTTAATAGTTTGCTAGGTGGACCCTGTACTCACTGGCATTAACTGACTCTGCCCTACGGGAAGACCTGAACTCTGCCTACTGAACCCCATCCCTCATCTTAAGGGAAATCTACCATTACAGATTGTGAAAGTATGTTATTTTCATATGTGTCATCCATTAACTCTGACCTGTGTATCCTAGTTTAGCTACCTGCCCAGGACTGCCAGCAGCCAATAGCCCCTGTCTTCTCCACATTCTAACCTAGTCTCCCATTTTATTCTCTCCTCAAAGCTACTACTGTGATTTTCTTTATCTACATTTCACTAACTCATACCTCTCTCACCTCGTTCTTACCTGCATAACTGTGATACTTATTCCTTTTGGCCACCAGGTGGCTTCCTACTATTACCTGGATTGCTCCTTTTGGGTTATTTCTTAACCCTCAAATACCTTTGTTCTGAACCTGTATCCTCTCTCTCTCTGCTTCACATTTTCTTTACTCTTGACCCTGCCTCATCACCCTTCTAGTATAGTTACTGCTACAACCTGTACATCTTCTCAGATTACAGCTCATTACACAAACTATACCTTTTATCTGATATAAACCTACCTGCTGTTTCCACAGCTCACAGATTGTTTTTTCTGGGCCTCACTACTCTTTTGTGTCCTGTTTCTACTTTGTTACCCTCTCCTCTATAGTATTGCTTACTAGAATCCTCCTTAGCTCACCTAGCTACCTTCTGCATATTCCCTCCCATAAAGCTCCTCACCCCATTTCTCTCTGTCTTACCTTTTCACATATCTACTCTACTCCTACTTCTCCTACACTCCACCCACTTCTACAGCCCACCCCCTTCCAGATCTTAACTATTCTCTCTCTCTCATTCTTTTTCCGCCCATGACCTGTATTCTGTGCTCATCCCCTATACCCTCCCCAAGCTACCTAAGATACCTTATAAATATATCCCTACACCCCTGGACGCCATCTTTCCTTTCTAGTTAATCAGCTTGGCTGCTGTGCGTCCCAAACCAGGCACTGTACGGAAATTTAGAGTAAGCTCTACTTCAGATTGTTGTTTTAAATGTTTAGGATATATACTTATTTTTCATTACACCTGTAGTTTCTACTCTGTGTATCCACTATATGTACATGGACATGTGCTACGGATCAGTGTAACTGCTATGTTTGTTTTACGCTGCATTTGAAAGCTTGTTATCTGATTATATTTATGTCCTATATTTCTGTATATTTTGAACTTCATCTCTTTAAGAAACAATGTTAGGTTGTTGATCCACCACTTACATTTTTGTGCTGTGTTACTTTAGACTTCAGATACCTTATGCTAAGTTATCACATGTTGATTAAAATCTAATAGCAATATACCGTGCTTCCTAACCATTACCGCAGAGAGACATACTGCGCTTTTAATTGGTCTGTTGAAACCACTCATAAAGCCTAGCGACTCTTGGATTAAAGCATGTATTGTATTTTTAGAGTATGCTGATAGCTCCTATCACCAGCATACCGGAGCCTTAACAGGATCTATCCGTGGGTCATCGTAGGTACTACCTCTCACTGAGATTAATTCCACCTCATTGCAAGCATTGCAAGCATTTTGCTCGTAGTAGCGTTTTTAGCCGTGGGTCATTGTAGGCACTACCTCTCATTGTGATTAATTCCACCTCACTGCAAGCGTTTTGCTCGTAGTAGCGTTTTTATTTAACCTTACCTTATAACGCAACTAAACCGCTACATATTATTTGGCGCCTTTTTAGTCCTGATACTACGCAAGTAGTCATTTTAATGAAACCTGTTTGTACTAGGGTTGATGATTAACTACCTCTCATTGTGATTAATTTCCACCTCACTGCAAGCGTTTTGCTCGTAGTAGCGCTCTTATTTAACAATACCTTATAACGCGACTAAACCGCACTACATATTATTTGGCGCCTTTTTAGTCCTGATACTACGCAAGTAGTCTTTTTAAGGAAACCTTTTTGTACTAGGGTTAATGATTATTGCCTGATAGATAAGCTAACCAGCGCTTCTATTCTCTTGGCGTAAACAAGCACAACACCTTCTAGATAGGTTAAATACAGATAAGTTGTATACCTCTCTATGTATCCAACCCTCAGGCTAATGTTAGAGTTCTTTGCTCAACAGTAGCGTAGTAGTGTTGAATGTTGTCGACTGTTATATCCTATGGACCTGTTTCAATTGGAATAACTAATGAAGCTATGCTTACTTATACTGCTATTCTCATGTTTTAACTATGAATACTCAAACACTGATTGTAGTTACTTTACACTGTGAATGAAACTGTATATCAGATACCTATTTAAGTAGAATATTGTTAACTATTGACAACTGCTCTCTGCTCTCTAATTTACTCTGTTTTGACTTACTATCTTCCTCTCTCTCTGTCCTATTTTAATAGTTTGCTAGGTGGACCCTGTACTCACTGGCATTAACTGACTCTGCCCTACGGGAAGACCTGAACTCTGCCTACTGAACCCCATCCCTCATCTTAAGGGAAATCTACCATTACAGATTGTGAAAGTATGTTATTTTCATATGTGTCATCCATTAACTCTGACCTGTGTATCCTAGTTTAGCTACCTGCCCAGGACTGCCAGCAGCCAATAGCCCCTGTCTTCTCCACATTCTAACCTAGTCTCCCATTTTATTCTCTCCTCAAAGCTACTACTGTGATTTTCTTTATCTACATTTCACTAACTCATACCTCTCTCACCTCGTTCTTACCTGCATAACTGTGATACTTATTCCTTTTGGCCACCAGGTGGCTTCCTACTATTACCTGGATTGCTCCCTTTTGGGTTATTTCTTAACCCTCAAATACCTTTGTTCTGAACCTGTATCCTCTCTCTCTCTGCTTCACATTTTCTTTACTCTTGACCCTGCCTCATCACCCTTCTAGTATAGTTACTGCTACAACCTGTACATCTTCTCAGATTACAGCTCATTACACAAACTATACCTTTTTATCCGATATAAACCTACCTGCTGTTTCCACAGCTCACAGATTGTTTTTTCTGGGCCTCACTACTCTTTTGTGTCCTGTTTCTACTTTGTTACCCTCTCCTCTATAGTATTGCTCACTAGAATCCTCCTTAGCTCACCTAGCTACCTTCTGCATATTCCCTCCCATAAAGCTCCTCACCCCATTTCTCTCTGTCTTACCTTTTCACATATCTACTCTACTCCTACTTCTCCTACACTCCACCCACTTCTACAGCCCACCCCCTTCCAGATCTTAACTATTCTCTCTCTCTCATTTTTTTCCCGCCCATGACCTGTATTCTGTGCTCATCCCCCTATACCCTCCCCCAAGCTACCTAAGATACCTTATAAATATATCCCTACACCCCTGGACGCCATCTTTCCTTTCTAGTTAATCAGCTTGGCTGCTGTGCGTCCCGAACCAGGCACTGTACGGAAATTTTAGAGTAAGCTCTACTTCAGATTGTTGCTTTAAATGTTTAGGATATATACTTATTTTTCATTACACCTGTAGTTTCTACTCTGTGTATCCACTATATGTACATGGACATGTGCTACGGATCAGTGTAGCTGCTATGTTTGTTTTACGCTGCATTTGAAAGCTTGTTATCTGATTATATTTATGTCCTTATATTTCTGTATATTTTGAACTTCATCTCTTTAAGAAACAATGTTAGGTTGTTGATCCACCACTTACATTTTTGTGCTGTGTTACTTTAGACTTCAGATACCTTATGCTAAGTTATCACATGCTGATTAAAAACTAATAGCAATATATCGTGCTTCCTAACCATTACCGCAGAGAGACATACTGCGCTTTTAATTGGTCTGTTGAAACCACTCATAAAGCCTAGCGACTCTTGGATTAAAGCATGTATTGTATTTTTAGAGTATGCTGATAGCTCCTATCACCAGCATACCGGTTATTTACCGGAGCCTTAACAGGATCTATCCGTGGGTCATCGTAGGTACTACCTCTCACTGAGATTAATTCCACCTCATTGCAAGCATTGCAAGCATTTTGCTCGTAGTAGCGTTTTTACCCGTGGGTCATTGTAGGCACTACCTCTCATTGTGATTAATTCCACCTCACTGCAAGCGTTTTGCTCGTAGTAGCGTTTTTATTTAACCTTACCTTATAACGCAACTAAACCGCGCTACATATTATTTGGCGCCTTTTTAGTCCTGATACTACGAAGTAGTCATTTTAATGAAACCTGTTTGTACTAGGGTTGATGATTAACTACCTCTCATTGTGATTAATTTCCACCTCACTGCAAGCGTTTTGCTCGTAGTAGCGCTCTTATTTAACAATACCTTATAACGCGACTAAACCGCACTACATATTATTTGGCGCCTTTTTAGTCCTGATACTACGCAAGTAGTCTTTTTAAGGAAACCTTTTTGTACTAGGGTTAATGATTATTGCCTGATAGATAAGCTAACCAGCGCTTCTATTCTCTTGGCGCCAAACAAGCACAACACCTTCTAGATAGGTTAAATACAGATAAGTTGTATACCTCTCTATGTATCCAACCCTCAGGCTAATGTTAGAGTTCTTTGCTCAACAGTAGCGTAGTAGTGTTGAATGTTGTCGACTGTTATATCCTATGGACCTGTTTCAATTGGAATAACTAATGAAGCTATGCTTACTTATACTGCTATTCTCATGTTTTAACTATGAATACTCAAACACTGATTGTAGTTACTTTACACTGTGAATGAAACTGTATATCAGATACCTATTTAAGTAGAATATTGTTAACTATTGACAACTGCTCTCTGCTCTCTAATTTACTCTGTTTTGACTTACTATCTTCCTCTCTCTCTGTCCTATTTTAATAGTTTGCTAGGTGGACCCTGTACTCACTGGCATTAACTGACTCTGCCTACGGGAAGACCTGAACTCTGCCTACTGAACCCCATCCCTCATCTTAAGGGAAATCTACCATTACAGATTGTGAAAGTATGTTATTTTCATATGTGTCATCCATTAACTCTGACCTGTGTATCCTAGTTTAGCTACCTGCCCAGGACTGCCAGCAGCCAATAGCCCCTGTCTTCTCCACACATTCTAACCTAGTCTCCCATTTTATTCTCTCCTCAAAGCTACTACTGTGATTTTCTTTATCTACATTTCACTAACTCATACCTCTCTCACCTCGTTCTTACCTGCATAACTGTGATACTTATTCCTTTTGGCCACCAGGTGGCTTCCTACTATTACCTGGATTGCTCCCTTTTGGGTTATTTCTTAACCCTCAAATACCTTTGTTCTGAACCTGTATCCTCTCTCTCTCTGCTTCACATTTTCTTTACTCTTGACCCTGCCTCATCACCCTTCTAGTATAGTTACTGCTACAACCTGTACATCTTCTCAGATTACAGCTCATTACACAAACTATACCTTTTTATCTGATATAAACCTACCTGCTGTTTCCACAGCTCACAGATTTTTTTTTCTGGGCCTCACTACTCTTTAGTGTCTTCCCTCGCCTCCGTTAAGCCTCTAAGTGGGCTCACTCCGCCCTCCTCCCTGCCCCCATATCCCACCCGCCCCTGCCACCTGTACATTTATACACTCATAGGCACACCCTCACTTCTAACCACCATTCACATCCTGCCTCTTAGCACACCCCACTCCTCTAAACACCAATCATATCTTGCACTTGTCTCCACCCCTTCATATACTGCCTCCTCCCTCCCACTTAACTTCCTTACTCCCTGATATTTTCCTCCATCTAATTATTCCAACTCTATTACTGCATCTCCTATCATGTCTAATAAATACAGACCTTTGCTACTACTAACACTCCTAACTACTCTCACCTCTGCCTATCTTTTAACCTCCTACTAACTACCCCTACCATTTATACCTACTATCCCACTTAATATCCCATTCAAACAAACTCATCTCTCCTCCCTCCTCCATCTAACTCCCACTTATAAGACCTCCTACCTTAAACCTAAATATCACTAAATCTCCTATCTCTCTCCTTTATTTAATACCTTAAAAACATGTAAAAAACCATAAACTACCTCATCAATTTCCTCAATCAATACAACCCAATCATTAATTGATGGAGACATCCACCCTAATCTAACCCCTCCCCTAAATCCACCCCCAAATAATAGCCACTAATAACCAGAGAACAAAACAACCATTAACCAAACCCCCAAATCACTATCTATTGCTCTCAACTAAATGCTAAAGTATTTGCAAAAAAAATACCAATTCATGCTCTTCTTAGATGTGTTCAAGTTTTGACATTTCTCTGTCTAACTGACCTGGCTCAAACCTACACAAAGGATAATGAAATTACTCCCCCAGGCTACAACATCCTTAGACAGGACCGCTTATACAAAAAGGCGGTGGGGTCGCTGTCCTCTATAAAACTGGACTACAAATAAGTAAAGCAAATCTTAACCTTCCATCTGACATAAATGCCGAAATAATAATTTCAAAACTTCACCTCAACCCTCACAAAACAATTAATATTATCTGTACTTATCTTCCCCCAGGTAAAAATCCTGCCATACTAGAAGACCTGTTAAATTGGCTTTCACTAAACCTCCTACAAGAAACAATACTTTTAGGAGACTTTAATATTGACTGGAACTTATGTAAACATACCAACCCAACCACCCACATTAACCTACATGGCTTCTCAAATCATTAACTCACCAACAAGAATAAACAAACTTAATAATAAAGAAACCATACTTGACTGGATATTAACAAATAGTCCACAGCAAAATATACAACAGGAACTCTCCCAGATGACCTCAGTGACCACTCCCTAACATATATTATCAGGCATAAAACAAATGTTGCTATCCCCAGCCAAGTCAGAACATGCCGTAGCAAAAATATTTTGACCCCAATCTGTTTCATAATGAACTTATGCATGTTAACTGGTCACCCCTGAAATCTCTCCCTATAGATGAAGCTGTTACGCACTTTAATAATACTTTTCTAGACATCCTAGAACATCATGCCCCAATGCGTTCTATACGTATGAAACCCAAAACTGCCCAATGGCTCTCAAAAGAAACTAAAACACTAATCCTTAGCAGGAACAAAGCCTGGGCTAAATGGCTTAACCACAAAAAACATAACCGATCACCTCACTTTTAGACAACAAAGAAATGTGACAAAAAAAGCCATTCTACAAGATAAAAAGAACTTTTATACACAGCTTCAACATTCATCCCTTAACCAACCACATAAATTTTGGTCCTCTATTAACATGCTGTTATCCCCGGGCAAAGTTGCCACACCAAACCCACTAGACTCTAACCCTGACAACCCAATACAAACAGCTAATGCTTTTAATACCTTCTTTACTTCAGCCATATTAAAACTAGCTAAACAACAAAGCCCTGATACCTCCAAACTACAAACCCTATACTCCCTCCTCCATTTCACCTAAAGCCTATACCAACCTCTTATATATTGTCCTTGCTTCAAAAACTAAAACCCATAACCCCTCGGCTGACAACCAGCAGAATACCTCCAAATAGGAGCTAAGGCTGTAGCCTACCCCATCTCTATACTGATCAACAGGACCATAAAAGAAGGTACTATCCCATCACTCTGGAAAATCTCTCATATTATCCCTCTGTTCAAAGGAGGTGACTCTACTGAGTATTCCAACTTCCGCCCTATAGCACTACTATCTCCTCTTGCAAAATAATGGAGAAATGCATCCACAAACAGATACTTAATCACCTACTAAGCCACAACCTCCTTGCTAACTGTCAACATGGGTTTCACCATTGCATAGCACTACCACAGCCTTATTAGCCTTTATTGACTCTATTAACACAAACCGCAACAATAACACTTCTTCTTCTGCTTTCTTTGTAGACCTGTCTAAAGCCTTTGATATGGTCAATCATGAACTTCTCCTCCATCGTCTAAAAATCCCTCTCTAGACGATCATGCCCTAAGCTGGTTCATATCCTATCTGGATAACCGTAAACAGGCAGTACTCTGGAATAAACATCTCTCTGATCTCCTCCCAACTTCGATAGGGGTCCCTCAGGGCTCTATCTTAGGTCCCCTGCTATTCTCCATTTTTATAAATGACCTTCATCTAGCCATTACCCAATCAACTTGCATTCAGTATGCAGATGACACGACCATAATCTGCTCAGCCTCAACACAGACTGAGCTGCACACTCTCACACAAAAACTTTCACTACTATAGAGCAATGGTTCTCCAATCATTGTCTTCTCCTCAACCCTAAGAAAACCAAACTCCTGCTCTTTGCACCCACTCACATGTCCCTTCTATTAACTTCACACTTACATCCAATGATGGTACCTCATCTCTCCAGACCAAGCCACTAAACTCTTGGGTATTACTATTGACAATCAACTAAAATTTGACACTCATATCAACTCTACAATAAAAGCTACTAACAGAAAACTTGGTTCTCTCTACAGAATCAAATCTTTCCTAACTCCCAAAGCTAAAACTACCATAGCTAGATCACATCTAATATCTACCCTACTATACGCTTCACCCATTTACACTAACCTTTCTAAGTATAACCTCAACAAACTAGCTTCATCATACAACAACATTGCTAGATTTGCTACAGATTCTCCTTATAGGACTCATCATTGTCTTAATCTTAAAAACTAGGCTGGCTAGAACTACCCCACCTAATACAATCTTACCAACTTACTATTGCCCATAAAGCCCTTTATCACCCTGACAACACTCCTATGCTCTCCTCTCTCATTCAACCCTACAAAACCTGAAGAACCTACGTTCTTCTAACAAGATACTGATTCAAACTTCCTATCTAATAACTCAGCAGGTGACTCCACATTCTCCAACTCAGTTGGCAAAATATGGAACCAACTACCTCAAGACCTCACTACCACAACCTCACTCCCATTATTTAAAGCTAAACTAAAACTTTTCCTTTCCAATCACTGGCTATGCTCTTGTAACAACCCTGACTAACTGTTTTTTTCTTTCAGCCATCTGCTTCTTTCATCCCCTCACTTCTTTTTCTCATTTCCAGCTCACCTGAGTTCCCTTTTCATAAATGTCCCTGTGACTCTTTCTTAAAATAGAAATATATCTATTTTTTTTTCTCAACTTCTTACAATGCCGAATACACTACCCTAGTTGTTTATTTAACTTGACTTTTTGTCTCCTACTAAGCCTCATACTGAACTCTATTGCTTATGTTTATATAACTTGTAGCAGGTTTAATGTATGTTCTATAGTATTGTATAATGTATGTTCTATAGTATTGTATAATTTTGTGTTCCTGCACTGTGTGACATTTTTAACTTGTTTTAGTAGATTGTAGTGGAGCTTTTCTCCTCGGGCCTCCACTGAAAATGGACATGTATCCAGTTGGACTAGCCCGGTTAACAAATGTAAAATAAAATAAAAATAAAATATAAATGGACATTGACAATGAAATTTCTTGTCTTCCAGCTCAGCACACAATATCCCTGAATAGCTTGTAAGTCTCTCAGTTATGAAAACATGAACATAAATATGAAAATATGAATAATAAGTGAGAAAAGGTGCAGTTATATTAGCGATTCTGACCACTTCAGTTGCACTACCTCACAGTAAAAATCGTACAGTAAGGACAAAAATGACTGGAACAGCGTCATGGTTGTCTATATGGCTGAATGCATTCTTTGTAATTACTTCAACATTGGCAAAATAATGAACAAGGTCAAGAAACATATATCCCAGCACCTTTCTAACATTGACTAAAAGGAATACAGTGGTCTAGCACAGCATGAAAAAAACAAGCCACAATTCCAACAAGTTTCATATACTTGTCAAGGTTTGGCCTACCCCCTGGATGGAAACAAGAATGCTCTATTGGAGAAAAAGAGCTGAAGTGGCAGGTTTGTCTGAATGCATGCAGAAAACCTGGACTCAGCATTAGCTTTTCCATAAAAGGTGTACTGGAACTGAAAAAGCTAACCCACAACATGTACTATTAACTGTACATTCAAGCCTTACACCCTAATTACAAGAAAGCAATATTATACCAGCATCTGATAATAGCATCAAGCTCCACCCCAACCATTTTCTGCCAAATGAAGAAGGGCGCCAATGTTCCTTTCCACCCCTTGCCCCTGGGGATTTATCAGAGGCCATCAAAAGGTTACACACGGACACATAAATGAAAATAAAATGATATCAAGTGATTTACAGAGGATGAACTAAGCCCTTCATTCCATGTTGGTTTTAGCATAGCCAAGGCTTTTCACCGTTTCTACCAGCTGACTAACGTTTCAATAGTTGACGGGACTAACACAGCGACTAGATCTATTCCTTAGAATGCCAAAATTCAAATGATCCTTTTGTTTCTGTTTGCTTTTGCTTAGCTTGCTTACTTCTGTATCTCATTTTACAGTTTTCAATGTTTTCCAGTGTTCAAAAAGTCATAGTTCATGTTTTGTAACAATTTTGCTTCTCTGTTTAGAGCTTCTCCCATATTTATTGCATTGTACTCTTTACATTTTTTGTTGTTTCTCCAAACCATTCTGTTTTCCTGACACGTTTAATAACTATGGTCATTGCATTTATCTGTTTAGCCATTTATAATTGACATGCTTTCTAATTATGGTCAGTGAAAGAGGTAATGATTAAGCCCTCCCACAATCAGAGGTTAGTTCCCTCCAGCTGTGCTCATCCAAAAAAATCATTGCCACAATCAGATGGAAGAACCGATAGGTAATACCTCCCTTTATCGTCAGGAAGAGAGCAGTACACATTTGTATAACAATTACCTCACTAGGAAATAGTACCAGTGTATAAAACCATTATCTCATTATGACTGTTAGAATTACTTGGCCTAAATCATCTTAAACAAGATTATTGTATGCATCATCAACAGAATTTGATCTTCACACTATTTGAAACATTTAGCTAAAAACAAAGATCTAATGAAGCTTTTCTAGCATCTGAACAGAAAGACGTACTTCAACTTTCAGGTGTAATTAACCACTTCTGCTTTGCTAAGAAAGGTGTGGAACAGGTTAATTTTTAAGCCCCATAAAAGTCAGCCTACTATTGTCACAGTCCTACTCAGACAACAGTTTTGAATTTTGTTACTTTTTGTACTTTGAATCACAAGAAGCCCCATAATGGTAGTCCCACACGTGCCTCTTTACCCATTAATAATTTTAAAAACAACTATATATATATATATACAACAGTTTCTGTAATGAGAACAATCCTGAATATCCAAACACTGTAAAAAGTTAGTCCAGTTTAGCACTGGAATGGTACACACAATAAGACCATTACTGTTTGTGGAATAAGACAGGAAAAACAGAGTTATTGTTTTTGTAGTCACCTGAAAACCAAATACAAAGTTTGATATAGAGCAATGTAAAGTAAAGAAACTGGGAGCATAATTATGATGAGGAACGACCCAATAAATTGGAAGGATTCTGAAAACTCTACAGAAATTGACTATTGGAATAGATTGAAAGCTTCCTTTGTTTATATCTGCAAGGTACAACAGTTGACAAGTGTGTGTGTGTGTGTGTGTGTGTGTGTGTGTGTGTGTGTGTGTGTGTGTGTGTGTGTGTGTGTGTGTGTGTATATTAAGCACTTGCGGCAGTATCTTGGAGAAATGTGTACATTTATAAATGCAAACCAGGAATGAGGGTGTGTACCATTCTACCCAACACCATGCTACTGGGTGACTTCAACTATCCAAACATTGACTGGGAAAACTACTCAAGCTCAAACACCCTAGCCCAATGCTTCCTTGAGTTTATAAACTCAAACACCCTTGAACAGCTGGTCACCACTCCCACAAGTGGTGACAACATACTGGACCTGGTCATCACCAACATGGGGAACCTATGTTCCACACCTGAGGTAAACTCGTCATTGGTAAGATCAGATCACAAACTAATCACACTGGACATCCACATCCCGACCCCCCCCCCCAAGTCAAGGAAATCAAGGTAAAAAACTTCTATAAAGCCAACTTCACAATCCTCAAGACCGAGGTGGAAAATTTCAAAGCTCCCAATCAAATGGAAAATGATGACCCAATGGCAGACTCCTTTACAAGTGCATTCTATGAACATCTTCAAGAATGCATGGACCGAGCCATCCCAAGTAAAATCAAGACCAACTCCTCAAAAAAGAGGAAGCCAGTCTGGTGGATCCCAGCCATAAATAAACTTTACAACAGAAGGAGGAAACTCCTGCAAGATAGAACAAAATCCCAAAATAAGAAGGCATCTCTGATTAACATCAGTAAAAAACTGCGCTCCCTCATTAAATCATCTAAGGCCAACTTCGAAAGAAAATTAACCAATGACTCTAAGGATAACCACAAGGCCTTCTTTAACTATGTCAAGAGTCTAGGGGCAAACTCTCAGATATGCTCTGAGCTATTGCATAATGGCCATAAATACACTGAACCAACCGACATTGCCAACATCCTGGCTGACAAGTTCAGTGCAAACTTCACCCCCCCCCCTCTCCACCAAAGGGGCTAGCACTCATCCCAGAAGAATGTGGCACTCCAGATATCTCAGACACACAAGTAAAGACAGCCCTCGCAAAGGCCAAAAACACAGCATCAATGGGACCAGATGCTATCCCAAGTTGTGTCTTACACGAGCTTCAAAATGAACTAACCCCCCATCTCAAATCAATATTCAAACTCAGCCTCTCTACAGGCTATGTACCCAAAGAATGGCATACAGCAACAGTCATACCACTCCACAAAGGTGGTGCCACAACTGACCCTGGGAACTATCACCCTATAAGCTTGACTAGCTTGGTCTGCAAAGCCATGGAACGCATTATCATAGAGCTCATTAACAGGGACATTGGGAAACTCCAGACACTGGACCCCACCCAGTTCGGCTTTGTTAAAGGCAGATCTTGCCTCCTGAACTTGGTCAACTTCTTTGAAACAGTCACCAAGGCTATAGATGAAGGGAAGGTGGTCCACACAGCATATCTGGACCTCGCTAAGGTGTTCGACACCATCCCACACTCAGGAATCATAGACAAATTCACCAGCTTAAATATCAACCCCCATGTCACGAGATGGGTTGCCAACTGGCTCTCAGACAGAACCTACATGGTAAGAGTGGCAGGCGCCATGTCTGACTCTAAACCAGTCACAAGTGGAATCCCACAGGGCTCAGTCCTGGGACCCCTCCTGTTTGGTATATATTTCTCCGAAGTACAGGCAAAGGTGGAGGGACTGTGGCTAACCAAGTTTGCAGATGACTGTAAATTGGGTGCAATAATTGACTCTCCAGCTGACACAGACATCCTGCAAAAGGGTCTCACAGAGACAAACACCTGGTGTCAAAGTCATGGCCTCAAGCTAAATGCCAAAAAATGCATAGTAATCCCATTTGGGAAAAACAAAGTACCTACAAACTACCACATAGATAGGAATCCACTAAGTACAGAAGAAGTAATTAGGGACCTGGGTACCCAGGTAGATAGCATGCTCTCCTTTGATAACCACATAGCCAAAATGGTCAGGAAATCCTTCGATGTGGCACACCTGATCACAAAGGGTTTCTCATCCAGATCCAAGGAGGTGATTGTGCCCCTTTACTCCTCACTCATTAGGCCCATAATAGAGTACAATGCCCCATTTGGGATGTACCTCACTAGACACCTGCAACAACTAGAAAGACCACAGAGGTACCTCACTAAGAGGATTAAGGGCGTTAAACAATTACCCTATGAAGCACGACTAAAAAAGCTCCAGCTCTTCTCAGTTGCTTGCCATCTGCTCAGAGGTGAGCTATGCCTGACCTATAGGGCCATGTCAAACCCTGAGCTAATGGACATGCTTCACCTCAAAAAAACAAGATCCCTCAGAACCATTCATTCTAGTGACTTGAACCTATATACAACAATAAACAGGACATGCTGGAGGGATAGATTCATGTCCCAGCGACTTCTCTCACTCTGGAATAGAATCCCAATCCATATACAACAGAGCTCCTCTCTGACCCTCTTCAAGAGAAATCTTGATGAGTAGATGGGTAATCGTAAGTTCTACCCTGGGATCACTTCAGGAGCCCTGTTGACAGAGGCCCAGGTTACTAATCTAATGGGGAGGCGAAAGCCATCACTCTGTGGCTAGGCTTATAAATGCCCATGGGCAGATAGCCTAGTACTTACCTATGAACCTATGAACCTAAATAAGAGGTTGTGAATATAAAACAAAATCTTCTGGCTATGTTTCTGTAGTAGTCTTTAATTTAGTAGAGGTAGCAGTATAGGACTTTGTGCAGGATGAAGGCTCCCTGTAGGTGGGGGAAAACTATGTAGGTTCTTGGCTGCTGGAGCTCAAGCATCAGTAACATCCCAGAGGACCCAAAAACTCTACAATATAAGTAGTAGCTTTGCACTGGATATATAAACTGCAAAACATAGGTAATGATGATTATATCATGTGGGATCATCCATTGCCAACAAATCAAAAAAACAGATACAAGAAAATGTAATATACCAGTCTAAGTAGCTGATCATTGAAATCGTTGCATCCAGTAATTTTTTAAATGTGTCTATGTATGCAAGACACTAAATAGCAAGAGTTCAAGCAGAAACAAGAGCAATGTGTATCATAACCCAGACAGTTCCAAAGTAGGAGCAATAACGATAAAGAATTTACAGTCTTAAATTATGCTACCAATACATGTAACCCCATATGAACTGCAGAAGGAAGCAGTTATGTGCAAGTTGTGGGTGCTGGTAAGTGCTGTCTCGGCTAACATGAAAGACTTTATACTGATTTCAATACTGAATGGGGTTTATTCTCGTTTTGGTGTTAGAAACCAAAACAAAGACCCAAGTGAGCCAACAAAAGAGGTGCTAAGACTAATGAATGTTTGTTGCTGCCTGACCGATTAAACGTGTCTAATGTAAATTGTGCATTGTCTTGGGGGGGACAGCAGTTGAGCAGTAAGCTTTTTTCAAAATTTTGCAACTGTCGGCCATATTTGATATACAAGCCCTAGTCCTGTTTCCTGAGGTGCTGGTAACTTAATTATCAGCGTCTTTATAATCCGATATTCCATGCTGTGTAAGGATTGTCCTCTACAGAGTGCAGGTGTGAGGGAGCAATCTTAATCAGCACCTCCTTCCAAACAATGCATTAGCCACACTCAGTACACATTTCTTTGATCTTACTGTTTTAAACATTTTAAAATGAACATGTTATCCATCTAGACACTTAAACATTTAATAGATTTAATCAACTGGATAGCTGGCATTTTGTGCTTAAACCATTGTCAAATCAGTCTCCAGAGCTGTGGACGAGGGTAAGGTGGTCCACACAGCCTTTCTGGAACTCGCCAAGGCCTTCAACACCATCCCCCACTCTGGAACCTTAGATAAACTTACTAGGCTGATCATTAATCCCTACATCACTCGATGGTTTAACAACTGGCTTACTGACAGAACCCACACTGTAAAAGTAGCCGACTCCAAATCCAGCTCCAGACAAGTTACAAGTGGAGTACCTCAGGGCTTTTGTTTGGCATCTACTTCTCTGAAGTACAGACCAACACTAAGGAACTCTGGCTAACAAAGGTCACAGATGGCTGCAAACTGGGAGCCATTATTGAATCCCCAAATGATGTGGATATTCTACAAAAGAGCCTTACAGAAACAGATGCTTGGTGCCAGAGCCATGGGCTCAAGCTCAATGCCAAGAAATGTATAGTTATTCCCTTTGGGCAAAAGCATGTACCCATGAATTACCACATAAGTGGCAGTACACTAAATACCAAAAGTGTGATAAGAGACTTAGGGACACAGGTGGACAGTCATCTCACCTTCGATAACTACATCAGCACAACAGTCAGGAAATCCTTCTATGTGGCACACCTCATTACTAAGGGCTTTTCATCCAGAAATAAGGAAGTCATTGTCCCACTGTACTCATCCCTCATTAGACCCATTTTAGAATACAATGCCCCATTTGGTATGTACCTCTCAAGACATCTGCAACAACTGAAAAGGCCGCAGAAATACCCCACTAAAAGAATCACAGGCCTAAAGCAGATGCCATATGCCGACTGTCTAAAAAAACTCCAGCTATACTCTGTCACATATCATCTACTCAGAGGTGATCTATGCTTAACATGCAAGGCCATGTCAAACCCAGAGCTGTTGGACATGCTACACTTAAAGAAACCCCAATCCCTCAGAGCCACATGCTCCAGAGATCTAAACCTTGTCATCCCAATGAACAAAACATGCTGGAGGGATAGGTTCCTGACCCAGAGACTCCCCAGACTCTGGAATAGACTGCCCATACATGTCAAGCAGAGTGCCTCTTTGGCCCTCTTCAAAAGGAACCTTGACAATTGGATGGGGGATAGGAAATTCACCCTGCTAGACAGGGGTCCAGGGAAGTAAATATTGTGGGAAGAAATAGCCAGGGAATTGTTATGGCTAGGCTTGTATAGGTCCTAGGGCCGATAGCCTAGTACCAACCTATGAACCTACGAACCCTAGGTCTAATTATAATTAGTAGTAAAAAAGCACAACCAATAGGGGAGCTCCAGTTATAGCCAATGAAAAGACTAATTATTAAAATAATATGTAAATTAGCAAGGAAGCCTAGCCAATCGGGAAGCTTCAGTTACAGCCAATTAATAGGCTTACATGAAAAACAATCACAACAGCTGTTCCTCCCACTCTCCTTTGTTGAAATTAGGATAAAGAGCAATGCCTTAGAGTATTACTATGTTTTTCCTGCTCTGACAAAGTCTGTAAGATGAAAGT
The DNA here is from genome assembly GCF_019279795.1 of Protopterus annectens. NCBI lineage: Eukaryota > Metazoa > Chordata > Ceratodontiformes > Protopteridae > Protopterus > Protopterus annectens. Next base: position 79,284,384 of record NC_056749.1, read on the forward strand.
ACTAATCCTAATACATCACCTTTAAATTAATACTGACTCAAATGTCAAAGATATGAAAGGATTTAATATGAAAATTTGGCATCTCCAGATAGAAGCTAGGGTTCACTTTCCTTCTTGAAACACAACCTGCTCTGAAATTACTCCCTTTAGCATTTGTATTGCATAGTTTGAGACTTTCATTTGGATTCTTTCACATTTTCTATTTAATTATTTTTGTAGCTCATATTAGCTCATACTTTCTTGTAATAGCTATCAAAGCTCTTCATGTCCAAATAACCACCAGAAAGGTTCCATACCATATATTAGCTAGCTATAGAACTTCCTCTGCAACTTAAAAAGTCCACAATGCCTATCCACAGGAACTAAAATCACTCAGTATTAATCCCAATACCATTTTCCTAGATGATCTAACTATCCACTTATAAACCGAGAAGCCTACACTACCACTAGTGCACAAGTACAGAGATTCCCAGACTTTGTCAATACAATGCCATGGAGCAACTAGAGTACTCACTAGGGGGGACAACATCTTGCATCGTGTCCTTACTAATATGGGAGCATTTTGCACCATCCCATATGTATCTTTATTACTTATTAGGTCTGACCATAAAGCAGTCTCCTTTGAAATAAAACTGAAGCCATTTATCCCTTCCACCCAAGGTAAATTTAGAAGTTTCTTTAAGACAAACTACCTACTCCTGAGCAATACATTGGTAAGCTGCAAATCTCCACAAAACTCAGTTAACTCCAGTAAATATGCAGAAACATACACCACTACACTATACCAGCACATAAAAAGCTAGAGAAATGCAGCTGTACTCCATAAGAACAAGTGCAGGGCAAACCCCAGAAAACAAACCCACATGCAGGAACCATAATATCAATTTTTTTTATCATAAAAGGAAAATAATTTTGACCAAAAATAAGGGGATTCATTCTCACAATGTTAGAGCCCACTGTCACTGAAATATACAAATAACTCAGGAGCTTAATAAAATCCACCAAAGCCAAGTATGAGGCTCAAATAGCGATTCAAATCAAAGAGAATCACAAGGCATTTTAGTTATATTTTTAATCTCAAAAGTACAGTTCAACAATGTGCTTAGCTAATTGTGAATGATGTTACCTACAATGAAGTTGAAGATATAGTGAGCCCACTGTCTCATAAATTTAGCTCTAACATGACCCTTCTCCCCCTCAATATGTCCCTCAAATTACACTTGAAACTGGCTCACCTCCGGCTATCACACAAGAACAAGTGCTAAAAGTGCTATCAAAAGTTAAAAATACTGCATTGATGGTTCATGACAATATCCCTGGACGCATCTTAAATAGCATGAAGCACAATTTAGCCACACCCCTAACAACACTGTTCAGTCTCAGCCACACCCCTAACAATACTGTTCAGTCTCAGCCACACCCCTAACAACACTGTTCAATCTCATCCTCCATACAGGTTTTGTTCCAAGTGAATGGAGAACAGCTCCAGTTGTTTCCTTGCATAAGGGAGAACCTTCCACAGACACAGGCAATTACAGACCCATAAGTCTGACTACCCTCATATGTAATGCCATGGAAAAACATTACATGGAATTAATCAAT
>NC_056749.1:79290985-79325985 GCF_019279795.1 Protopterus annectens
GCAAGATGTTCACAGCTGTGCTGCAGAGATATACACAATATACTTTTGCTGCTGGTAAGCAGGAAGTTGATTAGAAATGGAATCATCTCCTGCTGTCATTTTTAATAACGGCAGTGGGTATGTATTCCTTGAGCTGTCCCTGCAGCTGCGGTTTCTGCAGGTCATTCAATGCCTGCCCTGCTGGAATGCTTTCATACTCACTTGCTTTCTGTTTATCAGAGTAAAACACTGAGAGCCTCTGGCTGTGAAACCAACATTCATTGCAAGATTGATAGCCTTGCAGCTCTCAAAAGTGGCTGTAAACCTCAGAGCTTGGTTTCACAGCCATCTGTGTGGAGATAATTCCAATTTTCTTTCCATATTTTCAGTAAAAGATGTTTCTGACTTCATTAGGGTTATTATGGTTTTAGCTGCAGTTAAGCTTGAAGTCAAGTGATCCCTCAGGCTTAGTGAAACGTGGAACTCTGTAACATATGTAAACTCAGAGCACATCATTCCAGAAGTTTTATCAGTAGGTAGATACCTGAACTACCCCCATACATAGTGTGATATATTGTGAGTAGGCAAACTATAGAGACTTCAGAAACTTGCACACAGAAGTAAAAGGTAGACTGCAGTTTATCATATTCTGAAGTGCATTATTAAGTGTTATAGTTATACAATGAACTTCCATGTAAAAACAAGTGGGAAATGTATTTATGATTATTTTGTTAATAAAGTCCTATGACTGAGCAAAGCTTACAAACTCCCTAGAAGGCTAACTGTATTATAAGTTTTTATGATTCTGCTTATATAAAACTAAGCTCCAACATGCAGTAAATAATTGTGAAAGAACCTTATTCTTCATTTGTGCTGCTGGACACAGGTTATAGCCATATGTCTTTAACTGCACATAAGATATGAATTTATAGTGATGCATCTCAATGGTTTTAATTCTTCTAATAATCAGCAATTAAAAAGACTACAAAAAGGTATTTAAAGGGGTAAAACCTGAACCTTTGTTTGAAATATGATTACGTTATATACAGTAAGATTGACAAAATACATTAAAAAAATGTTGCAGATTATTGAAATAACCACCTGATTTTAAAACTGAATACAAAACCCATATCATTAACTAGGGTTTACTATAGTTGACATAATATGGTCACCATAGGTCACGAGAGAAGGAAAGCTCCTTCCCTGTGAGCACACCGTGGGTCAGATAGGAAACCACAGCCATTGTATGTAGTAACAGTTCAGAACAATCTTTTACTGAATCCTGACTGATTCTCCCCATACTGGAAGTGGATTGGGAGCCTGATTCACACTGTAGGTAAGACATTCTGCGGTGATATCATTAAAATATTGTTCTGATCGAGTCTGTAGTGATATTGTTAAAAGATTGCCTTGAAGAAGACTGTGGTGATACTAAACCTTTCAAATCTTTGTTACTGTGTTTCGCAATAAAGAATCACTTTTAACACTCTGACAAAGTTTTTGGTGCTCACTCTTTCTACGTGCACACAGTACTGTTCTTTTGGAGTGCTAGTGTTTCACTAGTGTGCATGCACCTTCATTTTTGGTTAAATAACAAGTCTGTTTTGCCAGGTCTCACATTTACAAGCTTCTTCTCTTGAGTAGAGATATGGGTGGCAGACCAGGGGTATATTTGCAGTTCTCCATCCACTGGTTCAGGTTCTGCTTGAATAAATGTAGGGAAGAACTTTGATTCACATGGCTTGGAAGCCTGTTCCAGAGAATGGGGGTTCCTCTGAGACATATACCTGTCCCTCCAGCATGTCCTATTTATGTTGCTGATGAAATTTAGGTCCTGGATCAGGTGTTTCTGATGCTAATTGTTTTGTAAATGAGTAACAGGTCCATTTGTGCTAGATCTGAGAATGCTTTGTCCGCTATGCGTGGATCACCTCTCAGCAGCATGTAGGAAACTGAATATGGGACAGTGATTTGATGTGGTCTGCATTTTTTTGTGAGAAATCTCTGTGGATGCTCCAATTTCTGAATATGCCAGGTGAGGTACACACTAAAGGGGGATTTATACTCAGTGAGAGATCTTATGAGTGCAGAGGACAACAGGACAATGACTTGTTTGGACCTAAATAAGTTTTACAATATGGAATGATTTATTTTCCACTGTAAAAACATGTTGGTCAAATGCCAAATCTCTGTCAACATGTGCTCCTGACTACAGGATCTACTCTTAGTGGTTTGTTATCAATGTGGTAGTTTGCAGGGGTGGCCATCTTGCCTTTCAGAAAAATAACCAATAATGTGGACACAAAAATTAAAAGTCTCTGTAGAAGGTGTCAATTCAGGTGAAATAAAAGTCTTTGGCATAAAAAAATAAAGTCTTTAACATACTGCTAAATTATCTGGCAGATAAATAAAAAGTCTCTGTTAATTAAGTTTCTCAAGTAATAAGTTGATGGCTTTGTAAACCAATCTGTCCAGCTCACCACTCCTTGGCTGAAAGTATGGTTCTGGGTCCCAACTACAAGTATTCACACTGGTACTTCCAAACTCCTGATAAATAGTGGGGAGTTTGGCATAATGGTTAAGGTGTTTCCCTTACAGACACAAGGTGCAGAGTTTGATGGACATCCCACTTCACCAGAAGAATATTCCAGACTCCTCTAGGCTCTTAAATAAAGACTACTGACATGTTGTAAGTAAATCTGCCTTATAAATGCACCTGCTTACTGTTGCCTGCAATTACCTGAAATATCAGGTAATTCCCTTAAGGGGACCAGTCTCAAATCCTTGTTTCTATATGCTTCCCATTGATAACTCTGTTCTTTCCCTCAGACAAGACACATAACTTTAAGTAGCCTGATGTATCTAATGGTCCTGCTCTTGCGCATTGGTAGTGTCCATTAGACAGTTCCTGGTGGAGTCAGCACAGTATATTACAGTTAATATGCATTTTATGCATATGTGTTTGGACCACATTATTCATACACATAGTGCATAGTCATGTGTGTGTTATGTGCACAGTGGTCCTTGTATGTGATCGCAGCTGCTACTGAAGACATAAAACCAAATCCCCCTACAGTTCCTTAGCACTCACAAATACGGACCTGTCCATTTTGCAATGAATGCAATGTAATGATGTAAGGTCCAAATGCAGAAGACCTAAAGCTACTGTAGAGGAGCGCTAGTGAACTCCAAGAGATAACATAGCTGCTCCATCTTTGCCTTCAAATCAAAGGACAGGGGACAGGTGCCAAACACATGCAGACAAGCCAGTAGCACCTGTGACTCATTCAGCTGCCCCATTTGTATTTTACAATGCTTATTTTTGGCCTATCTGATTATTTCCAAGAGGTGTTGTGTAAGATGGTTCTTTGCTTTGTAGAACAGAACTGTGGACTTGGCTAGAATGGGAGGACAGTTCTGTCTAGCTACTTTGATATGCTTGTTTTTTTACAGCATTAGAGCTTGGGGGATGTCAAAGTAGCCATTATGCCATCCATACGGTAGTAGAAGAAACAAAGGTAGTGGGCAGCATCTCCATGTACTGTGCCAGTAGTACGTTTGCACTTGGTTTGAGGACACACCATAGTGCTCTAGTGCGTTAAGTAACAAACATTGTCATGTGATCCTATGCATCTTCCATCTTCATTGTTCAGTATAATACAATGTTATGCATAGTGATAGGGCTGTCATGTAGGAATGCACCAGTCTGCATGGCATCCTGTTCAGTGTTTAGGGGCTAGAGTGTTTTTATAAGAGCCCAGGTGCCCACAGTGGCTGTGCAAGCAAGTCAGGGCTGCCTTTCTGTTATCTGGTGAACTGTGGCTGTATTTTGGAGGATGTCATGGTACAGAGTAGGACACGCAGTGTGGGTGAACTAGCATGATGCTATGTGTTGTTTATTTCTGAGGCATGCTGTTTGTATGTCTTCAGTGAAATTGTGTCATTCAAATTATACGGACCTGTGCCATTCAGTTTTACCTACCACTTTAACTATCTGTACAGCAGTTCATTTTAGAGATTCTTAGGTACTTACTAGGCTATTGATCTGCAAAGATCTTAAGACGCCTTGCCTTACATTCCCATGATGGTATTTAGCCTTTATATTTTGCATGCAAATAACATAGAGATGGGCTAAACAAGGATATGTTGGTATATATCCATATTTCCCCTTTCCATCAGGGGCAGGGTTGCTGGAGGAGGGGTATTTTGTAGCTACTCATTCACTTCTCCAAATTTTTAAAATCCTTACCTGTTTCACTCATCCTTACAACTTGCATCACTCAGAATTTGTTCAGCTTCTTTAACATGTTTGCATAATGCATTTGCATGAGTCTTTTTAATATCATAAAGATTCTCTCTAATAGGAACTGAAAGCTGTCTTTCAGTCTTTCTGATGTAAAACATTGAACAGCTAATTGATGCTACATACGTTAGCCCTTCCATACAAAAATATATTTTCAAGAATCCCAGGATGTGGAAATAAACTTGATCTCATTATAATAGCTGCAATAATTGCAGCAGTGACAGTGGCAAATGACCCACAATTCAGCTTTATCAAAAGGATTAGACTCTAAAATATATATTTTTTAATTTTTTGATCATGTTTATGGTTAAACAAATCTTCCATAACAAAATATCCAATTGAAACAATAATATACTTAGAAAAATGGCCTGGGTATGCATAACAGTCATGGTAAGTAACCATTACTTAACAATAATGCACAGAGCTTTACAGTCTGTAACTCAGCTTTTACCCTATCCAATTACTTCTGTAACAGGGATGCCATCAATATCATGTTCTAATATTCTGTTCATCTCATTAATCATAGCTTGATGATTTAACAACAAATGCAAAATTTATATAAATAAATACATTGCAAACTGTAAGTAAATGAGTCTGTAGAAATAAATACAATTAGATGTATTTTGTATTCCATGTAAGCTGCACATCATATAAAACTGTGGGCTCCTGTTGGGCAGTATAACTCCAACAGCAGTAAGTATGTGATTTAAATATATGGCGTACAATCAGCTGTGGTCAGCACCCTATGGATGGCGCACAATCAGCTGTGGTCAGCACCCTTTACTGCTTTACATTTTGTGCCATTTACACTAAATGCACTATTCAAGAGCTTGGTGTGCAGTCTGCTTTTATCTGTACCCTTAAGGATAGATATGTGTGCCCATGGCTACATTCAGAAATTGAGTCTGTTATGTTGTGAACTATTTTCAGTCTTTTCTTTGGTCTCTGTTTTTCCTCTCTTTCCACCAAAAATGGTGCTGTCTCCTAGAATCAGAAGGCAAGGTTGCACTCCACTGTGTGCCCTAATGGGACTCCGAATTCCCTCATCCCAAGTCATCAGTCTAGGTGTACAACAGAAATGAAAACTGTAGTGAAAGGCAGCTCATTGTATTATTCATTCCAAAATGAGAAGCAGTTAGACTGTAAAGATCTGCTTCTGAATTACTCGTCTGTGTAGGTTCCTTATATATAATGCAGGGGGTGTCCCAGTTCTTCAGTAAATATAGGACTTTGTAGCTCTGTGCCATAGAGTAGTGACTGTGATATGGATGAGCCAAGACTGATGAGTCAATGGTGCATTGGAGCACCCTGGTGGAGGGGAGATGGCAGTGAGCAATCAGCTCACTCATCCCAGGCAGGGGTCCAACCCACAGCTGTGCTTATGTGCATATGGCCTAGGGGTGTGCACATGGCTGTTTTAATCCATGTTCTCATGATAGCCTTTTCAAGGTGTATATGCAGGTATACATAGAGGATGGCATAGAGCACACAACATTTGTTGGGCGAGGGGTGAGGGCCATGTAAGAAAACCTCTGGTGGCTGCTTGGATGATGGCCTCCTATGAATGGCTTCATCTCATGAGGGGATGAAAAGGCTGAGCAATAAAACAGAATACATTACAGTGTTTTTAAGACTAATAAGCCCTTGTAGCCTGTCTAACATTCATAACATCTACTATCAAAATAGTAATAAAAAAACTCCTTAAATGAAGCCAGGTACTGACTATTTTTAAAATGGAGTAGAAATGTATTCCATACAGATACCTCTCTCTGTCTCTCTCTTTCTCTTTGAGAAGCACATAGTTGTTCTATTGTTCCAGGTGAAACTCTTTAACAGGCTTAACCTATCTCCTTTTGCACTGTTGCCCAGCCTTAAGCACTCCCACAAATGTTGATCTCTGGAAACGATATACCTATATAACATTTCCGCTTGCCTGTCTATACATTTTTGAAGACAAATTAATTATTTTACAACTTCCTTCCTCATTACTCAAATACTCATTTATCAATTATGTGACTCTTCATTGGACATTTTATAGTTTGTTTTGCTTATCTTTTTGAAAAAGGCAAGTACATTTCCATACTCTAACTCTGACCTCACCAAGGTTACATAGGGCATCCACAGAACATCCTTATTCCAAGAACTCACAAATTTCTTAAAGCATCCTGTGATTTTGCATTATTTTACTGTTGCCTCAATGTGATTTTTGAAATATAATTTACCTTCTAACAAAATTCTCAAAACATTAATTAATTTTAGTTTTTCAATTTTTATTCTTATTAGGTAAATACACCTCATCTGTCTTTTTTTTTCCAAAATGCATCTTTTTTCCTTACATTTATTACCATAGTGTTAGGTACTGCCTGCAGATTTAGATTATTGAGAGTTTGTTTTCACAGTCTTCCTTGTCTGTGGTAAGTTTACCTAACTTAGGATCATTAGGGTAAAAGCATTGTGAGATGTCTGCTGGTCTGTTTATATCTGACAAGTACAATTTCAAAAGCTAAAGGCCAAGAATGGATCTCTTTCACATGCCCTGCCCATATATATAGAGCATACAGTATCATACACTATCCCACCAGAGTCTAGCCTCCCAAACATCTCAGATGCCCAGGTGAGAGCTGCTCTCTCTAAAGCAAAAAACACAGCATCAATGGGACCGGACGGTATCCCCGGCTGTGTGCTACACGAACTCAATGAGGAACTAAACCCACACATAAGGCTGCTGTTTAATCTTAGCCTTACTACAGGATACGTACCCAAAGAATGGCGTACGGCAACTGTGGTCCCACTCCACAAAGGCGGTGCTTCTACGGACCCTGGAAATTACCGCCCCATAAGCTTGACGAGCCTTGTCTGCAAAGCTATGGAGAGGATCATAATGGAACTCATAAATAAAGACATTGGGGACCTACAGACACTGGATCCTACCCAATTTGGCTTTGTCAAGGGCAGATCCTGCCTCTTGAACTTGGTCGACTTTTTCAAACAGTCACTAAGGCCATTGATGAGGGTAAGGCAGTTCACACAGCCTACCTTGACCTAGCAAAAGCATTCGACACAATACCCCACTCGGGCATCATAGAAAAGCTCACCAGCTTAGATGTAAACCCATATGTCACAAGATGGGTTGCAAACTGGCTCAAGGACAGAACACACAGGGTTAGAGTTGCTGGTGCCATGTCAGACTCTAAGCCGGTCACGAGCGGTGTCCCACAGGGCTCAGTCCTGGGCCCCTCTTGTTCGGCATTTATTTTTCTGAAGTGCAGGCAAACATAGGGGATTGTGGCTGACAAAATTTGCAGATGACTGCAAACTGGGCACCATAATTGACACTCCATCAGACACAGACATCCTCCAGAAAGGTCTCATAGAAATGGATAACTGGTGCCAGAGCCATGGCCTTAAGCTAAATGCCAAAAATGTATAGTCATACCCTTTGGGAAAAACAAGGTAACCCCTAATTACCACATAGGTGGTAATCCATTAAACATGAAAGAAGTTATCAGGGACCTGGGGACCCAAGTTGACAGTAACCTCTCTTTGACACTCACATTGCCAAAGTGGTTAGGAAGACCTTCTACATTGCCCACCTGATCATGAAGGGATTCACATCCAGATCAGGAGAGGTCATTGTACCCTGTACTCTTCACTTATCAGACCAATGATTGAGTACAACGCCCCATTCGAATGTACCTTACCCGACACCTGCAGCAGTTGGAAAGACCCCAAAAGTTCCTCACCAAAAGGATAAAGGGGCTCAAACATATGTCATACGATGCCCGACTGAAGAAACTCCAGCTCTATTCAGTCGCATACCATCTGCTCAGAGGTGATCTGTGCCTGACATACAAGGCCATGTCCAACCCGGAATTAATGGACATGCTCCACCTCAAAAATCCAAATCCACCAGAGCCACGAGAGCAAGAGACTTAAACCTCAACACAGATATAAATAGGATGTGCTGGAGGGACAGATTCATCACCCAGAGACTCCCTACACTATGGAACAGAATCCCAGTCCATGTGAGGCAGAGCCCCTCACTGACTCTGTTCAAGAGAAATCTTGACGAGTGGATGGGAGATCATAGGTTTACCCCGGGAATCATCTCTGTATCACTGCTGGACAGAGGCACAGCAAACTAATGGGTATAGTATTCTCATCCTAAGGGGTGGTGAAAGCCACACACACTCTGGCTAGGCTTATAAATGCCCTAGGGCAGATAGCCTAGTATGAACCTATGAAACCTATGAAGTATTTGTTGGATAGCGATAACAGCTGCAAAAGAAAACCTCTGGTGATGGTCTGGAAGAATAACAGACTAGCCATATTCTATTGCTCAGCCACTGTTGGGAGTCTCATATGTGAAACCATGGAAAGAAATATCATGGAAATGATTAACAGTGACATAGGACACCATCAAATACTGGACTCAAAACAGTTTGGTTTCATCAAAGACAGGTCTTGCTTACTGAACCCTGTGGATTTCATTGAGAAGGTCACCAAAGCAACTGATGAGGGCTAAGTGATGCATTCTCCTACTTTGACCTAGCTAAAGCATTCAATACAATACATCACACAGGCGCTGTAAACATACTCACAGAATTAGGCATAAACCCCTAAGTACCTCACTGGATAGCCAGCTGGTTCACAAAGATGATCCAGAACCTTAGGATTGCAGAGACTACCTCCACAAAGAGGCCTATCACATGTGGCATTCCCTAGGGCTCTATTCTGGATCTGCTTCTCTTTGGCATCTATTTTCTGAAAGTCAAGACCAATGTCAAGGGCCTCTGGTTTACCAAGTCTGTTGATGACTGAAAGCTTGAGCAATCATAAAACTCCCCAGGATGTTATCATCTTACAGGTTAGCACAGACAAATAACTGGTTCTAAAGCCAGAGCTTAAAATACACTGCCAAGAAATGCATAATAATGCCTTTTGGGAAGTCGGCCACCTCACTGATAAAACACCCCCAAAAGCAGATACAGTATTCAGGGATTTTAGGGACTCATGTTTATAGTAACTTGGTTTTGAAAAACATGTGTCTAAAGTTGTAAGAAAATCATTCTCTGCCACTCAACTTTAAGTAAGAGCATATGGCATCTAGGTCCAGGGAAGTCACTGTGCAACTATAGTCAGTCATCATCAGACCCATCACTGAGTATCACACCACTGTCTGTATGTACCTGACAGTCATCATCAGACCCATCACTGAGTATCACACTGCTGTCTGTATGTACCTGACAGTCATCATCAGACCCATCACTGAGTATCACACCGCTGTCTGTATGTACCTGACAGTCATCATCAGACCCATCACTGAGTATCACACCGCTGTCTGTATGTACCTGACCAGGTACATTCAAAAAATGGAATGTCCACAGAAGTTCCTTACAAAAAGAATTCAAGGCATAAACACAATGTCCTATGGAGATCACCTAAAAAACCCTATCTCTATTAATTGTTTCCTGTAGACAGCTGACAGGCAATTTATGCCTGGCCTACAAGACATCCTTGGATCCCTCACTGATGGACATTTTGCATATCTGAGAAACAAACACCAGAACAAAAAGATCAAGGACCAAAACTTTACATGCAACGTAAATAGGACATGTTAAAAGGATAGGTACTTATCTCAGAGAATCCCCATCCTCTGGAAAAGGCTTTCCATCTATGTGAATCAGACCCCTTCCCTAACCCTATACAAGTGCAACCTGAACCAGTGCATAGAAAATCAGAAATTCACCCCTGGTCTCACACCTATGTCTCTGATGGACAGAAGCAACCATTAAATCATGCCCTAACTAACTTACACCCATTAAAATAACTTCTAAGGTGCATTATCTCATGGGATACATTTGGGGTTGCATGGCTAGGCTTATAAAGGCCCCAGTGGTAATTAGCCAACTATAAGCCTGTGAACCTATGAATCCATAAACCTATGGGAGTTACAAAAGCTCAGATTGTTTATTAACAGAAAATGATCAAGTCTAGCAAATGCAAAAGTGATGATAATATAAATTGTGTATACTCCGATAGTATGTTACATGGCCAGAATGATAATGTAAAATAGCTGATTGCAGGATTATACTGAGAAATCTTTGATGTAGAAATACCAATATGAAAGGCATATTGCTAGATCTTTCAGTTAACTCAGTAAAATATTGGTGAGGGAGCGAGCTTTATGGTACAGAGGTGGGGTGTACAGGAGTCCAGAGTGTTTGTTGGACTCCTGCTCAGAAACTACAAACCCTGGCTGTTGTAGGGTTATTACTGGGGCTCAGAATGTAAAGCTGAAGCCTGGGATCAGTTTGGCCAGGGATCTTACTAGTGATACTGGTGTCCCCACACTGGTGAGCAGTGCCATCACCACTGTGATGACCTGAAGCGATGGAAGAGGGGAACCTTGGACACCTGGGTCCAAGAGGCGAGGGATGGGCATGCCCCACAGATATGTAAGTATGTCTGGCACTACTTCAACAAAATACAAGCTGAATCTTTGCAAAACTGGTATGCATAATGGTGTGCTTCTCTTCCAACAGCTGCAGCTGGACGGACTCACTGCTATGCATAATGGTGTGCTTCTCTTCCAACAGCTGCAGCCGCACGGACTCACTGCTATGCATAATGGTGTGCTTCTCTTCCAACAGCTGCAGCTGGATGGACTCACAATGTCCAGTCTCATGCTGGGCGCCTGGCCAGGATGTGCCGTGAGTGAGGTAAGAATACATATTTTCTGATAACTGTAGTGCAATAATCAATAAACAATACCAATAACAATAAGCAATAAGGTGTAAAGTAGGATTGTGGTTTGATAACTAATGTGTTGTAATAAGTGCTGTGGGTCTGTATTCACTGCATGCCTGTTCTAATGTTGCTGCAGTCAAATGAAAACTAAAAAAATAATAAATAATGCAAAAGTAATTGCCTGATAAATGTATTGAACGAACCACAATATGTTTGAGGGCTATCTGCAGCCCACTTTCATTCACATAATGTTCTCTATTCTTCCCACTGCAGGAACAAGGTATATGGGAAGGTAGCCCATGCTCTGGGCAGATATGTGTGTGCTTTACAGATTCTAAGGAGCAATAACAATAAAGTGTAAAGCAGGATTGTGGTTTCATAAGATTATATTGAAATAAGTGCAGTAATGCTGTATGCATGTCTGTTCTTTCTAATGTCAATGCAGTCAATTGTTACATAATGGGCACATGTCCCCCTGCAGTCACAGCTTTTGGGTTCTACTCCCATGCCTGCCAACTAAGTCATGATGGTTGTCTAGTCTACTTAATGTTCACAAACATACCTCTCAAGTGTCATGATTTTTCATAATGTAATGACAACTGCCCAATCTGTCTGGTCTGTGATTAGCAGATAAATGATTGCCTATAATGTATTGTATGTCCAAATCTGTTTACAGAACACCTTGGTAGTTATGTACGTGCACATTATGTCAAACAGTTCTATGTAGATGTGTACCTGCATTTGTTAGTGCTTGGCCCATGCTGTCCCATGCTAACAGCTTAAGAGGTATGTACTTGCTACATCATCTATAGAAGAATTTGAGCCACTGTACTCACAACTAACATGGCACACATGTAGAAGTATGAATTAGCAGTCTGTGTATTAATATCATCTGTGACTTCACTAATGGTATATTTTTCTCTCTCTCTCTCCTCACCCCTTATATTCTTTAATTTATTAATGTTATTTATTTTTATGTTTTAATATCAATATATTCCTTTAAACTAACTGTTATATTGGTGTTAGGGGTTATTTCATTCTGGTTGTTTGTTAACATATTTACTGTTATGTTATTTAATGTTGTGCTCCACATAATATACCTTAATATGTATTTATAATCAGTATTATGTTCCATTATGTTAAACACTAACATTGGTTTGGTTATTACTATCCTTAACTTATTTTTATATCTAATTTACAAGTGTGACAAGGTAGGCTGGTTCCAGATGATCCACCTACCATGTGTCCTCTGGTGGCTGCACCTGGGCCCAGCACATTTGTGACCCAGCCTGGTGGTGCCCCCTCTGCTGCCCCTGCACCACCTGTGGTGTCAGGTAGTTTCTTGCCTCAGAACAGGGCTCATCCCCTCTCTGGGAGCGATGGTGGAGGGAGTGTTGTCACCCACGATGAACTGCAACGTTTGGTGTGCAGAATTGTGTACTGTGGTTATGGATGATGCCTGCACTGGATGTAGAGTATGCTGGCCACCCTGGTAGGGTAGGCTCTCCCTGGAGTCCAGCCTCCACCACTGTCACCCCAGGGGCAGTGAAGGAGCAGCGCCAACATTCCCATGGGAGGGGACTTGAGTCAAGCTGCTACCTTGTAGAGGTACTTGAGAATGGGATTCCACAACACCCTCCCAATCCAAGGTGTTCACCCCCCTCTTGTGTCAAATACCACCCCTGCCTGCTGTCTTGTCTGTCTGCAAAAGCTTCTTCACTTTCCCTACTTACCTCCCCCACATGTACCTATGTCCCTTCCTCAACATTCCATTCTCACCTTAAAAGAAGTGGGCACCTGTCCCCAATAAAATATTGTCACATACATGGCTCTCCATTTCACGTGTCCACCAGACACATGTAATTTAGTCCAATTAACTTGACAATGCAGTTATGCTGTCCTCACCCCCTCTCTGGGGTTGACAGTCCAAATTCATCTACAAATTCTGAAAAATGCACAGTTGTTGCTGTATAAGAAATGTATAGCTATGGTTCTCCCCTACACCCTGGCTGCACATACCTACCTGCCTTTCATTATGTTTTTCCCCCTGCTTGCACTCCATTTCACCACTGTCCTGTCTTCTCTTTTTTTCTTTATTTTAAAGATTTTTTGCATGATATTGGGTGACACTGCGCATTACACAATGTTGCTACACTCAGCTAAATGGAGCTATATTAATGTATGTGTTTTAAATGATAATAAACATGTACAAAATAAACACCTGTCCCCGACCATCGCACCTACAGACCATCTATTAACCTGCATGCCACACAGCAGTGGTTAATTAAAACATCTGGTTTAAGAAAAACATAGTAATTGCAAGTTACTGTAATTAAGCATGTGTAAGCAGAGCTGCTGAATAAGTAATGGAAAAACTGGGAGTATAATTTCCAGTCTGGTACAGGAGTATATCACTAGAAAACCAGACAAACACTAATGTATGTAACTGAGGTCTCTAATAACAGGTAATGGGTACTTTTAACAGCATCATGTACAATACATGATTACATCCCTAAAAAGCCAGGCACATAATAATGGATATAGGTATGTCACAGACTGAATGTGTACACTTATACCATCACAGATACACATGCTGTAACATTGACTCAGTAGCTCAGACTGTTAAATTGTTTGCAAACAGTAACTTTTGCCACACATAGGCCTGGGTTCAAATTCAGTGGTGTGTAGCATTTAAATTACATTATTGTGAAGCCATCAATGAATGATTGAATCATGCACTGTTTATCTACACAATGCATTTCAAATTAAATGTTTCCATTTCACTGATGGAAGTCACAGCCTTGCAGATAGGAGCACACTTGACATATCCCTATAGCAACACTATAAGTGCATAAAGTGTCAGGTCATGCATTAATATGCATTCACAGAGGATTTTAACTTAGGTAATGCAATGAGGCCCCCTAATATCAGAGTGCACCACACAATCATTTTGTAATGATATTACAGATAATCACAGCTGCACAACTAATATACACATATAGAGGTCCTGCTAGTAACAAGGACTGCAAACACACACATTCCAAATGATTACCATAATGTAACATATGCCATGAAATGATTGACATAATGGTATAATTGCCCCCTTTGTTGCTCAAGGACACAACAAACATGTTGCATAATACCATTTTAGTGAAACCATTGCCTAACATACTTACCTTAAACCCATGCCTCAATTTGCAGTGGAATGGGTACCCTCACTTTGGCACTGACTCTTCAACATGGCTGACTCAGCTCCCATAGTTACCCTTACAACTTCTTTGCCTCTAAAGTGTTCACACTCTCTGCCTATGCCTATTGCCTACAGCATCAGCTGCAGCCTATAGCACATGCAACTGAATGTAAAAGTATCTGCTACAGACATACTTTCTGCGATGACATAGTATCTCGACACCAGGAATGTCCAGCACAACATAGGAGAAAGGGATTCTAATCTACATGAAGGCATTATATCTTGTTCAGTGGTTGCATGTCATTGGCTGACTATTCTGCAAATCAGCTGTGTTGGCTGCAATTAACAGTTCAGAACCACAGATTGGTTAAGTGCCAATCACCTGGTAATGACAACCATGTTAAAAGGCAAATAGCTGTCTAGGAGAACCGATCTGTATGAGACTTTCTTCTGACAATAACCGCATTGTCACAACCTTTATATATCTGCACATATCAACAGAGGAGTATTATACTCTATCAGGTATATAACCTTTTTGTTTACAAAATGGTGCATATGTGTGAATATACTTAGGGGGAATGGGGCTTACAGCATTAAGCCTTACTTAGAACTGTAATGATGACATGCCCTTGATCTCCAGATTGGTTACACCTACAGAGGATGTACAGTACATCAAGGGTGGAATGTTTTTTTGTCAATGTGTCATGCTGGTCTCGTGGAAATATCCCTGTATAGTGGTTGTAATACCACACTGCTATTTGTTTATCACTGTTGTTTTGACATATTATCAGGGGGGGTTGCCCCTAGGGGACACACCGCAATGGACTCCTGTGCTGAGTGTATGATTATACAGTAGTATCTATCATGGCACACACGGGAATAGATGACTGTTGCTAGTATGTGAGTTGTATGTTTGCACACTGTGGAATATGACAGGTGTGATCATGCAGTGGATAATGCTAGCCATTCTCTTCTTGCTGTATCTCTACTTAGTGTAATTCCATGTATGTGATCCTGACATGTATTCCTATTTTGTTGTCTTTCAGGAAACATGTATGCCAGACGACGTGCTCTTTTTACAGATGCTGATAATGATATCATCCTGGAAGGCCTCCATCAACACCATGAACTCCTACTGTCCAGGGGAAGGCACAACAAGGAACAGTGGACAACATTGTGGGTTGACCTTGTCCATAATGTGAATCCCATAGGTTACCAGAACAGGACATATGAGTAGGTTTGACACCGTGCCATGGATATGATTAATGCTGCCACACAGAAACTCCTGGCAAACCTAGGAACACAAGACAGCTCCCAGACATCCATCACAACATATATTGTGGATGTGGGTACCACAGTTTCCACTGCAGAGGAGCATCCAGGTAGACTTTGTTTGATTAGCACTGGAATACTGTAGCATTCAGTGTATCGGGGTACAGATACATGTACATGCATGTCATGTGCTTGTTCTTGGAGGGGGGGGAATATCTGTCTTGGAATGCACATTGTCTGTGATGGAATGTTTGGTTGGAGTCGAGTGTCAGGTCCATGGACGTAGGTCAGCAACTACATCTGCTGAGAGTCCACATGGGCTCATGGTCCCGGGCATTGCCGTGGAGGACATGGTCCCAGCAGACAGCAGTCACCATTAAGTGCTAGCACTGCTTCTGACCTTGGCCATGGAGGTACCAGTGCAACTCCTGACAGAGCCAGTTCCCATGTTCGGGGGCAGAGATGGTGAACTGTCAGCACTACCATGCATGGTTTACAGCTGTCCAACATACACACATGTTGGGCTAGCACTGAGCTTGACTGTGTTCACGCACACACTCACACACCATTGTCAAAATTAGGTTATCTACAGATACACACTGCACATTTCCATGGTCTATCTTGCCTGCTTCTCTTCTAGACTCACACACACATGCTTTCAACATATTGGGTCAGCCTAGACCTCCTGCACCCCCACATAACACCCCGTGCAAATGATAATACCTGTGCCACATATCTGTCATCCCTATCTTCAATGCAGGGAAATGAAGCTATGTGTCTGATGCACAGGGTGACTATATAAATTAATATGTAATTGCATAATGCTTTGTCATGCCACTTGTACTGGTCACTGACAGATACTGTATGCTGACATTTGTAATGAGTAAGCCATATAATTTTGTGTACCTTATGTTATATTATGTGTAATGGCCATATACTTACACAATGAGAGATGTGTCATGGACCTGTTTATGGTTCAGTTGCTGGAGTCTGTAGGGGACACCTATGGATACACAGCAGCAATAAACTCATAGACATCACAGCACAGGATGGAATGTCAGCACAGATGACATATGTCTCCAGCAAGGTATAGCGGTATAGGTTCATGGCTCCATAGGTTCATACGTGTATAATAGGCTAACAAGGACAATGGCGTCATGCAGCCTGCTCATGCATCCCTCATTTATGACATGGTCTGATACCCTTGATAGTGTCATCAAGGTTTCTGGACCTAACACATCTATAAGCTGTGTCCATTACAGACATTTTTCCTACACCAGTTATGATTGTCTTGTTCTGCATCCCATTGTGTAACTTGCACATGATGTGCGTTACAGCAGATGTGTGCTTCATATGTATGTGGAGTCTGTTACATAAAGGGTGTACTGTCTGTGTTACATACCTGTGTCTCTAGCATGTACTATTTATACCATATTAATGGTGTGGGTGTGTAGAACAGGTAAATGTGTTAGCGCTGTCTTGAATAAACAGAATGTACACATTGGAATTTGACACCTCCCTATATGGTAGCCATACACATCCCCTCCAAAGCATATAGGAGACAGACTACACATGTACGCTCTTGACATGGACTGCATCAGACATGTGTATTGGTTTACCATGGAACCTGTGTGGCTGCTACAGTTGTAAGATATGCCTGTGTAGTGACATAGCAAAGGTGCCATTGCACTCATCGATAGGTGTGATGAGTGCCAAATATGGTATGACAATGACAGTCTGGGATTTACATGCCATACCTTTCTGTATAGGTTGTACAAAATTGACTGGATCCCCACATTTTACCGATCAGTGAAAGTCAAAGGCTACATTACTCTCTGTGTCCATAAGTCCATGGGTATTAGTGCAACTGTCTGTGGTGTGCGGACACTACTATATTTTCCATGGGTGGATGACTTCCAAATGGATAGTATTGTGCAGTTCTTGGCATTTGCTATTTGTCAGTGGCTCTGACAACAACTGAATGTGTGTCTCAGGCCATCTTAGATAACTGTGGGTTCTGTGTGGGATTCAGTGACAACTCCTAATATGCAATCACCTGCTAATGTAGTCAGTCAGAGATCAATGAAAGTGGCCATAACTGCAGAGAAGGGAATGGCTGCAAGAGGTACTCTATTAATGATGTCTGAGGGAACTCCACTGTTGACTGGGGTCATAGTAGCATAGGTCAACCCACTGCTATCTTCCCAGATTATGTCTATCCACCAGCTGACATACCACTCTGTACATAACCAAAGCAGTTTTCAGCAAGGCCTGCTGGCATAATATTGTCAAACACCTTGTCAGGCCATGGTAGGTGGAGTGAGTGATAGTTCCATCATCCACTGCATACTATAAAACTCAATGAGGTCTACCAGTTAGGGTAGGTAAGCATGACCTGCCCTTCAGCAAAACAAACAATGTTTGGTCCAGTGTTGGTAGGTGTACAACATTGTTACTGATCATATCCATGCTAACTCCATTCATGGCTTTGCATAACAGACAACCGAGAGGTATGCTGACACTGCTTGGCACTTCATGCTAGTTGTCCTCTGTGTAACTAAGTATTGCAGTTACTTCCATCATGTTCCAAGAAAAGCATCATCCAATGTGTCTGTAGAGAGAACAGACAAACAATGCAGGGAAGTGTAATATGTATACTCTGTAAAGGTAAGGTGGACATTTTACACATGTATTCTCAAATGGTGTGTATTGTAAGGACACAATTATCTTGTGAAGAATGCAGAAACCAGGGTATTCCCCTGAACTGCTGGTGCCTGTCTACTACTACTGCTGGTCTCACTACATCCACTCTGTCATGGGATACCATACTCTGATACTTTTTCTGTCATCACATGGAAAATGTTACCAAGAAGCTCATGATGAGTAGCAGGACACAGCCTGTTTGTTCATTCACATAATTGTCCCACATCATGAAAGGCTCTGAAGGCTTCGCATACCCTCCTACAGTTAGATGCCTTGATTAGCAACCTGAGCAATTACTTGGCCTTTACGTGTAGTATGCCTTCTGTACCACGGTTGGTGGTACATCACTAGGGAGCTGACCATATGGTGATTAGGAGCAAAGTTGCAGCATCACAATATAATATGCAATGTCCAGTGACATAGATGTACAGACTTGCTGAAACAGGCAGCACAGCAGTGGTGATCCATCTTAGGTGATACTTTCACAATACCTCATGCATCCTGCCCTTCTACAGAATAATGGTGGATATCTGCATGACATGGCTGTGAGGCCTACTGCAGAGGACTGGCCACTTTTGCCCAAAATGTGTCCACCTGCCACATGCCCTAGGTATGTCATATTGTACAGTTAAGTACCCAGAACACATACATGTCTGTGTTCCCACATCATGTCACGCAATGAACAGTTTGCTGTGTGGTTACTTGACAGGCACTGAATTTGACAGGCACTGAATGCAAGGGCAACGTAATGTTAGCAAAGTTGAACACATCCTCTGTGCATGCACGGGCATCCACATCTTCACTGCAAGGCATACCTATAAACACTGTATTTCAGGCTGTCAACCCCAAAGTGTGGCAGCATGTCCTTAACTTTGCAGGACTTGCATAGTGTCACATTTGCAGGTATGGTATTGCGGCCATTCCTAATGACAGGATTATGGTCACTCTAAGGTCTGAATGGCTGGCAAAACAATATATGGTGCACTGTCAGGTGCTGTGTTACCTTATGGGACCAACATAAAGCTGACGTTACATTTCACCATCTGTCATGACACTGCCTAATGATGGCATGCTGTGACATACACACAAGCATGATTGTATTGTTATTGTACTATCAATGACTGCTGATGACATGTGGAAGGTGTCCCCACCCCTCTACTCCTATGCCACAAAAATGCAATGTGTAACAGATGTGACTGTGCTTCAAACCTTGATTCCATGGTGTCTCACACAGCAGTCAGTACATATGGCAATGAGCATTTTGCCAACATGCATAGATCACCTCATACACCACCCACACCTACAACACACACACACACACACACACACACACACACACACACACACACACACACACACACACACACAGACACACACACACACCTGCATGTGTGCAGCTCCTTACCAGACACATTCCCAAACAATAGACACCTCAGAAAATCACACCTCTGGAGAGCACAGTACACATAATAGTGCATGCACCACTGGGCTCACCAGTCACACACCTGAGACACAACACAAAAGCAGACACATTATTCATACGTGAGTACATCTTGAGGCACATTGATGTCCATGTTACCAGGCTACATATGGGAAACATTACATTTAGCTGTGTGTGGGTTGACATGATACACCATAGCACACATTGCTGTAACTCAAGGAATATCAGGTGACATGATAACATCATATTTCCTGCAGGATTGTACGACTAGGGACATACATCACCAGACTATATGGAGACACATGACTGAGCTTACACACTCTGTGTCTCTTGCAGGTATGCCCATAGCATTCAGCTGAATTTGACCCTCACCTAGGATGATGGCTCAATACATACCAAACATGAGGGACTTCAATAATTGCCTTAGTGTGTGGTGTCATTGCAAAGGGATACACTGCACGTCTGCCTAGGATGACTTGTTCAACTGACATCAATGCTTTGCCAGAGATGGTTTTCATCTCTCACCCCTGGGATTTTGAGTACTGGCCAAGGCTGTTGACACCCCCAACAGTGCATCTTATAGGCACTATCTAGATGGAAAACTTTCCAATGAGAATGCCATCTTCATACAACATCACGGTTATGCTGCTAAATGCTGGGAATGGCAACACTAAACACCACTCTGTAGAAGGTGTCCCCACCCTGGAATATGCAGACATTTGTACAAAGACACCTGGTTCATAGCTGTGGACAGAACCACAGCCGTACTAGATTACATGTCCTTCCACATTTTCAGACCTCAAACTGATAGTGTGCAAGGTAATGCAGGTGGTATATACATATTCATTAAGAATAGATACACATTCAGATTTAGTGAAACACTATGCTTTTCCAGAGATACTGCCGGTGCTATTCACTGCTGGAAGGGATATAATCAAGCCATTGCCAGCTACAGTAGCAGCTCCATGAATCCAGACACCCATTGTGCTTATTTCCATGTATTTGTGTTTGTCAATATATATCTGTGCACCATGGTGTGGGGTGACATTAAGTAACCAACAAGTGTCTTGATTAGTCGTGCTGAAACTCACTTGAAAAAAGGTTACTCCGTGTCCTTAACTACAATGCTCTGAACCAGTGGCCAGACATCCCCACAAGGGGAGGTGATGTAGTGCTTCATCCCAATCTATCCCCATATGGGTGACCACTGCAGCCCACCACTGTAAGGTCCTCCCTTGTGAGATCTGAACACGGATCAATTTCATTAAAACTATCAAACCTAACCCCTCCCTTGCAGACAATACTTCAACAAAGCAATGTATTACCCCCTATGGGATGGTTTACAAGGTTGACTGCACCTCCCACCTCAGATGGGACAGGCAAGTATGCAGAGCTCTACACCCATGCATTATGCAAGCAGCAGTACAACTGCATAGACTCAGCTGTACCTGACAGGAGGAACACAAGCTGCTCATAGCACAGCAAACCTACCTGGTGGATAACTGCCATTAGCAGGCAGTGCAATAAGAGGTGGACATTGCTGTGGGACAGTTGGGGTGAGTGTGCCTCTTAAAAAGGAGGCACAACCTCCTCAGCTAAAACAAGTGCATAGTGTTTCTGTGACATCATGTAGAAACAGATGTGACAAAATCAGCCTCCCCCACAAAACAGAACCACAATGCACAGTGTAGTTACATGTGTAACCTCAGAGGACAGGCCCAGATTGTCAGTGAACTCATACAAAATTATACCACATATACTGGGTCTGTACTCATAACTAGCCTGCTGTCCGACAGGTTCTGCGTCAACTTCACTCCCCTGTCCCCACCACATGTGCCACATGGGATACACTAGAAAATCTCAACGTACTGAAATGTCAAAATTCAAAACAGTGTAAGAAACTTAACAGACTGCCTGCCTTGCTTGGATTACTTTCGAATACTTAGTAATGCTGTAGAATTATATATTTTCTATTATTACTTTTTGACTTGACGAGTTTACTTTCGCTACTTCTACTACTATTGTCTGATCTGATTAATATACAGTAATTAACTAGAAATATATGGACTGAAAATCTTCCACACAGAGAAGTTTCTTACACTGTTTTGTTTTTAGACCCACTACACTTTAGTGGGTTGTTTTGAGACTTTGGGGATACCACGGAGACTACTTGTTTTTTGAAATGTCGAAATTCAGTACGTCGAGACAGAATAGTGGAAAGTGCAGTTAACTGAAACTATACTATGCCGAATCTGGAAATGTCAAATCCGCTGCTATCGTGGTGCCGCGTTCGTGATTTGTGGTGCGGTTTGCGGATTTATCTGGGGTTTCAGGTAAGTGTTGTGTGTTTGTGGATAATGGGTAGAGATTTTAGTGTGTGTGAGTGTGTGTGGTGGTGTTTTTTGTGTGTTTGTGTGTTTGTGTGTTTAGTGCGACCTTGGAGTTAGAATATATAAGTAGGGGGGTGTGGGGTGCAGGGGGGCTTGCCCCCCTGCTTATAGGTAGGTTAAGTGTGTTTGTGTGTGTTGTTATGTTTGTTTAGTTAGGTAGGTGTATGTGTGTGTGTGATTATGTCCTGGTTTGTGTGTGTGTGAATGATCACGATTGTAGTGTTCGTGATTGTGGGTTTTCGTGTATGTGGTTTTTCGACTATTCAGTCTTGAAATACTGAAATTCGACATTTCAGTATTTCAAGATTGTATAGTTAATTCGCCACATGACATTCCTACAACCTGTCCCATACCTTCCATATCTACAAAGCAGGTTGTAACTGTCCTCTTTATGGGGTATACATAGCATCTATTGGACATGCTAAAATCCCAGGCTATATCCTACATGGGATCCACCAAGGACTACTAACTCCATTGGGAACTCCTTGCAATCATACTGTAACCACTGGCTGCATCCCAGATCACTGGACTATGGCAACTGTTATCCTCTTGTACAGAGGTGGTGCTTCCACCAACCTCCGGAACTATAGACCTCTTTGCCTGAATAGCCATACCTGTACACCCATGGAGCAAATCATCATGGAGCTGATCACCAAATATATATGTAATCTACAAACAGTTGACTGTACACAGTTTGAATGTCTGACAGGGAGATCATGGCTATTAAACATAGTGGACATGTCTGAAGCAGTCACCAAGGTCCTGGGTGAGGGGACATCAGGGCATGCAACCTTCTGGATGTAGCCAAGCCATGTGACAATATCCCCATTCAGGCATCATTGACAAAAGCACCCACATAGGCATCCCCAGTAATATCATTATAGGGGTCACTAAGTGGTTCATTGATGGCACACATACTCAAAATAGTGAAATCTGCCTGCACTAGCTGATCTGTAATCAACAGTGTTCAACAGGGCTCAGTTCTGGGTCCTGCACTGCTTGGGATCCATTTCACCAAGATACAAGTGAATACTGACTGTCTGTGGCTCACAATGTTGGCTGATGCCTGCAAACTGTGAGTGGTCATAGACTCTGTGAGTTATGTCAATATCCTACAAGAGGGTATTGATGAACAAATGCCTGTTGACATACTACTGGCTGTAAAGTCCATGCAAATATATATGTAGTATAATTTCCATCAGTAACACCTATGTTCCCGGTAAGTAGCACATCAGTCACAGCATGTGATGTACATACGCTGGGATGATAGACCTGGGCACACAGGCCTGGCTGTACAGGTTGACACCTAATGTACCTGAGATTACCATGTCTTTCCAGTGGTAAGATGGGAATGATATGTCATAACTGAGGGCACAGTCACCTGGAATTGACATAGTCATAACCTCAATGTATTCTTCTCTCAGCATACCAATATGTGAGTGCAATGGCCATTTGGTACTGTACCTTTCCAAGTACTACTGACAATTGCACACAACACAATGGTCCCTCACAAGGGAACTTCATGTCTTCAGTATCTGTCCAATAGGCTTCATCTGACATCAGTGTCATTGCCTTGCATACAAAGCAATGTGTGACACTGCTTGATTGGATATGCTGCATATCTGTAGGTGGCATGGTACATGGATTACTCATTGTAAGGACATTAACCTGGTTTGTGACATTAGCAATACATGCTGGTGGGAGAGCTTTGTCTAGCAGACTTTAACACACCTTTTGAACAGAATCCCACCTAATGGCAAACATAGCACCTCAGTGGACATTGTCAGATGCCATCTGTACGATTGGCTGAGTGACCATCATTTCACCATAGGGCTTCTGCTTGTGTCCCTCATGAACAGGGCAATATGTACTGATCATGTAAATAAGGGTATAAACTTGGCTAGGATTGTGAGAGCTGTAGGGCCGTTATGCTACTAAAGTTCAAAGATCCTATGAGTCCATAAACAACAGCCACACACACAAACCTGGCTACATTGAGGATAGCACCACTTCCAATTACTGTTTATAGGACACAGCACAGCACACACACACACACACACACACACACACACACACACACACACACACACACACACACACACACAAACACACACACACACGCACACTGCAAGTTGGCTGCATGTAGGTTAGAACACATACCGGTTTAGTAGTACACACTACAGATCACAGTAGGCGACACTTGCGCTACACCTCAGGTATGTTATTACTATCTCTTTAGGACAGCTCATGCTGATGACATCAGCAGACCTCGTTGTGGTCAGGCATTTGGAGGCCCACATCACCTGCTACAACCAAAATACTGCAAAACCCTATCTCTTTCTAAGTTACTGAGGTGATCATATTTATGTTGTACACACTGAGTGACCTGGAGTGAGATTAGAACCCCTAACTAACTACTCTTACACACTGTAGATCACAGTACTTATCACATGTACCACAGCTTAAGTCTAACATTATAATGGCAGCTGGTAGTCTTAAGGTTGATGACATCAGCAGGCCTTGTAGAAGACAGTGGTTTGGACACCAGCAGCAACTTAGATGACCTAAAAGTGCAGAACTATTGCAGTTTCACAGTCAATTAGGGAATCTCAGTTGTTTTGCAGGGGGATACATGTGCACACACACCCACCAAGTGGTCTGGAGTGAGATTAGAACACTTACATAATTACTCTTACACACTAGAGATCACAGAACTTATCAGATGTGTCACAGCTTAAGTTTGACATTAGTCTTAAGGTTGATGACATCAGCAGGCCTTGTAGAAGAGGGCAGTTTGGACACTGGCAGCAACTTACTTGGCCAAAATGTGCAGAACTATTGCAGTTTCACTCAGTTGTTTTACAAGGGGATACATGTGCACACACACACACACACACACACACACACACACACACACACACACACACACACACACACACACACACACACACACACACACACTACAGACATGCACACACTACAGACACGCACACACACACCAAGTAGCTTGCAGTGAGATTAGAACCCCTACCTAACTACTCTTAAACACTATAGATCACAGCAATTTTTGCATGTGCCCTGGCTGATGTATATTTTAGACATGACTGCAGGCAAACTACTTGCATATTACACAAACTAGGCTTGTGCTGAACAGCATCTGTGGTGTGTAGAGTGAAATTGCTTCATACTACTATTTGCATCTAGTGGTCTAGCAGTCAGATAAGTGTTATTTATCCTAGCTATATGGCTACAGTTACCAGTTTGGCCATATGTGGCTGCACATGGATGGGCAAGCCTGTGGGCAGGAACAATGTGCCTTGTCCATGCGTGCATAGACAACATTATACATTACATTACCTGCTCACCTGTTACTGTATGTGTGATGACATCCAGTGGCACAGGGGTCTATAGGTAAGTGCTTTATGTAATACTGAGCCTTTACTTTGGATCCTTTGAGCAACATTATAGATGTATGATAGTGAAGCATTACTCACCATTATCAGGATATGTAGGACAATACAGACATCCACACACATATTTATGTATATAGCAGTGATGTATATAGAAATGTGGCTGTGTGTGTGTATGATATATATATCTGTTACGTAGATATATGGGGAGAGACCTGAGATGTATGTTTTATATATAGTTATATATAGGTATATATAGGAATATCTGCATTTGTATATTCATAGAGATAGATATACTATCTATGGGACAGAGAGATAGTGACAGACAGATAAATATATTTTTATTTATTGATTTATTTACATTTGTTGACCGGGAGTGTCTGACTGGATGTAGGTCCATTTTTAGCGGAGGCCCGGGGAGAAAAGCTCCACAGTTAAAATAAACAGACAGTAGTTACATTGGATTACATAGCGATTAACAATTTGATTAACATAGCAATTAATTACAAACATATTTACAGATGAAGAACATAGTACATCAGTAGACAACTAGAATCTTTATCTGCAAACATATACATATATGTATGTATGTGTAGACATATCTATACATAACAGGTCATTTTGGACAAGGGGCAACATTACTGCATTCTGTGTAACTAAGTGTATGGGCATGTCTGGTGGGATTGTCCATAGTTATAAACTGAGTACAGGTAACACCTACCTGTACTCCCATCCAGGATTTTGTGTGTTATAGACAATGACATCTGTTCCTGTTTCTGCAGTACTGCACTTCACTGTAATTGCCCACAACTTTCTTCTGCTGTCTGATGTAATTAATATGTAACAGAGGTTAGTAATGTTACACCATGCACAGACTGACAGTCTGTCAAAAAAACAACATACTACCTCACATCTAAAAGATGTGACTACTTCCAGATTGCAATCATCAGTGCCATCATCCATGCTAATTTCCTTAGTCCACTGAGCCACACAAGCTGCCAGACAGAGAGTACTCATGTATCACACAATCAACAGCATCAATATGTGTTTTGTTATTCCTGCGTTAAGTGACAATGTATAATCAGTTTTCTATGTTACTGCCCTGAGATTGCCTGGACTGCTGATATACCATTGATGAGTTACTGTTACAGCAGATATATGGGTTCACTGCTGTGTTGGGGGTGGGGGAACAACACCGCATGTTCTACTGGGATACACAGTAGTCCAAATATCATGTATCCCCTCTGTTTAACATCTCCCTTGACTGATGTAGTGAATATACCATTCATGAGGCCTAGTGACTATTAAAGGACACATGATAGTGGACTGGGTATCTGCAGTCCCATGTGTCTGTTACTTTTCTCCAAATAGCCCATTATATTTACTTGCATAAATGTAGCAGATCCATACATACCATATCATATCATACTAGTCCTTATAAGTACTGTGTAGGTTAGAGACTTACCTTGTAAATGCAGCAGTTGACAGAACTGTAATTCAGGGCTGACTGTCTCTGATGCAAGCAGTACACAGCCAATACATGGATAGGTACTGGTTGTGTGGGTTGCCTGGCATCAAGTTTGATATATGTTTGTAAGGTTTCAGTCCCTAGGTCCCTAGGCTGTCAGTGAATGTGCTATGTGTTGTCTCTTAGCCAAAGCCATAGCATACTGATCACACCTACGTCTGCCTACAGGGACATCAGCAGGGTGTTCCTCCTCTGAGTCTTCCTGTGAGTGTGGCTGTGGTGACCTAGGCACTGGTGGAGGGCTGTGTATCCCTTCCCTTGCTGATCTTGCTGCAGCTGTTTCCACAGGATAAGATTGTGTAGCATAACACATACTGTGAACATATGTCCACATGTGGCTGGAGACTACTGCAAGGCAACACCAGAAATATTGGGGCACTGGAACCATGACTTCAGAAGCCCAAACACATGCTCTATGATGTTCCTAGTTTGTACATGTGCCTCATTATGGTATGTCTTCGTGGGTATATGTGCATTTCTAATGGGTGTCATCTTCCACAGTTCGAGGGCGTAGCCAGCATCCCCCAGTAAATGACCATGTGGGATGTCCCCCCTAGTAAACATCTGGTACAGCTGTGATGCGTGTCAGATATGGGAATCCTGATAACTATCAGGGCTGCCAGCACACACATTCAGGATAATCCACTGAATATTGCACATGATCTGGCAGTTGATGGAGTGGTACCCCTTGCGATTAATGTGGATTCTACCCTGATCACTGGGTGGTGCCTTGATGTGTACATGAGTGAAATCTATGGCACCCAGTACTTCTGAGTAGTGTGTTACATGGTAGAACTGTTGCATATCACTAGCCCTCACTTCAGCAGTGAGAGGAAAAGATATGTGCTCATTGGCATGTGGTAGCATGGCATCCAGGAACTGGTGGAGTGTCATGGATGCAGGTGCCTGTGACACCCCCATCATGTCCTCAGCTGGTCTTTAAAGTACCTGTAGCTGGTATCCTAAGGGCTACACATACCTTTGTTCCCCTCTGTTGGCTCTGGGTCTGAGTTGAGGGTAGCAGAGCTTAGTGAGTTCCTATAGTATGTCCCTGTACACCCTGTAGCGCTCTACAGTCTATACTTCATGTAGCTCCAGGAAGGTTACCCTGGGCCTGAACACACTTCTCCTTCTCTGCCTAGGCCTATTATCAGCAGGACCAGCAGCACTGACTTCAGCATCTAGTACATACATATGTAGCAAACCTGCAGCAGTCCCTAGCATTATCTCAGTTAAAATTCCACAAGTCTGTACTCCAACGGTCTAGAGTATTGGGGGAAAATCAGAATGTAGGGTGTATGCATACTTTATACAGCTCTGCTGTAGGTGCAGAATGTGTGATTGGCTAACTATGATGCATTCCGCCCACCTACAATATAACTAACATCATTTAATGGCCCCATTTCATTGCACAATGCCATGTACAGTGCCATACCATGCAACATAGCTTATAAAAAGGTCAAAATGTCTAATCGAATACACCTGTTTTTGAGAACACACTCAGCTAGGTGGCACACCATGTAAACATGTGCACCTAAGCTTCAAAGAGCTTAGAAGTGAGGAGACACCCCCCTGGATGTCAGCGACATCCTGTGTAAACATCAACATATTGTAAGATCCTACATGAAAGGGATATGCGGACACGAATACTCCTTTCTGCTATTCAATAACCTCACCTCATTTGCATACTTATTCATGCTGACAGCCTAGGAACTACAAGCTTTATAGCCCTATCACCTTAGCAACAGAAGCAATGCACTACTATAGGGAGTCCACGCAAGCTCCTATAATACATTTCTGTCACATACTATAAACTTCCTCCCCGGGATTCATGAAGCTCGGCGCAAGGCCGGCATTAGGCTTGCGCCGACCGTCCGGTGTGAAGATGGCGCAGTTGCGCCAAATGCATATTAATGAAGGCACTGCCGCCACAGCCAAGTGCATAGGAAAGGAGCACGAGTGCATAGGGTGTGTCGAAGTGCCGCACAGAAGTGTCGAAATGTCAGCTGTCAACATGCAACCTAAAATGCTTGCATATAACAATTTGCAAGCAATAGTAATTACATATGTCAGTGTCTGTCGATACTGAAACGTATGCAAAGCATGCAAGACAGTTCCTGCGAACACAAAATGAAGAAGCAAACACAAATGATCGGTAGGGAATAATGGGTCCCTATCCCGCGAACCAATGACATTGAAAACCGTGTGCCCGTAGTCCAATGCAGTGTAGATAGTTATACCAAGTGGAAGTGAAATGCATCATATGTTAGCGCGCCGCCAATAGGTACGTCCAGTCCAATGGTCAGGGTCACCAGCTGACCCATATTATGAGGGAGGGTACACAGCTGGGCAGATGTGTCCATAACAAAAAACATGATAAATGTACATATCTAGCGACCGTATGACCGAATTATAACCCACAAAGCATGTAATAGTCACATACAATAGGTATGTCCATATTTCACATACCAAATGTGACAGGAAATAGAATAAGCATGTAAACTAAACAGAAAGAGAATATAAATTGCTACAACAATAAGGCAACATGTAGGCTGAAAGGAACAGTATTATCTGTACCATTGACTGTGGGTACGTGTTGTCCAGTGCAGCCGGATATGTGTCCGGAATATATCCCATCCTGGACATAGAAAAAGGTGTCATCCTACCAATGATTAGAACATTCGGCCAAAATCCGCACATCAGCGGTCCAAGCCGAACTTGTCAGGATGTGTCACAGTTGAACGGGTATTACCCGGGTATACCAATCATGTCATGAAAGTTAAGTATGAGCATGTACCTATGTGTGGGAGGTATAGCATGTGGAAAGTCAAATGTGGCAGGGTAGTCCACACAACCATACAGGTACCTGATATATGTAGGGTATGCAATGTGTTACCTTGACCGTGTCATGGGCCATCAACCAAAGCAGTGATGATGGAGTGTCAGGAATATGTGTGTGGGGGGGATGGGTAATGGTAAAATCCTCAAAGGCTTAGAAAAAAATTAACTCCACGAAACAAACTAGTAAAACAAAGGAAAACACGACCAACCTGGAGTGAACCTTTTAATGACACGATTAAAGCTCTTTTCGGCTTACAATAGTTAGCCTTCATCAGAATAAATAAACATACATTCAACATCCTTTTAAAGTAAAAAAGGTGCAAAAATCAAGTAATTATTGCATAATTAAACAATTAAATACTAAAGATTAAAATTAACATTTAAAGTGCACGTGGGAGTTTCTCCTGAGTTAAACTCAAAAACGAACATCCATAATTTACATAGAGGAATAAAATATTAACTACACTCAATAAAATGAATTAGATTGAAGTAAAAATAAATTAGATTAAATCTAACCCAAAACGTTATGTGTATGTATATATATAGAAAAATTATTATCTCTCCAAACTTTTAAGTTTCAGAAGGACACCAATTGAGAGAGCATCATTAAGGCCAGGGAACCTTCCTGCATCTAATATGACTTGCCATTTTAGTTCCAATTCTAATAGTTTTAGAGGGAATGGACCTCCTCTAGAGTTATGTTCTATATTATCAATAACCATAAATTTAAATAAATGGTCAGTATAGAAATTAATGTGTTTGGCCAATGCGTTGTCTGACTTCTTGTGGTTGATAGCATAGATGTGTTCGTATATTCTATCTCTGAGCCTACGCTCGGTTTTTCCCACATAGAAGGCAGGACAACAAGTACACTTGGCCAAGTAAACTATTTCTCTAGAGTTACAATTATATTTGTTACGTAGTTTATATTTGGCGTCATCTATCATAAAGAAATTATTTACATAAATATGTTTACACATATTGCATGCTTCACATTTAGTCATGCCAGTCAACCTATTCACCGAGCTATACTGAAACTTTAACCTATCCTTTAAATTTCGACCACGTTTGAAGATGACATTAGGTGTATGCTCGATTTTGTCTAGTAAGTTCAAATTGGTTCTAAATAAGTTCCAATTCTTTTTCAGAATATTAATACAGGAAGAACTTAATTTAACATAAGTAGTAATAAAGCTATTATTCCTTTTAATATTAGTGTTACTAGTTGCAAGTTGTTGCCCTTCACAATCTTTATTACTCAAGTTGTCATTGGTCATATTGTTGGTGCAAAGGGTTGTTTTAATAGCCAATAAAGGTTCAAAAATATTGTTTTCTCTCTTTAATATCACCTCGGCTATGATTTCTTCTAAGAGCCCCAACGGGTACTCTCTTTTGGTAAATGCTTCTTTCAAAAATTGACATTCTTCCTCAAATTCAGAATCGAGAGTAACTATCCGGGCTGCTCTTACTAATTGCCCTTTTATGACCGCTTTCTTTTGATATAAAGGATGACAACTTAAGAAGTGGAGGAAGGTGGTCGAATAAGTAGCTTTACAAAAAATTCTCACTGAGTAGCTATTCAGTTCAATATTTTTTGATAAAAGTATATCTAAGTATGAGATCGGCAGGGAACCAAATTGCTCAATCTAATGATTAAACATTATTCTATTTTGGTGAATGAACTGACTGACACCATTTTAGTTCTGGACAAAATGGTAATCAGTGACCCTGAGTTTAATAGATATAAGTATGACTATTCTAGGTCAATGACAAGTATTGATAAACACTTGTGTAAGCTTCAGGCAAATAAGAGCAGGAAACTCGTAAGAGACATTAAAGCATATAATGAGGACACAGCATATCCTGTGCCCTCTCCAGCACAGTCTTGGCAACGTTTTACTTCTAAAAATACCAGTTATAAAGCTGGTCCTACGATTGAGTCCAGTAACCGAAGGGCATTAGACTCTGAGGACACTACTGTTGACAACACTGGACTTGATGATAATCATCTAAACGACGACACAGAATTTCCACATTTAAGAAGAAGTGAAAGGCTCCAGAACAATTCTAGAGCCAATTATAACTCTAATATAAGAACTAACAACATCAAAATTGCTACTTCTTCCAATAATGGATTACACCAAGATTACAATGGGGCTAGACCTAAACAGCAAAAACCTGCCCATAATTTTAACACTAGGTCTAAAAATGTTTAACTGAGGAGGAACTCGGTGAAAATGACACCTTGATTAACATTGAGCCCTCCTCCTTTAATACACTAGATTCATCTGTTAATAGTATAGAGAACAACTATGAAGTTACTGTTTTGGAAGGTATTGAGGATGTTTCAGGTCCTTATGGGCATATAATTTTGTATAACCATAATAAGAACTTTAAAGTATATAACTTTTCCTCTTGCCCACTACCGCAAGAACTGGTTGAATTATTATCTAAAGGTCAGACATATGTTCCTTAGACAAAAATTGACCTTACTTCTACCATCCTCGATCTTAAACTTTACACAAGAAAGTTGAACCTCCAATTCTTGTTTGGTGATACTAATAGTTTGGGGACTTCCCCATGTTTTCACATACCTAGTACATTTAATCCACCCCTACACCCTGCTATTCAAATGTTTGAATCTGTCTGTGAATTGGACTTTAGATCTTTGGCTAAAGAAAAAACTCATGACATTTAGTTCTAAAGAATTTGATTTAATCAAATTTGTGCACTCACAGAAGATCCGACTATGTAAGCCGGATAAAGGAGGTGGTATTGTAGTGTTTGATATTGATGATTATAACTCTCGGATGAGAACTTTATTAGAAAAAGAATCATATTCATTGAGTTCTAGATCTGAAGTGAACAAAGCTTATAATTTAGTGAAATCATGCATTAATGACTTGTTCATAGAGGGGCGTATAGAGCAAAATGTCTTGAACTATATGACCACTTTTTTCCCTATCTACCCGAGTTTCTTTGGGATTCCAAAAATCCAAAAAGACTTACATAATCCACCTATGAGACCACTGGTAGATGGAAGGGGATCACCCTTATATGTTTGTGCCAAAGTCATAGACTTCTTTTTGCAAAAAGTAGTAGCAAGTGAGAGACAAATCTGTAAAGACTCATGGTCTTTCTTGAAACATATTAATACTCTTGATTTTGATGTTAATTATAATTTTTCAACTATCGATGTTAAAGATTTGGACACCTGTATTCCCCATATCATCGCTACCGAATGGGTAGCACATATGATGCACAAACATAATGTTCCAAAATCAGACATTTCCTTGATCTCCGAACTACTAGATCTAGTTCTTTCAAGTAATTTCTTTATATTTGATAAATTATTTTATGTACAGAAAGTAGGTGTTGCTATGGGCAAGTGTTAAAAGTGTGGGGCAAGTGTGGCAAATTTAGTGATGGCCTTTTGGGAAACTGATTTTGTCTTCAATCTAAAGTTATATTTGGATACAGTAGTTTTTTATACTAGATACCTTGACGACATCTTCATCTTGATAAAGGGTAATAATCAGACATCTTCACATTTGGTTGATGCATTCAACACCTCCACCGAGTTTTTGAAATTTACCTATACTTTTGATAATTTTTCAATCTCATACTTAGATATAATTTTATCAAAAAATATTGAACTGAATAGCTACTCAGCAAGAATTTTTCGTAAAGCTACTTATTCGAACACCTTCCTCCACTTCTCAAGTTGTCATCCTTTATATCAAAAGAAAGCGGTCATAAAAGGGCAATTAGTAAGAGCAGCCCGGATAGTTACTCTCGATTCTGAATTTGAGGAAGAATGTCAATTTTTGAAAGAAGCATTTACCAAAAGAGAGTACCCGTTGGGGCTCTTAGAAGAAATCATAGCCGAGGTGAAATTAAAGAGAGAAAACAATATTTTTGAACCTTTATTGGCTATTAAAACAACCCTTTGCACCAACAATATGACCAATGACAACTTGAGTAATAAAGATTGTGAAGGGCAACAACTTGCAACTAGTAACACTAATATTAAAAGGAATAATAGCTTTATTACTACTTATGTTAAATTAAGTTCTTCCTGTATTAACATTCTAAAAAAGAATTGGAACTTATTTAGAACCAATTTGAACTTACTAGACAAAATCGGGCATACGCCTAATGTCATCTTCAAACGTGGTCGCAATTTAAAGGATAGGTTAAAGTTTCAGTATAGCTCGGTGAATAGGTTGACTGGCATGACTAAATGTGAAGCATGCAATATGTGTAAACATATTTATGTAAATAATTTCTTTATGATAGATGACGCCAAATATAAACTACATAACAAATATAATTGTAACTCTAGAGAAATAGTTTACTTGGCCAAGTGTACTTGTTGTCCTGCCTTCTATGTGGGAAAAACTGAGCGTAGGCTCAGAGATAGAATATACGAACACATCTATGCTATCAACCACAAGAAGGCAGACAACGCATTGGCCAAACACATTAATTTCTATACTGACCATTCATTTAAATTTATGGTTATTGATAATATAGAACATAACTCTAGAGGAGGTCCATTCCCTCTAAAACTATTAGAATTGGAACTAAAATGGCAAGTCAAATTAGATGCAGGAAGGTTCCCTGGCCTTAATGATGCTCTCTCAATTGGTGTCCTTCTGAAACTTAAAAGTTTGGAGAGATAATAATTTTTCTATATATATACATACACATAACGTTTTGGGTTAGATTTAATCTAATTTATTTTTACTTCAATCTAATTCATTTTATTGAGTGTAGTTAATATTTTATTCCTCTATGTAAATTATGGATGTTCGTTTTTGAGTTTAACTCAGGAGAAACTCCCACGTGCACTTTAAATGTTAATTTTAAACTTTAGTATTTAATTGTTTAATTATGCAATAATTACTTGATTTTTGCGCCTTTTTTACTTTAAAAGGATGTTGAATGTATGTTTATTTATTCTGATGAAGGCTAACTATTGTAAGCCGAAAAGCGTTTTAATCGTGTCATTAAAAGGTTCACTCCAGGTTGGTCGTGTTTTCTTTTGTTTTAATAATCCTCCAAGGCGACACTGAGTCATATGCAGAATAGGTGAACCGGAGGTGTATGAGGGAGCACTGGGTGAAGCAGAAAGAAACACAAAAACATGTATACACATCTGCAATACAACCAGACAGGCCATAATGTAGA
>NC_056749.1:79330985-79416853 GCF_019279795.1 Protopterus annectens
CAGGGTAGTCATCCATGTGGTTGAACCGATGCATATTGCTGGTCTACTAATCACATGTGTTGAGGACATGTATGTGCTCACTAGCATGTGTTGACATGGCATCTGTGAACTGGTGCAATACTCTGGATGCAGATGCCTGTGAGATACTCATGATATCCCCAGTTGTGCTGTGTGAGGTACCTGTGGCTAGTACACCTAGGCCAACACATACCATGGTATCCACTGTGATGTGTTTCCCTTGGCCTGTTTGATGTGTCAGGTGTGGCAGGCACAGGTCAACAAGCTGCTGTAGGAGGTCTCTGTCCACCCCATAGTGCTTCAACATCCCCAGCCCATGTAGCCCCTGATAAGTCACCCTCGGCCTATAAAGTCTTATGTCACCCCAGTAAGGGTTGTTCGGCAGCATACACATCCTCACTGCCCCAGCCTCCTGCACATGTTGGTATATGTTGCCTGCTGCAGCCAATGGGTATACACCAGTGGTGTAGAGTGCGGACGAAACCTGTGTGTATGCTGCTTGCTCGCATTAACGTACTGTTCATGTGCGGGCTGGCCATATCATCTGCTGATTGTGCTGATCAACACCTGTTTGTGCAGCCTGTACACCCTGACTACCCCACCACTGCTGTCATCCCTCCCAATGTCACCAGGCAGGTATAGACACACCCCTAGCTTAGGTGTGCTAAGGCAGGAGCACTCCCAAGGCACAGTACTGCAATGTACGTACAGTATGCCTGACCCCCTCCCATGCTGTCAACTTTATTCAAGATCTGCACCTGGCTGACTACACACATACACTCCAGGGACCAGCAGCACACCCTGGTGATAAATGTGATACACTATAGTCAACCTCATCTGCATAGTATAGTCTTCTAATGAATAGTTATATGACCCATACCGAACCTCCAAATTAATAACCACTGCTCAGTGTCACTCAGATCCATACACAACTGGCAACAGGTGCCTTACTATCACCATGTTCGATGTCCCATGGTCTTCCCAACAACAAAATAACCGGTGTCTACATGACTACAACCAGTGGCCCTCCGCACTACGGACGATGTGCATTACCACCACGCCATGGCAGATATACATAGATCCCGGGTTATCACGTACAGATCATCCGACGCAAACATTCAATAGTGCTGATGTCCCCAGACATATATGTTCACATCTATGTCCACCTCTACATCTACATATATCATATATATTATTTGTATACATATATACATGGACATATATATTATTTGTATACATATATACATGGACATATATAAATATATATATATAAATGTATATATATATATATATATATATATATAAATATATATATATAAATGTATATATATATATATATACACACATATACACATACACACATATACATGTACACACATATGTAGATATGGCATTTATATCACAACAGCGGACCACATGACAGCAATGCATTAGACAGGAATGAAAAGGAAACTACATGTGCCACCTGCATCATGTAGTGTTGTTACTATCAAGGCACATGTGTTATGTTGCATCACACGGGTCAGACCATATCATGGGTAAGAGTAGGGCAGCAGACAGTTACTCACCAGACCTATTGACAAATGTATGCGTTGACAACCCAGTGTCTTGTCAGAATATGCAGGCTGTGGACACTATATAGGTCAGCAACAAAACACTGAACACATCCCGCAGCTAGCCACCCACAGATACCAACACATACGGTATAACTGCCAAACACACACACCTGCCATGCCTTGGAATCGAGCACCTACCTGTCTAGTCTACCACACTACAGCATTATGCAGTAACAGAATGCCCTACCG
Source organism: Protopterus annectens (assembly GCF_019279795.1). Lineage (NCBI taxonomy): Eukaryota > Metazoa > Chordata > Ceratodontiformes > Protopteridae > Protopterus > Protopterus annectens. The sequence goes on from NC_056749.1 coordinate 79,332,809, forward strand.
AGTTCCAGCATCACTGCACTCCCACAGGCATACATCTAGGTGGATGACATCATCCACAAAGGCAAAGATGCCGATAGGGAATGTATGTGGAGTGAGCCATCTAAAAGCATTACTCTGTCCCCAGGCAGCTGGAAACACACACACATACACACACACACACACACACACACACACACACACACACACACACACACACACACACACACACACACACACAGACACACACTTGGCAGGGCTGGGAGTTGAACATACACCTAACTACCTTATCACACAACAGCATTACGCAGTTACAGAATGCGCTATCAAGATTACTGGTACACAGCACTCCCAGAGGCATATTTCTAGGTGGATGACATCATCCGCAAAGGCAAAGATGCCGATAGGGAATGTATGTGGAGTGAGACATCTAAAAGCATTACTGTGTCCACAGGCAGCTGGAAACACACACACACACACACACACACACACACACACACACACACACACACACTTGGCAGGGCTGGGAGTCGAACATACACCTAACTACCTTACCACACTACAGCATTACGGAGTTACAGAATGCGCTACCGAGATTACTGGAACACAGCACTCCCAGAGGCATACTTCTAGGTGGATGACATCATCCACAAAGGCAAAGACACCAATAGGGAATGTATAGAGAGTGAGCAGTCTAAAAGCATATTACTGTCCCAAGGTAGACGTAGACAAACACATGGCAGTGGTGTGAGCGGGACAACTGCCTATCTATGGAGCACTATTACAACACTACATAGATACAAGATGCGCCACAGACAGTACACCCTTCAAGACAGTCAACCAGTGTGTTCAATGTAGGCATCCATCCTGATGTGGGGTATGGACATCTGTTGCCTGGATGACAACCATTGCTATACAGGATGTCAATGGCCATGCCCATACACAGAGGCACATCACCGACACAAGGTGTCACTGGGCATGCTCACACACTTAGTATCACACGTCTGTTTGGAATGTACTGTGTGTCCATCTACCCAACGGTGTACTGGGCATGCTCACACACTTAGTAGAAGCGAAAGGCTATCTTGCATGCACACGGATTCTAAATACGGAAGGGCACAGTATGGAATGTACTGTGTGTCCATCTACACAACGGCGTACTGGGCATGCTCACGTACTTAGCAGTAGCAAAGGGCTGTCTTGCATGCACATGGATTCTAAACACGGAAGGGCACAGTATGGTGTTACTGTCTCCACATTCATGAAGAGCTGTCTTGCATGCACACGGATTCTAAACACAGAAGGGCACAGTATGGTGTTACTGCCCCTACGTACATGAAGGCCACTCACATGTACTGACCAGTACACACTCAAGAGCCATCACAGATGTCTCAGGTGCAGATCACAGCGGTAAACGTTGCATTCTACTATGTAGCCCTCAGACATCACCATGTCCTTGGACCAGCAACACACATCCATACATTACCACAACACCGTGTGACTCATGACCAGTGGACTGTACATAGGTCTACAGCAACTGTGCAGACTACACATGTACTGACAGGGTTCAATCATGTGTTATGCAATGCAATGATACCACTGTACATAACCAGGTCGGCTCTACACATAACAGGGGCCCTGGGTCTTACTCAGCTGTGACAGATGACTGTTGCTGTACACCAAAGAACACACATGTTTGGATATGACATACATGTAATCACAGTGGATATGTGCATGGACCACACACACACACACACACACACACACACACACACACACACACATGCAAAACACATATGTACATAGCATAGCTTTTGCTGTCCTCCATGCAGACAAGTGGCTACAGCAATCACACACATGCACATGGAAGGTAGGTCCATGGCTGTTGAATGCTAACAGTACATGAGGTAGCAATGTTGACCGAGGAAACATTCCCTCTGTACTAGTTACCCATGACACCCATCATATCATACAACAGTCCATGTGTTATGTATGTCATCACACATGTCTACCAATTGCAATGCATACAAATATGGCTACATGACAGGCATGTAGGACCAACACACATGTACATGTAGTGGTGTGCATGCAGCTACCATGCATGTGCAGTAGCTGATGTATGTAATTCATCTGTGCCTAACTACAACATGCAGTTGCAATGCAGCTCCATCATTGACACCTGTATATGGTGAAATACTGACAGTACGGTCGGATGTACATCAGGTATGGATGGATGTGTGTACATAAAGTGGTGATCCACCTTTGCAGATGGATGTTTGCTGGGGATGGCTCACAGGTGTGTCACAAGCCATCCTACCATTACATGTGCAAACAGCACGCTATGTTACTGTTACTTGATGGTGAAGACATAAAACCTACACAGCGATCGGGTGTTACTGACTGTAAGTCACGTGACACCTGTAACACTTACATCCTCCCGTGTGCATATAGCAGCACAATTGTCGAAGGTAGCTTTGGTACACATAATGCGGCCAATACTGCTGCATGTCTGTCAGATGTATCATCATATAGCAGGTGTATCATTCAGAGTACTGACATGTGTGTTTGCTTGTGTGACCATATATGCCACATATGGTGGGGAATACATCCCAATTGTTACACCCCCTGTACACTGTTATAGAGATCTGTACATACTGCAGTGTGGAAAGCATGACATAGGCAGGGGTGGTGTGTGTATCACACACATGTCAGCTATCCATATGTGAATGACATTTGTGGACTCCACAGTGTGTGTGTATGTATGTATGGCTGTCTGGTGCATGGAGTGAGGGTTTATGCTATCATACTGAACAGACAGGATCCCCAACCCCTCATGGTGATGCAGTCTACTACCCTGTTGATGCCATCGGTCTCAGCCTTACTGGCTACCTGTACATGTTCATTCTCAGTGTCACGTTGTGTGGGTGCACAGTACTGTGAGGGTGATTACCACATAGGCAGGGGTCCTCACCTCAACACTATCAAGTGTGCGTTATAGTGTTGTTGACCCTGTGAGTGTGGGCATGTTACTGTGTGTTTCTGTGTATGTCTGTGTGTTTTCTCATCCTGTAATGTGACAGGATATTACTGCTACACAGTGAGGCCTCATGCTATCAAGTGGCCTCTAACGTTATCATCAGCCAGACCACTGTGCAAACCCCCCGTACTATGTCAACATACCTGTGATGTGACCTGGTATGGATGTCACGTCTCTAGCCACTGTAGTCTATTAAACAGCCCATATGCTTCTGGATCAGTAGATGTGTGGACATCTGTGGTATGGTAGCCTTTCTAACAGTCAGGTTGAGGCTACGTATAGCATGCTGGTATTGCCATACATGCCTGTGAGTACTCTACATTTACACATGGGAAACTGCAAACACTGCTACTTGTTGGTACCTGCAAGTAGACCATAAGGAGGGAACCAGGGCATCATTACCAACATGTTGTTACTGTTGTTACCAAGACACATACTGTGAACATATAACAATGCATTATAAACCTGTACTACATGGTATGTCTGGTGCATGCCAACAGTGCACAACTAACATAATATACACTTCTCTCACTATTCTGTTCACCCTGTGCATCAGACCATTTGAGCATGTCCCTGCACCGATGGTGTGGATGACAGGGATGCAGCACAGGCATCATCATATGCACAGGGTGATAATGTTTGCCAGGGGCATAGGCTGCACCAGTGGATGACATCATGTGTGTGGGTAAGGGCTGTTGATTTGATTGGACATGTGTGGTCGTTATGCATGTGGGTGTTGCAGTGCCCTACAGATGTTTTTGCTGTGTGCGTGTATGATTGCACACAGTTCTGCCTTTTGCCAGGCCTACACAGGGGTATTATTGACAGCTCCAGATTGTACAGACCAGGATGTACAGCTCACTGTGTCTGGCTACGGCCATGTGACCTGTGCCTGCCAGGGATTGCACGGGCACTACCAGGCGGAGGTACAGATTGGCTACTGTCCGATGACACATGTCCACTGGAACCATGTCCCCACTGGGTACATCCAGGGCCACGCCCACGTGGACTGCTGAGTCCTAGTGTGGACAGCGCAGCACCAGCTGCACTGCTACTGCTACCGGCACTATGGGAGCGGGCATGTGAGGTGGCTCATTCACGTTGACCTGCACTAGGTAGTGTAGCTGGCCTACGTCCATGTGGCCTACGCCTCACTCCTACCAGATGTTCCAGCACAGACAGCTCACGCTCACGGATTGCCATGCCATGGTCAAGGATTCCGACCATGTTACCCAATCGCCTGTCCAGAACATCAGCAATCTGCTGTTGAGCATTTGCCAGTGCCTGAATGTTGTCATTTAGTGTATGGATAGCAGCCCTCTGAAGCCTGTGCTCTTCTCTGTTCTGCCATTCAGCACGTGCCTGTGCCGCCATTACAGTTTGGAACATGCATCTGGTGACACCAGCTGCTGCGCTCTGTCCTGCAGGTGCATGTCTGCCAGAGGTCCTCCTACGAGCAGCACTGGCCACATGCCTGTGTGGCACATCTGCAGTCATTACACTGACATCATGGTGTGGAGACACACCTTCTGTAGACACCACACGTTCCTGTTCCAAGCTAACACACGCTGACTGTCCTTCCTCTATGGCCACTGGTGATGGGGTATTTGTTGGCATGAGAACTGTGTGCGGGGAAGAGAGGGACATAGCTGGGATGGCGACCATTAGTACAGATTCAGCCCCTGACAACCCTGCCTGTACCTCATGCATATGTTCATCACTGCTAGTATCTGTGGGGACACTAACATCAGACGGACCGCAGGAGGGTAACGCACCTACATCACCTGTAAATGCAAAGAAAGACTCTACATTACAATACACACACACACACACACACACACACACACACACACACACACACAGACACACACACACACACACACACACACACACACACACACACACACACACACACACACAGACACACACACACATGCCATGCATGTGATTTGACAGATGGCATGCAGCATGCATGTGATACAGCATTTGGCATGCAGCTCAGACAGTAATAGTGGTAGTTAGCATACCTCCCTGGGTTGCACACAACAGCAAGCAAGTGTCATATCAGTAGGCATGCAGTTCACACAATCATGGTAGTAAGCATGCATCCCTGTGATACACCATGTGGACCAGCACAGGTTAACAGTACACATGGCTGAAGTGACCTTGACATGTAATCTGCTGATGTGTGCATTGACATGCATACATGTCAGACACAATGGTGTCCCAACACATGTACAGCATTGTAATGGGTATCACATTGCAGTGTTGTCTGTATGCCCTACAGATAGAATGCACATTTAGCAAATGTGCATGAGCATGGAAGGGTAGTGTGAGGTGTCTACATTGCTATACAGTGTGAAGTACAGACACTGTGACATTGCATGACATCATGAGGTGTCTATATTGCTATACAGTGTGTAATATGCACACATTACATAGCCATAACTGCGTGCATACACATGACATAACTGTGGATTGTGACCCATGTTGCTGAGGTGTATACACACCAAACCATGCTGTGTCATGTGACAGGTCACTGGAAGACCTACGGATGACACTCCTGCACAACTACTACAGAGTCTTAGCTGCCTGGCAACCATGTCCACACATGGCAGACTTCTCAATACACCATGTCCCACATGACATTGATGTACCACACACACGAGGTGCACAGCTGACGGTGATGTCCTACAGCAGCAAGGGAAATGTACGGTATCTGTGGCCTGATGTGGTGCCAATGTCTGTGGAAGCTGTGCAAGTGACTACTGTCATGCTATGACACAGTCGTGATGTTCAACACACCTTATAAGGTCGACTTATGTGGCACCTCCACTAGCTGTGCACAGGCTTTTAGGATGTCCAGTGTACCACATCAACTGTATAATCAGTCAACTAAGGCTATAGTTGGACCATGTGTAGACAATGTGCAACAGGGTGTATACACATCACATCTACTGTGTGGCTACATGTCTCTGGCCATCCTCCATGGCCATGTGTGAACATGTGTTGGCCAAATGTTTGTGATGGCCATCTATCTCACATGTCTGTGTAGTCCCATATGACATACACCCATAGATGTCAGATATGTCACCATCCACAGGGCTATGCAGACAACGGGTTGTATGTTTGGTATGTGGGGTATGTATTATGGGATAGTGTGACAATATTGCAGCCAGAACACTACATGTCTGGGACATGTCAGATGGCACATCACAATGTGTGCACCCATTGCAGGGGCATATAACACAATGGTGACTCCTGTGGGCTGCCCTTATCCCAGCTCACTGTGTGGTACTGTTTGCATACCACACATGTGTTGTTCCAATGTAAAGTACAGATGCCTACATTGAACAACACCTCCACCGTTGTATGCACAGCTGTCCACACATGTAGCAATGACAGATACTGTGGTTTCATGTCGGTGTTTCATTTTGTTTGTATATATTGCACATGGGTAGCCAGTGTGAATGATGGGAGATGCGACTTGTATATCGTGACTGGACCATACATCATGTGTACATGTGTTAACTGGCCACATGGCAAATAGATATATGCATTAACATGCCTGATACTGATGACAGTCTCACCTGCAATGGACTGATGCCTGTGAGGCACACCAGAGGTACCTGTATAGGGGTGACACAGCAGTTTGAACATTATCCATGACTGTATGACAGCCACAGGGTGCACTGTGCATGTTAACACATTTGCCTGTACAATAGCATACAGTATGCACATGTGTGCATACACAGGGTAGCATACTGTAGTATGCAGCATGTGTGTAAACATACCTTGCATATGATGTTACATTACATATTGTACAGTGACACATGCAACTAAATGGGATATAATAGTCATATGTGCAGTAGAGACTTACCAGGCAACTCCAGGCTCATTGGTTGGGAGACACCCACCTCCACAATGGCAGCTAGTGTTTGTGGATGCTGTTCTGAGGGTGTCCCCAGGCTGGCCAGTAGCTCCTCGGTGTGTGTGAGTGGGGGCTGGGTTGGTGGCCCACCACCTGTTCCACCTTGTTCCCTGGTGATTGCAGTGGCACGCTGTTTTGCATGTTATATCAAGTCCGTGCAGTGTCTGTGCACCTGCTGGTAGGTACGGTTATGGCCACACACATCATTAACCCTCCTGCGAAGGTTTTTTCACAGGTCGTCACACTGCTGGACATGCTGTGGCACATGACTGAACAACACCTCATAGTTCTCATGGAGGTACGGGATGAGGACATCATCCTCCTGGTGGCTGTATGCTGGCAGGTGTGAACGAGGCATTATCTGGAAGACATAATGATGGTGACAGGTCACAGTATCACAGAGATGTACAGAGATACAGCTGCACATACATTTGTATTAAATCTAGTAGATCTGCACAGTTATCTTTGCAAATCATCATGACACTGATGCAACTGACATGTTTGTGTCACACATGTAACACCTGTTATGCATTGGATATCATCACCATATATGTGTGTCACCTCATTACATTGTTCATACTCCATGTGAATGCTGTCTTGATGTGGGCATGTCTGTTTGCCTGTACTGGTGTTCTTACCTATCAGCACATGCCTGGATGTGTCCACAGTGATGCTGTTGACCTTGATGCTGTGTATTTGTCACATATCAACACATACACTGCCTTAATGGACATGAGCAGTGACAATGCACACATATGCACGGAACCTTTACATGCATGTGTTTTGCCGTATACATATACACGGCACTGTACAGCAGTTCAGCATCCTGCCACAGATCACCTGTGTTGCACATGTGATAGACATGGGACAATGGCTAGTCAGACGTCATTCGCAGGGATGGCTATCAACTATAGCATGTACGGGCAAGGTTTCCTAGCTGTATCCGACAGCCATTTTGCCACCACGAGGTGCATCAGTGCTACATTACTGATCCAGACAGTTAATAATACATCTACCATGCGGTCATCACACCATGTATGACAGAGACGACATGTGCAGCTTTGATGGACAGGGTTGCATGGTATGGCAGGAGTATGTAACATGTATGGCACAGGGATCTGTCCAGCATGTGGCGATCCTTGTAGTAGGATGGTGGCTGTCCATGACGTACGTCTTTCAGATCAGGATATGTCCGTGTAGCATGTCCAACATCACAGTGTAGCACATGTCTTTATGCAAGGTAGCCAGCATGCTGCATAGTGGAGGTGAGGATTGTGAAGGCTGGTATCACCCATCCACGCATGGCCAATACCCCTTAAAGGTGATATGTGATCTGATATTGGATACCCGAGTGCTGAGTATGCCTGTCCAATGATCTCCATGCTCATGGATGTCACCCTGTCATGACATGGGTGCCTCGTATGACTACCTAATAGGCCTGGAGATGTCACCAACTCAGGGAGGTGAACTGCACAGCACAATCCCTTACAAAGTGTCCATAATGTTGACCGCTGCCTAGGTGGTAGTTAATGGGTACAGGGATATTCACCTAGCAGTGGCAATGCTATTATCAGCTGTCAGATTGTGCACATATGTCACACGCCTCACCCACAAAGCCCATTCTGTATGTTGTCCACAACACTTAGACAGCTATTGCTCCTAGGTCATGGCCATTCACATCCTTACATACACAGATGCCTCCCATTTGTCTGTGTGGTATGGGCTACATTGAGGGGGAGCACAAAACATTAACCCTGTTTTACTGTAGCTGCCACTGGTGTGATATGCACATGTCACTCTGACACCTTTTGTAGTGTTGATTCTATCAACAGGCCACTGGTAGAACACTCCTGTGACATACGAAGGTACATCTAGTATACTCAGTGCAGCTGGAACACAGTATGGATGATGATGTCCTATGACCTGTCACAGGTATGCTATGCAGTGTGAAATCATCCGTACTGTCATCTACTTCTGTACTGCTAACATCTACATTGATAAAGGTTCATAGACTTGCAGACTATACTCAGCAGGGTAATAGTGCAGTGCCTCCAATTATGACTGTCGTCTCCACTTGTGGGTTGCAGTGGGTTGATATTATGCAACACCCTATCTGTATTGCATATTCATGCTCAGCACTTGTTCAGAACTTGTGAGCACTTCATGAGCTACTAATTACTATAGCACCCATTCCAACTAATTTCTTACAAGTACACTGTCTGTCCTTACATTTCCAGCTTGCTTACAGTACAACAGCTGTTGTGCACACGTAACTCACATATCTTGTGAGACATGGTTGGATATACAGGCATGTCCAACTGTCACATACCAGTGCTATTGCCTGTCTATATGATGAATATGGCGAACATGTGGCAATAGAGCAATTGTCTCATGTACACAGTCAATGCTCACCTCCCAACATATGACACTACAGCCTGTGGAAGATGCACATATGTAGCCATGCTGGGGGTAATGCTCTCACCAACCCAGACTGTACCTGACATTCATGTGGGGACATGTAACATTTGCAACACACCCCACTCATCACATAGTCTCACAAGATCTCCACCACCACAGGCCACACATAGTATGAGTATGACATTTGCAGAACCTCTCCATACTCTGTGTAGGCACCAGAGGCAGCCCCCATCACCAAACACAACAATTACTTATAGCCCACAGACTCATGTGTGCCCATCCACTACAGCCAATAGGGTGCTATAACATACCCAACACACCAGTCATAGGTGACTCTGTAGGCGGTCACACTGATGTCCCACTCAGCAGGCTACACAAGGCGATAGTCACTTACATCTAGCTGTCGGGTAACTGGTTCTGCAACATAACCTATGCACCCATGCCACACTTCACCAGGTACAATTTGATTGTCATTCTCCATGTTAGTGTGACTGCCCTGAGATGTAACTTCACAGACTACATGTGCAGGGACATGCAATAGCTCTCCGGTCTTGTAGCCCAGAAGGTGTCAGCCAAGCCCTGGGGAGCATTCTGCATTCATCCAGACTAGATACCACTGTACAACAACTGACTGTTTCACTTCAACAGTTGCCTTTGCTTCTGCTGTCATTCCACAGGCTTCTGTTATCTGTCCGCTTTGAATGACATGGTCTACAAAACACGATGCTTTGGCACAGATGACCTGCACCTGTCAGCCCTGGGAGTACAGATAACATGTAAGGCTCTTGCTGCTCCTATACTGCCTGTCTTGCACAGTTTCCAATAACATTCACCACCAGAACGGGAACAGGCAAGCAAAACATGGGGTCATGTGACTCAATGCTTGACATCATCTCTGACGCACGCAGGCATGGCGCTCCTTATAATGGACCACTTCAATATCTCTGCAGTGACTGGGACCTGCCTCTAGGCTCCACAGAGCACACCTGCACTGAAAGGTTATATGCAGACCACACCTTTCAGTCATGTAACCTGGACCGGAACACCCACAGCTGAGGTGTGTCCATTTTTCACTATGTTGTACACACCTCCTGGCTGGTTACTTAGCACAATGCATCAGAAGTAATCCACGTGCAACTAACTGTGGCCAGAACTGCTATACACATTGTAACATGCTACGGATTCAACAACATACCCCACTGTTACCGGCCCTCATTTCTTGGTGTACTGAACAGTAGGGTTCAAACAGGTACTACTGATGTGCGACTGACTCTAACCCACACTTAACTGGGATAGCTACTCATGTACCGACACATTAGGCCAATGCTGTCCAGGATTCATAACCTCCACTCGGCTGGATCAACCCATACACACCACCACCAAGACCAACAATATCCTAGACATGGACATTACCAACATGTCATTGGTGTTCCACACCAGTGGTTATCCCCTCATTGGTAGTTTCTGAACATATGCTAATCACCCTTGTTATCCACATCCCGGCACCACACCCTTCACGGCATACACAGTACAAGATTAGTACAACGCCTACTACAGACGTCTTATGACAGCAGTAGTAAACGTCATGACACCCATGCAGATGGACAATGCACATACAAACACTGAAACATACCCCAGTGCACTTCATTAGCACTTATACGACTGCATGAATCATGCTATTCCAAACAGAGCCACAATGGTACCCACCAGATAACGGACGCCACTCTGTGGGTCCAGTTCCATGGACATAATGTACAACAAAAGCTGAAGGCTGTTGCAAAGTGGAGTACAATCCCATGGGTGGGGTAGCTCACTGGTCAGCCTCAGTAGGGCTCCGGGATCCCTTATCACATCCTCCAAACCTAGCTACGTAAACATTAGTGTGACACATTCCAGGGTGTACCACAAAGCATTATGGAGATATGCCAGTAGTCAATGGCAATACCCACATCTGCTCTGACATACGACGGTTACTCAGGGACATTACAGAACCGAGTGATGTTGGCAACATCCTGGTGGATGGGTTCAATACTAACTTTACACCCTCTCACTCCCTACAGGGCCATAATCCATGCAGGAACATCGCGGGGTCCCTGCGGTCACAACTACACAGTTCCAACATGCACTCTCTAAGGCCTGGAACACAGACTCCATGTGACCGTCCAACATCCCAGGCTGTGATTTACACAAACCTCAGAATGACATGTCTCCCCACTTGGCCACCAGATTCACTAATAGCCTTGTATCAGACACTGTGGCCCCTGAATGGCACACAGCAACAGTTATCACACTCCACACAGGTGGCACCACAGTGAACCAGAGGGACTATTGCCCTATACGCCTGACTGGACTGTTCTGCAAGGCTATGGGGCACATCATCATGGAAGTCATTCACAGACATTGGGGGGCTCCAGACCTTTGATGCCACCCAGGTTGGACTTGTTAGGGCCAGACCATGGCTCCTACCCCTGGTGGACTCCTTTGATATAGTTACCAGGGTAGTTGATGATGGTAAGGGGGTCCACAGAGCCTACATTGTGCTCTCATTGGCTTTCAGCACTGTTCTCCATTCTGGTATTGACAACATACACATCCATCTGCACATCGACCCCTACATCTCAGGATGTTATGCAAAGTGGCTCATGGACAGGACCCACACAATGAGGGTAGGATACCATAGTACCTACTGTATTTCAGTTACACTTGGCATACCACAGTCCTCAGTCATAGGGCCCCTCATGTTCGGTATATGCTTCCCTGAGGTAGAGGCTAGCACAGAGGGACTTTCCCTGACTAGGTTTCCAGACAACTGCATACAAGGCACCATGATTGATCCACCAGCTGATACAGACTCACTCCATAAGGGTGTCACTGTGACGGATACCTGATGTCGATAACATGGCCTCAAGCTGCATGACACATGGTGCATGAACATCCCCTTTGGATTACACCAATCACCCACTGACTATCACATAGGTGGTAGTCCCCTACATACATGTGACATTATATGGAATCTTAGTACACACGTATGTAGCACCCACTCCTTTGATAACCATATTGCCAATGTGGCATGGATATCCTTCTACATGGTCACCCTTATCTGTACTGGGTTTGTAGCTGGAACAAAGGCACCCATTGTACCTCTAAACTCCTGACGTATACACACATTCAAGGGTACAACACCCCATTTAGGGTGTACCTTACAGAACAGCAACGGCTTTACATACCACAACATTAACACACCATGAGGATTATTGAGCTCCGAAGGTTGATGTATGTGACAGTACTATGGACACCACAGCTGTACACATTTGCATACTGCATACTCAGGGGTGACCTCTGCTGAACATACAGGGCCCATGTCCACAACAATATTCATGGATATACTCCACATAAGCGAAATAAGCAAAAGCCACTGAGAGCAACATGGCTCATGGATATGTGCACAAATGCAACGATGAGTGGGATGTTCTTGAGGATTACATTCCCAAACCAAACACTCACCATGCTTTGGAACATGATTCCTATGTACATCACGCAGGGACACTCAGTAGCACTGTTTATGAGATACCTCACTTGGTGGATGGGAGACACACATGTACACCAGGGATCACTGCATTGGCTCTACTGTGCAGAGGTGCAGGTAGCACATGGCTCTGCTGTTCACAGACAGGACACTACCCTAGAGAGGTGCCACCAGTGTAAACACTGTAGTTGGGCTTACACATAGACTTGCCAGACAGCATAGTACCTCACTATGAACCTGTGAAGCTATTACATGTCCTTTCTGCATGGTTAATTGAGTAGCTCTTCCATTTCGATTAGCTATCATGCTGTTACAGTGTCCCATGACTACAAACCATATGTATCCTGTTATTATATATTGTACATGCCAATAGACGATACCTTTGGTATGCATGATATGACTGTTATGCTGTGTAGAATATCTGACATATCTACCTGCAATACTGTACATTACACATATTTTACATATTATCCCATAATGCAAAGCATACTTGCACAGCAGTACCACCTTAGGCATGTTATTGTTGTTATATGCCAATACACATGCCTACTGTGACAGTATATCAACATATACTATCCCCTGCTATGGCACGTACTTGTTGGAAATATCCTACCACTAATGGTGGGTGGTGTGGAATTGTTCTGTTTAAAGCCCTCATGTAACATCCCTTGTAGTGTCTGTGATGTATACCTTGTGACCCACAGCAGGACACACAAATTCTACAAGCGTTACTATGCTCAGCAAGACATCATTACATACTACCTTTTCCCACTTTATGCATTGCGGACACTTTTAATTAATACAAAACAGGCTCTACATACACTAACATACTGAGTGTTCTACATATCTTGCTAGCATTCCAAACTTTTGTAAATATCTCTCTTACACCTTTACTGTTTAAACGGTTCTATGGTATGAGCATACGGTTTGAATGTCTGGCAAGTCATCCTGATGTACGTCGATACCTGTAACATGTGGTTTCCTGCCACCAATTGGTGTTCCTGAGTAAATGATTACATGCACATCAGCTGTGCAGCTACTCCATTCGCCAATTACACGGCAACAGTGGGGTATAATTGAATTCTCCACTTGGGTGTTGCCCTTTTGCCCTACCTTCAGGGAGATGGCCTGTATGTGTTTTGTTGTGTGGAATTGCAACTGCTATTTGTAGAGACATGGATATTTTGGATTCATGTCCCCCGTGGATTGTGTGTGACGGCTAGAGTATGTGGTTCTACATGTGAGTTTACCTGTCATCTCACCCGTCTGATAAGGGACTATTGCAAACAAAACCTGTAACATCGCCGTCTGTTCCATTATACAATAGCTACAATTTCACATGGCGCCTTTACAAATGTGTCTGTCACAAGGTATGTTAATGCTTCTGCAGATGTAATTGAGTGAGTGGATGTTTGTGATGTTATTACAGTCTGTATTGCTATTGTTTCGTGTGTGGAAGATGTAAGTGGGTGTACATAGCATATACAGGTTTGTGGGGACTGCATTTCTACTTATTCCATATATGTGTGTGGGCTCCTTCCCTAAATGAAGAGCTATCAGTTAATAGACTGAAACTATGGTTGTTACAGGCTTATACATTGGGCCGTTGTTAATTGGTTTCTATATAGTATACAGGTGAGGTTGATACTTCCATACCTCTGGAAATATAGCAATATGTAAAGGAATGTTACTAAATGACAGCTGTCCCGTGTATTTCTGTCACAGATATTTGCACTCATTGCAGTTGTGTTGGTGACTGAACCTCTTTGGCATGGGTTGCCACCTTTTCAAATGGCCATAGTAGGACATTTGCAGGACACACATCGGTGTTTACAGGCCGACACATACCCATGGTCAGTACACAGGTTAGCACATACTTTTATCCTGAATACATACTTATTCTTGTAGCACTTTAGCTACTTATCATGTTTCATGTAACATTTACGTTTTTTTGGATACAGGCATAACTATTTAATGCAACTATTACATAATATATGGGACATAATTATGTCCTACAATCTTGGACATTTGCCCTTTTTAATATTTTTTGTCAGGACACAACTGCCCAGGGAGGGGCTGTCCCTCTTAAAGTGGGACAGGTGGTAACCGTATGCCTATGGCCAGCTATAACCACACCTACCATAATGATCTACCTCCGAGTTAGCACTAACAGACACATGATGGAAACATACACACACACATTACAGTCCCACGGAAATGCACACAGCACCCTCAATACACACATACACAGACTACGGCAATCACAAACACAGTTGAACACAGTACCTACGTGGACCACAATACTGGCAGTGATAACTAAATGTCCCTTAATATCCTGATATTATTACATGCGGTTCTAGTGTTCCGGTACTGTGTTCTTTCGGTCTTTCAGCCTCGTGATTACGCGTATCGGTATGTGACACATTCCATAGTTGGCAGTATCCTATTTATTTGTACCTCCATGGTTGTGTACATGTTGTTGACCTATCTACATATTTGCAGATATAGGTGAATCTGTATATATCAACATATATCTCTCTATCACCCTTACTATCTCTATTATGTATATGTATATACATATATATATATATATATATATATATATATATATATATATATATATATATATATGACAGAGAGAGTGACAGGCAGAATACACCTTTCATTGTGTACATGTCGGTGTATACTGTTACCTGGACTCTGCATGTTTGTGTTTGAAACTGTCACATTACACACCTGCCATTGGTACATCTTGGGTAGCCTAGTGTTAGGTGATTGTGTACATGATTGCGTGTTCTACTCCTGGCAGTGGTCATTTTACCCTTCAGAGCAGGCACTATTAGTACAGGGGTGAATAATGCTGGTTTCACCTGTTCTGGGCATCATTGACCGTGATCTGTGCGATATTCAAAGAAGCTTAGCCCTGTTTCGCTCATATCCATATAGTCATATTTAAACGACGCTTACCAGCACTGGGCAATGCATATTCCCGCTAACATGTGCTAAACATGATCTGATGACCTGCATGCAACATGCATTATTCGTGCCTTCGGGATTACGTTACATCCCTTGCAGGATGTGGGACTGGGAACATGCATGACAGTCACTGCATTTACCACTTGGGCAT
This sequence comes from Protopterus annectens, assembly GCF_019279795.1. Classification (NCBI taxonomy): domain Eukaryota; kingdom Metazoa; phylum Chordata; order Ceratodontiformes; family Protopteridae; genus Protopterus; species Protopterus annectens. Next base: position 79,348,824 of record NC_056749.1, read on the forward strand.
CTGGGATTTGTACACGTGTTATGGCGTTTTGTATGTGGACTATACTACGGCTGTTATTCCATACTGCGATCAAATGGGTAACTCAGTTAGTTTACATATGGATGAGGCCTATTAATGGTATGTCCAAGTGATGTTTAATGGATGTGCTCCAGCACTGGGTATGTATGTCACAGTGAGCCACACACTATAATGTGCTACACCTTCACACAACCGTAGGTGGAGCATGCTGGGGTGACAGATACCTGTCATGGGTACACCCCATGCTTCACCACTACATCCATGATTACATTATATGGAGCCCCTCATTAACTCACCAGGGAATCCATGCAGAGTGTGTGGGGAACAGTGATTACACACATGGATCCCGCAATTGGCTCTGCTCCACTGAGCGACAGTTGGTTACTCGATGTGGTGATGACAGCAGACACTGTTTGTCTCGATTGATGAATGGCCTCTGACAATCGGGTGTGTACCCACCGATGCACCTAGTAACCTATACACACCGTACCAACATATGCTGATAGGTGCATGTACTGTTCAGGTGTTGAAATTCCTTGTTCCAATAGCTGTTGTGTGTACAATGGTTGAGGGCTGCCTATGTAGGATTCACACAGTAGACCACCTATACATTACAATTTACAGGTGATTGTGTGTGTGTGCCATCTATTTTACTGTGCGTGCAGGTGGAAGGTTATTAGTCCGTAGGGGCCTACACTGTCAGAGTATGTACTATATGTTCCCTCTTTGCCAAGGCATAGGCATATTGGGCACACCTCCGTCTGCCTACTGGGGCTGGCACAGGGTGGTCATGGTCTGAATCTCTCTGTGCCTGTGATGACCTTGGCAATTGCAGTGGGCTGTGAGGGCCATCACCATTTTGTCCCTGCTGTAGCTGTTGCTGCAGGATCATATTATGTAGCATGGCACATACTATGAGGATGTGGGCACACGTGCTTGGAGAGTACTGCAAGGATCCACCAGATATGTCCAAGCAACGGAACCATGATTTCAGCATCCCGAACACACGCTCTATGATGATTCTGGTTTGTGCGTGTGCCTCATTATGGCATTCTTGCTTTTGTGTGTGTGCATTTCTGATGGGAGTTATCATCCATGGCTCCAGTGCATAGCCAGCATCCCCCACAAGGTGGCCATGTGGGATGTCCCCCCTGACAAATACCTGATACAGCTGTGAGGCATGCCAGATGTGGGAGTCATGGTAGCTTCCAGGGCTGCCAGCACACACATCCATGATAATGCCCTGGGCATTGCACACGACCTGGCAGTTGATGGAGTGGTATCCCTTGTGGTTTATGTAGCACCTACCATGCTCACCGGTTGGTGACTTGATATGTATGTGCGTGTAGTCTATTGCACCGAGTACCTCCGGGTAGTGTGCCACATGATGGAAGAGACACATATTGCTGGCCAACTCCTCCTGAGTTCGGGGGAAGTATATATGCTCATTGGCATGTGGTAACATGGCATCCAGGAACTGGTGTAGTACCCTGGATGCTGATGCCTGAGAGATCCCCATTATATCTCCAGTTGACCTTTGAAAGGTACCTGTGGCTAGTATTCGTAAGCTTACACATACCTTCGTGTCCACTGGGATGGGTTCCACTCTGTTGTTTCTGGATCTCAGGCATGGCTGGCACAGCTCAACTATTTGCTGTAAGATGTCCCTGTCCACCCTGTAATGCTCTACTATCTCCAGATCATGTAGCCCCTGGTAGGTTACCCTTGGTCTGAACACTCTTCTCCTCCTCCGGGGCCTGCAGTGGTTGTCAGCATCATCCTCCACAACACCGTCAGTCTCTAACACATGGTGATGAATCACAGCTATGGCAGCTCCCAACATATACATTGTAAAAGTTCCCCGTATGTTTACACCTATGGTGCAGTGTTTGGGAATACACAGGTGTATGTGGGGTGCTTTCACGCTTTATACTATTGTGCTGTGAACACCGATGATGTCATAGGGTGTGTATGTACGATCGTAGCTACAGGGTATCTTATGTGTTTTACGACAGGAACTACTATTGTGGTGCCTTTGGTGTTGAATTACATTTGGCTGCCATGGATTACCTCTTGCCCTTCCCTTTACATTTCTTAACATTTCACTTCCCATTTTCTGGGATGCATCCAGCAGCCTGCTTTCATTTGTACTTTCCTACACCTGGCTTATCTTGCATAATGTGTTCTATGGCCAGTCTACTGCAGGTTTGCTTTGCTCTGCTATGACAGTTCTCTTTTCTTTGCAATCCAACAACTACCCTATCCTGTTTTGCAGGTTTCTGCGAGCAGACTTGTCAGCTGCCGTCGATTGCCCGCTATGAGGTAATAGGTGTTATTGCTCAGTTGTACTCCGATTACCCTACTGCGGCATTTCCTTATCTTCTTCCCCTGACCTTCTTGTTTGAGCTATGGTGCATGGCGCATGCGTCCACTTACCAGGTTTCGGGCACGTTTTCCTCTCCATACACATGCGCTTTCGGGCACCATATGTGCTCTCAGCTAAAGGATGCTATACCTACCTCCCCACCCCTGTCCTGCGGCATTGCTTAGCAATGGCCAGGCCAGATTTGCATTGCTCCAATGTGCTTACAGCTACGGTGGCACACCCCACTGCTGATGTCATGTATACCTCTAAGCCACTCCTCAGTATTGTAGAGCTGCACCATATGGTACATCCTTAGTCCGGCGGGACATTTACGATAAACTATTACCTGCCTCATTTGCATGGCATTGACTACTAATTCCTAGTTACCGTGCCGAACACTGTCACAGACCCTTAGCAACCCTTGCAGCTTGGTTGTAGTGTACCATGCATACCATTGAGTATTATGGTGAAATCATGATTTGTATTACATTGCGATTTTATGACATTTGTATATATTTTCTTTGTGTTCCCTTTTGCGCACACATGCCCTGCAGTTGTACTTTGTGTTACTGTGGACATGACATTAAATGTTGTTTTTAGGTGTTGTGCATCTTTTCTTATGCCATTGGCTGTATATTTAGCCACTGGCATATGTTAACTTTGTAATACATGAGTCTGGTTCGCTTTCATAGCCCCGATGTTCTGTTTGGAAAAATGTAAACCGTGTTTTTTGGTTTACATTTCTGTGTGCTTACGCTATGCCTGCACCACTTCATGAATTGCTATGTATCTTCATTTGCATGGTGCAGCACTGCACATGGGGTGATTAGCATACCTAAGCCGAGGACTGCGCAGATCTGGCGTACACCGGTAGTGCACATGGAACTGGATCGTACCTGAATCGCTCGGCGGCCATGTTTGGCATTATACCGGCTACGCTACACCTGCGCCTGGTGCAAGCTTCATGAATCCCGGGGATTATCTTTTCCTATTTTTCTTTTAAGCTTGTTTGCATACTGCAGCACTTAACATAAACATACCAAGATTATTAAAAAAAATATTAATTTAACTTCTTCCCTTTAATCTTTCTGACATACAGACTAATAGTTTTATTCATATGTGTATGTAGTCTTGCATTTTTAAGGGGGGCTTATGCCCACATTTCTACACTTTTATACTCCCTTGTGTCTGTGTAGACTTCTGTAGAAATATGTGGACACTGACACGAGGTCTGAACAGATGCCTTTCTGCATGTCGGATCACTCGACCTGCCTCATTTGCATGAGATTTACCTTCTTATGAGGTTGTTTGCATGCCACAGAAGTTACCATGTTTGCGCGTGCATGCACACCCCTAGGCAGCACTTATTGAATCTAAAAATGCTCCCACACGAAAAAAAAAAGTGTAGGCTTTATGAATTCCCCCATAATGTAAAATGATGTAATAAATCAGTTATTTTTTTACAGACTTCGCACATTTTGTTTGAATATTATCTGAGTTTGCACATATTTTAATCTTATCATATTTATTATTAGAGATATTCAGCTTTATAAAAGCATATTCTAAGTCTTTGATTTTTGTTCTAGGGAAACATAAACCATTTTATACGTATCCATCTGATTACTTCATCTAATCAGGGCACCTCTTTCTATGGGTATCTATGAAGTGTCAGACATGCTGCCCTGAGATTGAATCTGGAGTGCAAATTTCCTTTTTATTCACCATAACATACTTTTTCTTTTCTTTTTTTATGTATTTATGTTTTGTTGATTGACTTTCTCCTATTAAGTCAGAGTCCACTTTTCAGGGGATGCCTGAGGTGGTATTCATACAAACTTCAGGAAATCTGGCCAAGGCATCGGGTAGCATTCCCTACTCTCTTTTGAATAAATGTCATGGGATCTTTCACACCCACTTGAGCTACAACTAAATGAGGCAGACGGGACTCCAGATTACTGTCTCATCTGAAGGATTGCATGGAATGCTTATAGCTGAAAGGCACCAAGTGATAAAAAAATAAAAAAATAAATAAATCAATGATAATAATAATAATAACGCACTAATACAAAGGTTTATATCTAAGAAGTAATCATTGTATTTCTTTATATACTTCTGATGAGCATAGTATTTCTGTAACTTGGCCTAGGCCCTATTTCCATTGCAGACCTAAGTGGTAATCACATTGACTAAGCATTATTTCTAATGGACGTCAGAGACATTTCTGTACTCCTTTTGTGATAAATGCTATGGTGTCTTTTATATCCACAAGAGCTGTCACATGTTGTGACACATGAGATCTTGGTTTAATGTGTCATCTAAAAGATCATACTCTAGGTTTGTACTACTTCCTTTAGGGTACACTACAATGCAGGACTGAAACAGGTATACATGCACCTGGATAGAACCTGCACCTTTCTGATCTTTTTGGCATCAGAGGCAATAGAGTTACCTTTTGGTATCACCAATACTGCTATCATTATCCTCATTTCTGATTTTAAACCTTGGAAACATGGACGAGGCAGACCTTTTGGCATCATGTAAGGTGCTGCAGAACAAACTGCAAGAGAAAGGATACGAGAGCATTTGTATGCTATACATAGAGAGAATGAAGGGAATGCCCTAGCCAAGCATGTACTACAAAATGACACCACACATGCCTTTAGATTTTTAGTAATAGGACAGTTAACAGAGACTGAAAGACTTGGAAATATTGGCAATAAGACAGAAAAAGCTGAGGCAAAATGGATTATTAAGCTATCTGCGAATAAAGGTCATGGTCTCAATGATAAATTTTCATTGAGACCATTTTTATTAGATAAACCTTTGAAACATTAAACATAAGTCTCACTATGCAATATGTGTTTTAGTGTGTTTTAACATTTTACTTCTACTATTCATTTATTAACATGAGATCTTTATGATATATTTATAAATTTTTTATGGAAAGGAAATTATGTATTTTTGTAACTTACATGTGACTTTCTAATGTGTTTTTAATTGGTGTTTTACTTATATATAAGTTGATTTAAATTTTATGGTTTGTTGAAGTCTGATGAAGCGTTCCAAGCAACGTGAAAGCGCTTACTTATTCGAATAAAGGACTTGTCTTTTCATTCATCTGGTTTTGCTTCGTTTGTTGTGGAGTATCATCCTCTTCTGATTTTGGATTTGTACTTTTTTATTCACGTCAGATACTCCAAAACCTGAATCACTTTTTTATTCCTTCAGCTACTGCAAAATCTGAATGTTTATTGTGAAGATCTGGAACTAGTCTGTTAATCAAACTCAGACTGAGCTGCACTGCATAAATTCCTCACCTCAATGCAGAGACTGCAGTGAAGTCACTTACAGATGGCTCTTCATAGCCTTACATCTTGGAATTCAGGTCAACTTGTGCTACTCTGCTCTACACACACAAAAATGTAATCTTTCTTGAGAATTCAGCTATGGAAAACCTATAACCAATACAGCCTTTGAAAGCTGGCCGTCTGTGCATCTATTGGTGTAACAAACTTCCTGTCTTAACCTTTGTGGTATGCAAGTACTCAAGTTCTGCACTGGATGATGTAATACGGCCTTAGGGTTTTCCTGAACTTATGCAGATTTAGAGCTGGACAGATATGGTCATTTTTTGCATATGCAATGCTATCATCTAAATGCAAGTCATGCATGACCAAGGAACAAGATATGCCCCCGATATGTAATGATATCCATGCAATTCATTATTTCACGTTTTTAATTTATTAAAATATTGATTTTTACATTTTGCATGACTTTTGAATAGGAGGGGAGCACGGAAAGAGGTGAGTCTTACAATGTTTGAACTTTTGAGGATACTTTCCAGAATATTCATTTGGTACCACTTAGTCTGATTACAAAGAATTCTGCATATTGTTACTTTCTGGGCTTAGATGCAGCCAGTAGAAAAGAGAGTGCAAAATATACTAAAACATCTACAAACATGTACACCACTATAATTTAGTTAAAAATACATCAACAAACAGATTTGTTTCTTTTCAAGCAATGTGTTCTCAATTAAATATGTCTGATGGTTGATTCCGACTTCTTATAGAGTAAACTAGATACCAGACTAAATACCCTTATTCATTAGAAGTCATCACATTTTTAACTCTTTGGAAGTATAATAAATAAACCCATTAGCTGCACAGTTTATTGTTGTCAAGCACGTGTTTGCAATAATCTCTCCATTATAGCATAGTGCTATTCTTCTGTACCCACGAAACTGTACTTTAGTTATCTATGTTATATATGGAGCTTTTCTCCCTGGGCCTCCTCGGAAAAAGGACTTGTTTCCAGTTGGACTTTCTCGGCAACAAAATGTACAATAAATAAATAAAATAAAAGCAAATTATTCCTTTATACTAACAAGTATAAGCATTTTTTCAAAATACACGTGTTTTACTCTGTACCAATTTGACTGCTTCTCCATGAGGTGAAACAGGACAACTTTTCCTCAGCTGAGGCCTGATAAGATGACTACCAGGTACTTTTAAAAGCTAAAAAAAAAAATGAATGCTATTTTAGCCAAATCTCTGTCAGCACAGAAACAATCCTTCAACATCACATCAGCAGATAACACCTCAGATGAAGCAGTTTCCAACACTTCTTCTTCTTGGCGTCTTAACTGATGATAACTCAAAATCTGATCAACACATCACTCAGGCCATCAAGAAAGCTCACCAAAAGTTGGTCTTCGTCTATAGAAACAAACCCTTTCTCACTAACTTCTCTAGGAATTCTTTAGCAAGATTTTATCTTCTACCTTCAGTTCTCTGTGCAGCACCCATCCTGAATAACCTTCACTCCACCTTAAAAAGAGACTAGAGGTTTGTTACAATAAAATAGTTTGGATCCAACTTACCAAACCGTTCACATCACTGCCTAGCACTGAAGCACCTATGCTGGCACAAACTACCTAATTACCTCACCTACTCCCAACTGCTTAGTGCCTACAGAATAATACACAAACCCGACACCTGCCCATCACTACAAAACATCCTTAAACACTACTTCCCTCCTAGGAATCCCTGCTTACAGAACAAATATCTCCTGACCAGGATCCAGTCTCATAACAATGCAGACAACTCACTTTACTCAACCTATGTTGCTAAGCAGTGAAAATCCTTCCCACCCACCCCAAAACAAGAAAACATTACAACACATTTTAACACAACCTAAAACAACACCTAACTTCTTCATGGCTATGCGTATGCTCCATCCTGACTAAACCCACCTTTCTGTTTCTCTTCCATTGCCAGCCTCTCTATCAATCACCCTGACTCTTTCTCTTTCATCCCCACTAATGTTCCTCCAACTAACCTATATCCTTAATCCTTTCCTACTAATTACCCCCTCTTTACTCACATCATCATCTTACCCATCCACTGTTATCTCAACCGCTCTGCTATCCGAACTTTCTCTGCTTATGTTTTCCTTGATTATTTCTGTTTATACCTTCCTTCTCCTGTATTTTCTGTTCCTGCTCTAGTGGCATCCTACCTCATTAATGCCATTATACATACTGAACCAATGAGCATTATTATTGCTCTTGTATCCTCAGCTGTTAATAGTTAACATGTCTTTAGAGAATGGGTGGACTGTACCTCACACCCTGACTGCAGAAGGAAAGTTTTCCAGCAGGGTGTTAATCTACAGTAATGTCTACTGAAAAATGATTCTGCTGCTTCACACCAGCATATCAAGCTGCCCTGAAGCTTGGACTGAAAATAGTCTAATGTCAGCCATTATTTTATACTCGCTAAGCATCACTTCTGCTATATAGTGATTGTAGAATATATATAAAAAAGAGAAAATTAAAAAAAGTGTGTGTGTGTGTGTGTGTGTGTGTGTGTGTGTGTGTGTGTGTGTGTGTGTGTGTGTGTGTGTGTGTGTGTGTGTGTGTGTGTGTGTGTGTGTGTGTGTGTGTGTGTCCTGCACTGGACAACTATCCACGATTCCCATCAGATATTGCTACCATGTCTAATGCCTGCATCCTGCAGAGTTAGGTATGTGTGTGTGTGTGTGTGTGTGTGTGTGTGTGTGTGTGTGTGTGTGTGTGTGTGTGTGTGTGTGTGTGTGTGTGTGTGTGCGTGTGTCCTGCACTGGACAGCTATCCATAATTCCTGTCAGATATTGCTACCATGTCTAATGCCTGCATCCTGCAGAGTTAGGTGTGTGTGTGTGTGTGTGTGTGTGTGTGTGTGTGTGTGTGTGTGTGTGTGTGTGTGTGTGTGTGTGTGTGTGTGTGTGTGTGCGTGTGTGCGTGTGTGTGTGTGTGTGTGTGTGTGTGTGTGTGTGTGTGTGCGCGTGTGTGTGTCTTGCACTGGACAGCTATCCATAATTCCTGTCAGATATTGCTACCATGTCTAATGCCTGCATCCTGCAGAGTTAGGTGTGTGTGTGTGTGTGTGTGTGTGTGTGTGTGTGTGTGTGTGTGTGTGTGTGTGTGTGTGTGTGTGTGTGTGTGTGTGTGTGTGCATGTGTGTGCGTGTGTGCGCGCGTAGCTATCCATGATTCCCGTCAGATATTGCTACCATGTCTAATGCCTGCACCCTGCAGAGTTATATGTGTGTGTGTGTGTGTGTGTGTGTGTGTGTGTGTGTGCATGTGTGTGTGTGTGTGCGCGCGTAGCTATCCATGATTCCCGTCAGATATTGCTACCATGTCTAATGCCTGCAACCTGCAGAGTTATATGTATGTGTGTGTGTGTGTGTGTGTGTGTGTGTGTGTGTGTGTGTGTATGCGTGGATGTCAGTGAAAGCAAGAGCAATTGAGCCATTATTTTATACCTGCTAAGCAGTGCTTTTGCTGTTTAGTGGTGTAAAAACTAAAAACAGAAAAAAATGTGCTTGTGTTGAGGTTTCTCAATGTGTGTGTGTGTGTGTGTATTTATGTTTCTGTCTGTGTGTGAGCATATGCATGCTTACACAAGCAAGCAAGGTGGGTGTGAGAGAGAGAGTGAAGAGTGAAAGAGATCGAGCACTGACAGCAGCAACAGTATCTCTCAAACTTTTAACTCAAATATCCAGATAAAACCTAAAATAAAGGGGGAACAAACGCTCAAAATAAGAACATATTTTAAATAATCACAAACTTGCTTGAATAATAGGTGTGTCTGCATGCATTTTCTGAAGTGCAAGTGCATGTGTGCGTGGTAGCAGCAGTAAAGAGACTTACATACCTCTTGGCCTTTAAGCTCAAGAAATCTGGATAAAGCCTAAAATAAAGGTGGAAACAAAGGCTGAAAAATGACAACGGATTTTAAATATACTTCTTATAAAATTACAAAGCAGCTTGAATAACAGGATTTGTGTTAACATGAATTTTCTGAAGGAAATAAAGTCTGAAAGTCAAATCAATGTCATTATTTAGTGATTTCAGTCCTCAACCACTGGCATCATGCCACACATTTAATAGTAAGGGACCAAAAATAAAGTAAATAACTAGATATAATAAGAAAACCAAAAAATTCAGCATAAGCAACCATGCAAATACAAAGATCTTTCCAAGGTAAAATATTCCAAAAGAACATTTTTATAAAACCAAACCAATAAAATAAAAGAATTTTATTGTGCACTCAAAAGGTAAGCACTTTCACGATTGCTTCTTCAGACCATAATACACTGAGTACTAAAAGAATTACTATAAAACCAATTCTTCGTAATAGGAGCCTCAGGATTAGATAGGTGTATGTCTCCAGTTTAGGTTGGTTGAGAAAGTTTTATATATTCATTATAGTTTTGACTCTTGGTCGTTTGTCATCTGATAGTGAATATTGCATGATGTAATTATTGTTATGTACTTTTATATCTATAATTAATATGGGGTTAGATAGTATTTTTTATTTTGAATTTCGGTGCTGAGTTGTTTTAGATAATATATGATTTTTGTAGGGCCACGTATATATATATATAGATGGCATGCATTTATATATATGCACTTTTTACACATTTTAGGATCATTTGCCAAGATATGGTTTAGTACTTGCATACTTAGTTCAACGTAGATTTAGCGTATATACTAGGAAATAAAGTCAGAAAATTTTTTCAATTCTGATTTTTTCAATTCTGACTTCTTGTTGTCGCTGACTCGTATCTAGTTACGAATCATTTATGGTTATATATACATAGATAAATGGCTTATTTGTATATATGTATTTATATATTTCATGATTATTTGATAAGTTATAGTCCAGTATTTATATACGCAGATTAATGGGGTTTTAGCGCATATATTTATGTGTCAGGTATTTATTAGTATAGTTCTTGAATATCGTATTTATGAGCCCTGTATGTATTTTTGTGAGGTTATTTTGAGAATGGTAGATTAATGTGGGGACAGATAAAGGTGATAAATAAGAGTTATATTTAGTCTGCAACTGGATTTCTGTATGACTCATTTCAAATTTTGAAATGAACATGGTCGGAATTAAGCTATGTTTCAAATTCGTGAAGCGTGAGTCAATGTATTTGTGATCCATGCAATGTGTATTTAAAAGTATGTTTACGCTATAAGTGTGTTGATGCATTTCAATGATTGTAACGTAATTGAAGGAAATGACGTTATGTGATTCGTTCTGATTGGCAAAGATGTTTCCAAATAATTTTAAATGGTTTTAGTACTCAGTGTATTATGGTCTGAATAAGCAATCGTGAAAGCGCTTACCTTTTGAGTGCACAATAAAATTATTTTATTTTATTGGTTTGGTTTTATAAAAACGTTTTTTTGGAATATTTTACCTTGGAAAGATCTCTGTATTTGCATGGTTGCTTACGCTGAATTATTTGGTTGTCTTATTACATTTATCGTTTCGTTCAGTGTAGCATTTACCTACAGAGGTGCAGCTGCCGTCTTTTGCTGTATCTAAATAACTAGATATATTTTTTAAAAACGATATATTTAGATGTAAAATGCTTCTGCTAACACCACTTACATATGCTACAGCAACTTTGAAACATTAGGTGGAGGAACTATTTACATCAAAAATGTATAAAACAATATATAGTAATAATAAATGAATAAATAACACAACAATTTTACAAACAACCCATTCTCTAGGTGCAATAATGCCCTCCAGGGTATGTGTTATTTTGGAAATAACACCCTTCCAGGGGTGTAGAGTCCCTCCGCCTGCAATGTTGGACCTCAGAACACCCCTGGGGTGTGGGTGCTATTTCCACAATAACACAGACCTTGTTGGGTGCTATTGCTTGATGACTTAAATAAAATAATATAATTTCTAAAGTATATGATAAATGTCTTTACTATTTGTCTCAATACTAACAGAAAAGTTCTGTTTAAAATGTTTATTTTTTATTGTTGTTCATTGTTAATATGTATTTTATGAGGAGCTTTTCCATCTGAGTCTCTGGTGAAAATGAAACTTGTGCCTAGTGGACTTTCACAGTAAACAAAAGACAATAAATAAAAAGATACATTTATGCTTTCTTTGTACGCACCGTACTACTACCTTTTTTAATTTGCCTTAACCTGCTCAGACAGAGCAAATGTCATATCAGATAGCGTTCCTTGTTCACTCTATGTTATTCACATTGTTTTTAAATAGTACAGAAAGTCACAGCTAGAGCATCTTCTGTGTGAAGACATGAAGATATGCATGAATGGGCATACCTTCGTTGAAGGTTGTGCGTCAGGGCCGGCAAATCGGCATGTAAAAATCTACTGCCAATCATTAGCGGACCGGAGTTCTGCTGTGGCGACCACTAACCAGGAAGCCACAACAACAACATAAAGTCATTTTGTATAAGAAATGACAACAGAGGTGTATTTCAAAATGCACTCCTGGAGCCAAGAATTAAAATTATCAAAACACATTCTGAATAACAAGCTAGTCATATTTACTTCACAACATCTAATGAAGCATTTTCACAATCAAAATAAAATAAATACCTTGTTTAAGCTTTACCTGTAAGGTTCTCTGAAAAGTGGTTTCATTTTGAGAGAAAACAGTCCCAATTTCACCTCCCCAACAAAGTTTGCGCACTGTCACAGCTCTGTGATTCACTCTTTCCTCATGTTACTGGGCTACATGTGATAATGTTTGTATCCTGAGGTCATGCCATATTTTATGGCGTCACTGCTGAAGCAGGCAGAGTGAGTTGAAGCTACATGAGTGTTCGGTATTCAGTTTTATCAGGAGAGCATGAATGGTACAGGACTGTGCCATGGAAATCTAATCATGTGACAGAGCACAAGATGAGAACAATGGGCAGGTATCAAGAACAGAATTAATGTAAATTGCCTTGTTCACACCAAGGACTGGAATTTACTACATATACCTAATGATCAATCTTTACTGACTGACATTGCATGCTAGAAACTTATATTTATTAAAAATGAATAAAGCAGAAAAGTTCAGGGTAATACAGTCTTGTTTGGGAAAACCAGAAAAGACATGCATGTTAGGAAGGTAGACAATGTGCGGTACACAGAACAGAAAGGAACCTTATAGGTTCATAGGTGTTTACTAGGCTAACAACCACAAGGGTCTTTTTAAGCCTAGCCATGCATCCTAAATCTCTGACAAGTTCTTATACCCTTGATAAGTGTAAGCAGGGGCCAGAGAGATGAACCATTTACAGGTTACCTGCTTGCATTAGAAACAGAGGTGCCAAACAAGGGATGAATTTCCGGTTTCCCATCCAGTTGTCCAAGTTGCACTTGAATTGGATTAGGGAGGAACTCTGCCTCACATGGACGGGGAGCCTGTTCCATAGACAGTGTAGTCTATGGAATAAATACCGATCTCTCCAGCAAAAACTATTTATATCACAGGCAAGGTTTAAGTCTTTAGAACAGGTAATTCTGGTACTGTTTGTTTTGTGGATATGCAGGAGGTCTATCAGAGTGGGCTCTGGCAATGCCCTGTACGCCAGGCATAAGCCTGTAGGAGACAGAATACAGAGATAGGGCCTTGAGGCGGTCTGCATAGGACATATTACTTACTCCCTGTATTCTTTTAGTGAGGATGAACCCCCCCCCCCACCTACCAAAGCAGTGAGAAAAGTTGGTGTCTGGGAACAGGAAAACTGCTAATGTGCATAGCAATGTTCTGTAGGAGATGCTAACAGCACCCTACCATTTTATAGGGATTTACTAAGGCCTTCACAGAAGTACTATGTCCATCTCTGGTGGTCGTTGACAAAATGGTAATTAAACTGGAGAAATCTTTTATAATGGAGCTATCAAAATAATGAATGGTAATGAATTATAAGGAAATATTCAATTAGTATTAGAACAGATTTGGTCATATCTTAAGGGCAAATGAGTGAGTTCATGAAGACAGCCAGAGAGAGAGATAAAATGGACAAAGTAACAGCTGGACAGGACAAAACTGCTAACTTATTACATTAAATAGTATTTAGAGAGAGAATCACAAGACCCTGTCTCTAGTGGACATCAGAGACTATTGCCGTCAAATAAGTAGAATACCATATGGGAAAGATGGAGCAAAAGACAGAGTTGCTGCACAATGTCTGGCTTTGACATTGCAGGTGGCTCAACAGGCAGGGAATGTTGACCATTCATTATATTCAGTGATTCTATCTAAAAGTTACATGTAGCACTTAGAAGGGTCTGCCTCTCTTTGCAAAACTGAGCCTGCACACTTTGTCTTAACAAATGTTTCTGTACATTTTCATTGTTTAAGTATCATGGTGGAATACTTTTGGAATGTCCATTAACACTATATTATTGCACCGAAACATTGAAACATTTAAATTTTCAGGAATTATTTATATATTTTCACTGATAATTCAGAAAGAGAGGTTTTCAGAAAAGGTTGTATGCATGTCTGCTTGCTGCAATCATTTTTGGATGCATGCCTGCTTGCTGCAATCGTTTTTGGATGCATGCCTGCTTGCTGCAATTGTTTTTGGATGCATGTCTGCTTGCTGCAATCATTTAGTTTGGTAATGTATGCTTCTGCTCTGGGACTACTTGCATTTTTTGCTTCTGTCTTTACTTGGTATTGTCACCACTGGAATAATAAGAACATCATCACCTTCTGCAAGATAAATGTTTTATGATAAGAAATGTATTTAATTTAAAATACGTTGACAGTCAGTAGTAAGTGTGGTTCATATTTCGAGTTTGGCACATTCCTTTAACCTGTTACTCGTGTTGTAGATTTTAGCCTTTTTATGTTGAAACCTTATGCTATGAAACAGGTTGTAAGTGGTTTAACAGATACATTTTATACATTTTTCCTTGATCATTTCTGCACCAAGACTTTTTCTCCCCAGTTATATCATAGGTAATACAACACAATTCACTTCTGATAATCAGTTTTCCATCACATCTGCCAATGTCTCCCTCTGTGTGAGTGTGTGTGTGTGTGTGTGGGGGGGGGGGGGTAGAATTCTGTATAAATGGAGGCAGATGTCTGATTTTGCTTGGTGTAGACAGTTAAAGTTCCCTGCTATAACACTTACTTCAATGGCTAGACGTGGAGCTCACTTTGTGCTTACAGCATGAATATGCACAGAATTGGAAGGGTAGTTTGAGGGTTTCTTTGAGTCACAGAGAAACAAACACTGATTAAACAGCCTGTAAGCAACCATGTCCTATAAACTGAACCATTTCAGTTTTATTCCAGATTTATTACATTATGGTATTATGTTATCTGTAATTCAGCCTGAAAATACATACCATGCTGATTTCACTTATGAAATACACTACAGAAATGTGGTTGACAAAGCACTTATTACAGCAGTACGTTAGCTCTCTTCACAATAGGCTAGTTTGCAATGTGCAGAGTAAATTCCACTTTATGTGGAAAAACTACAATCCATTCTGCTACATGCCCCATGAGGAGCTCAGTGTCTTTTCAACCTAACACCACTCTAAGTTTTGAGCCAAAGCAGAGTGCTCTCCAGGGGATAATGAATATTGGCTCAAACAGGTACCACTTTTATCCTTTATCCAACCGGTGGATACATTGTTATAAGAAAAGCGCAGTCTGGGTCTAATAAAAACTCAATATACCAGTTAATAATAAATTTATATATTCGTAGCAAATATAATATACATTAAATACCATGGATTCTATCTATTATAAGCTTTTAATTTTAAAACGCTGGTAAGCGATATTGAATCATTGAGTCCTGGAAACTCTGTTGCATTTAAAAGAACTTGCCACCAGTATTCTTTTGATTCCAGTATTATTTTCCATGGACCTTTCCTTATTATGTGAGCTCTTCCTAATTTTGTATAAGTGCTCATATAATAATGCATTATATAGGTATCTAATGCATAATTCCACACATTCATTTAAATTTGTAGTATTGGAGCAGATTATTCCATCTCCTAGGAAAGGAATATATAAATTTATTATTAACTGGTATATTGAGTTTTTAATATGCGGTTTGTATGTGTTTTACCTTGTGGTTAGGTAATATTAGGAGTTGAAATAGTTAATAGCCAACAGCTCATTGTTTTATTTAATTAATTGGTTGCTATTATTCAATCATGGCAAGTTTAGGTGTATATATATATATATATATATATATATATATATATATATATATATATATATATATATATGCTTTTATTTCAGTGTGTTTTATGTCTGAAGAAGGCTGGTGATTCGGCCGAAAGCGCTTACATTGGATTAAACTTCTTGCTGGATTACATGCTTGGTCCGTTGGATTGTTATTGAACTGCTAATTTTATCTACTAAATATTACCTGTGGCAGGCTCCATTTTTAAAACTACAACCACCCTTTGAGCACCTTATGCTCAGCCCTGCCATAAAACTTACTAAAACTGCCTGAACTGGGACACAGCTAACTGATAGTTCGTGGAAATACAGGGTACCTACCTGAGTCTCCACCTTCACTATCATATGTTCTTTTATCAATTTACTCTGTTACCTGATTGTTTCCAGCGCCCTCATAATAGCAACTAACAAGGTCTCTGCCCACTTCGCTCCCAATCCTGCCCCCTATTCCCTCCCACCCCCAGTGATCCTACCTTTATTGCACATGCAAACCCCTCCCATATTTCCAACAGCCAGCCACGGCACTAAACTCAACACTACCTCCTCCATCTTCCCACTACTATCACTCCTCCTCAGCCAATATGTATAAGCATATCATACCTATGTGCACTGTATGCACTCTCCTTGCATATCTTACATCCTACCAAAACTCAATCATTCCCCCACTCAACCATGATCACTGTACTACTATTCACACCACAACTCATGTCTCACCCTCACTCAGCTCCCCTTCCACCAACTCAAGAACCATCCCTATGCACCCCCACATATTCTATTAACTATATTACTCAAACATAAAGCATCCCTACAACTTAACATAGTAACCCTTCCACCATACCTATTACCCACAGAGCACAATCATAAAGTTTCCCTAATAAACAAACACATTCAAAAACTGAGAAAACTAATAACCTCATGCATATCAAAACTAGCCCTAAGTGGATACATCCACCCCAACCATGACCCTACCATCTCCAACCCCACTCGTCAAAATCAGACTAGAAACCACAACTTCTCCTAAATCACAGCCAATAGAAAGCCAAGTGACTTCCTTCTACTAAGCCTAAATATTAGAAGTATATCCAACAAAGTCCATGAACTCCATGCCATCATAGACTTGTACACCCAGATATAGGCATCCTGACAGAAACCTGGCTAAAACCTCACATTACCAGTGAGCAAAGCCTCCCTACCCATTATGGCATACTAAGAGTAGACCAGTTAAACAAGAAAGGAGGTAGTGTAGTTATAATATTTAAACAGCATCCAAACATCCAGATCTTAAAATCATCAGCTCCACAAATAGGCAATTAAGAAATAATATATACCAACCTTAAAATAAACCAAAAAAAAAATCAACATAATTGGATGCTACTTCCCATCTGGCCAAATCATCCCTCCACTAGAAAACCTCCTCAGCTGGTCTACCCACCATCTCCCCCAAGAAATAATAATTTTAGGTGATTCAAAAATATTGACTGTCAATCCTGTTCTGGCAACCATCCAACCTATCATATAAACCTTCATGGCTTCACCCAACTAGTCCAGTCGCCAGCCAGGATAAATAAAAACTCCAACAAGCACACTACCCTGGGATTGGATAATAGTCAGTAAGAGCCCCCAGTCATATATAACAGGCTGCTTATCAGATAGCCTCAGTAATCACTCCCCAACATTCCTACTCAAAAAACACCTATACCAAGCTAAACCTGTCATCTACCGTCAAATACGTAAAAAACTAAACTTTAACCCACTCACATTCATCTCATCCCTCAAAGAATGTAACTGGCATCCTCTAAAGTATCTCAGTCTTGATGACGCAGTTGAACTTTTTAATACTACCTTCTTGTGCATCCTTAATTACCACGCCCCCATAAGACTTTCCAGAAACAAAGCACAACCCTCCCCATGGCTACAGAAAACCATTAAGTCAGAAATGAAAAACAGGGATAAAGCCTGGGAGCACTGGCGCAAATCCAAGACCCCCTCAACTAGGCAGAAATTCCTAGAACTACGCAATAGAGTCAAAAATCTAATAAACAGGACAAATTCCAATATTACCAGTCTGCCCTAGACTCCTCCCAACACAACCCCAAACAATTCTGGTCCTCCATAAACTCCATCCTCCACCCAGGTAAAGTCAGTACCCCTCCTCCTAACATCCCTCACTCCTCTGAAAATATTGCTACCTCATTCAACACACACTTCACACAAACCATACTATCACTAGCTAGACAACACAAACCCCCTCCCCTCTAACCCACACTTTCAACTAGTAATCTTCCCACTGTCTTCTCTTTTTCTCCTGTTCCTACCTCCAACATAAAAAAACTCTTAACTAAACTTAAGCTCACCAAATTAGCAGCAGACAACCTCCCAAGTGAATACCTACAAATAGCAGCTGATGCTCTGGCCTACCCAGTATCCATCTTGATTAACCAATCTCTGTCAGAAATTTACGTTCCCACACTATGGAAAATATCACATATAATTTCCCTCCACAAAGGCAGCCCCTCCACAGAACTAACCAATTACTGCCACATAGCTATTCCCTCTCCACTCTTCAAAATACTAGTGAGATGCATTCACTCTCAGGTCTCAGACTACCTCCTTACTAACAACCTCCTTTCCAGTACTCAGCATGGTTTCTGACCAAACCATAGCACCACCACTGCCTTACTCTCCTTTACTAACACTATCCTTCAGCATGAAAACAATGGCTATCTCTCCTCTGCTACTTTCCTGGACCTATCTAAAGCATTTTCCCATTAAGGAAACCACAGTAAAAAAATTCTCCAAAGCCAACTTCATGCTTCTTAAGACAGAAGTGGTGAACTTCATGACACCCATGCAGATGGACAATACAGTTACAACTGCTGAATCCTACACAAATGCACTCTATAAGCACTTACAAAAGTGCATGGATCGTGGGATAGCCCAAACAGAACCAAGACACTATCCTCCAAAAAAGGAAGCCAATCAGGTGGTTCCCTGCCATAAACAAACTGTACAACAGAAGGAAGAAACTGTTGCAAAAGAGAGTAAAAACCCATGAGTGGAGGAACTCCCTGGTCAGCCTCAGTAAGAAGCTGAGATCCCTTATAAGATCCTCCAAAGCTAGCTACAAAAACAAAATCGCCACTAAATCCAAGGACAACCACAAAGCATTCTATAGCTATGTCAAGAATCTAGATGGCAACACCCAGATCTGCTCTGAGTTACACCACAAAGGCACGAAAATTACAGAACCAACTGATATTGCCAACATCCTGGCAGATCGATTCAGTGCTAACTTTACCCCACTCTCACCCCCTAAAGGGCCCATATCTATGCAGGAAGAATGCAGAGTCCCTGTAATCACAACTACGCAGGTAAAAGCTGCACTCTGTAAAGCCAAAAACACAGCATCCATGAGACCGGACAACATCCCAGGCTGCATTTTACACAAACTTCAGAATGAACTGGCTCCCCACTTAAGCACCATGTTCAATAATAGCCTTGCATCAGGCATTGTGCCCACTGAATGGCGCACAGCAACAGTTATCCCACTCCACAAAGGGGGAGCCACCACTGATCCTGGGAACTAACGACCTATTAGCCTGACAAGCCTGGTCTGCAAAGCCATGGAACGTATCATTATGGAACTCATAAACAAAGACATTGGTAACCTCCAAACTCTGGATCCCACTGAGTTCAGGTTTGTGAAAGGCAGATCATGCCTCCTGAACCTGATCAACTTCTTTAAGGCAGTCACCAAAATCGGAGATGAGGGTAAGGTGGTTCACACAGCCTATCTTGACCTCGCCAAGGCTTTCAACACCATCCCCCATTCTGGAATTATAGCTAAACTCACTAAACTAGGTATAAATCCCTACATCACAAGATGGGTTGCTAACTGGCTCACTGACAGAACCCACACTGTAAAAGTTGCAGACTCCAAATCTGACCTCAAGGGAGTGACAAGTGGAGTGCCACAGGGTTCCATCCTGGGACCTCTCCTGTTTGGTATCTACTTCTCTGAAATACAGGCTAGCACAGAAGGCCTCTGGCTGATGAAGTTCGCAGATGACTGCAAACTAGGAGCCATAGTCAAATCCCCAAATGCTGTGGACATCCTATAGAAAGGCCTCACTGAGACAGATGCCTGGTTTCAGAGCCATGACCTCAAGCTCAATGCCAAAAAGTGTAGTGTCATCCCCTTTGGTAAAAACTCTGTACCTATGAACTAACATATAGGCAGCAATCTACTTAACACTAAATGTGTGATAAGATACCTTGGGACCCAGGTGGACAGTGGTCTCTCCTTTGATAGTCACTTCACCACAGTAGTCAGGAAGTCATTCTACATGGCACACCTCATCATAAAAGGGTTCTTATCCAGGAAAAATTAGGTCATTGTTCCCCTCTACTCGTCACTCATTAGACCCATTATAGAGTACAACGCCCCTTTTGGAATGTACCTCACAAGACATCTGCAGCAGCTGGAAAGGCCACAGAAGTACCTCACAAAGAGAATTACTGGCCTCAAACAAATGCCCTACACTGACCGCCTCAAAAAACTCCAGCTTTACTCCATAGCATATCGCCTTCTCCGAGGTGATCTCTGCCTAACATATAAAGCTATGTCAAACCCAGAGCTGTTGGACATGCTACACCTAAAGAAATCCCAATCCCTCCAAGCTACACTCTCTAGGGACCTAAACCTTGTCACCACAATAAACAGGACATGCTGGAGGGATAGATTCCTGTCCCAGAGACTTCCTATACTCTGGAACAAGTTACCCATCTATGTCAAGCAAAGTTCTTCATTAGCACTCTTCAAGAGAAATCTTGATGAGTGGGTGGGAAGTGGGAAATACGCCCTGGGGATCATTTCTGTGTCTCTGCTGGACAGTGGCACAGGAAAATAACTTTCTTGGGTGGCATAAGCTATGGTACATTGCTGGCTAGGCTTACCTAGTACCTACCTATGAACCTATGAACCTATGATATGGTCCCACACAAACAACTCATCTCTGTCCTCAATAAACTAGCCTTCTCTCAATCAGTCACCAACTGGTTTCAGAGTTACCTGTCTGACCGCCAACAATCCGTTTTATGGCAGAATGACATATCTCCCCAACTACCTGTCTCCATAGGGGTTCCTCAAGGATCCATCCTTGGACCCCTACTCTTCTCTGTTTTCACAAATAATCTAGCCTCTGCCACCACACATGGCACACTCATACAATACACAGATGACTCAACCATCATCTGCTCAGACCAGTCCCTACCCAAACTGTAAAACGTCACACAGGAAGCCTTTTCCTCTGTTGAAACTTGGTTATCCGATGCCCAATTAATACTAAACCCAAACAAAACTAAACTACTTATCTTCCAACCTACCAAACATACTAAAAACAGCTCTCACTTTAACATCACAGCAAAAGACAACACCACTATACACCCAACAGAACACACCAAATTGCTAGGAGTGGAAATAGACAATAAACTAAAATTTGACATTCCAATATCCATGACCATATAAAAAGTCCACAAAAAACTAGGAGCGTTATACAGAAATAAGCAACTTCTCACCAAAGCAGCAAATATTTCAATAGCAAATTCCCACCTTATCTCTACCCTACTTTATGCCTCTCCAATATATACCAACCTAAGGCAATGCAATCTAAACAAGCTAGAGACCTACTACAACAAAATCATCGAATTCCCCACAGGGCATCCTACCGTAGTCACCACTCACTTGCTGAACTGGGCTGGCTTAAACTCCCTCACCTCCTTCAATGCTATCAACTCACACTCACCCACAAACTAGTAAACCATCCAGTAAATGTTGCATCCCTCCAGAATCTATTCCAACCCTATCCAGACCAATTAGATCCAACAACAAAAATCACTTGTAGGTCACTAAAGCCAATAACTCTGCTGGAGAAGCACTATTCTCTTGTGCCATAGCCAAATTATGGAACTCCATCCCACCCACAATTACCTCCGTACCATCATGCACCCACTTCAAAACTTTACTAAAAGTGCACCTAAAAACATGCTGGCTATGCCCTTGCAACTCCCACTCTAATATCACCCACCCCATCCCCCCACTACCTTTCTTTTCACCCACTAGCTACCTTGATTATAGCAAGCTCAGATGCTCATAAGCCTAACTACTTATTATACATCAGGAACTTCTTATTGTAACAATTGTTAATGTCTGTTATGTACTTCGCAGATGAAAAAGATTCTAGTTGTCTTCTGATGTACTATGTTCTTCATCTGTAACTATGTTTGTAATTGTTAATTGCTATGTTGATCAAATTGTTAATTGCTATGTAAATCCAAAGTAACTACTGTCTGTATATTTTAACTGTGGAGCTTTTCTCCCCGGGCCTCAGCTGAAAATGGACCTACGTCCAGTCGGATACTCCCAGTCAACAAATGTAAATAAATAAATAAATAAATAATGTATATGATCTTTATGTCAGTACTTCTGGAATATTAGAATTATGGAAATCTTAACTTTTGAAATTACTTGAAATTATTAGTTAGAACTTTTTTTCCTACACATTCATTTTCATACCAGTCCAAAGTCCGACACAGTCTGTCAATGAATGAATGAAACAAAAACTTAAAGTGACTGTCACAAGCCCTCAAAGACACACAACACACCAGACCTCCCAACCGTCCTGAATTATCCGTTTTTTGTTGATTTTTGGGGTCAAAAAATGGGGTGCCACGATTCCTGAGTGGCATCCCTTCATTTCCGATTTTCCCAGCTTTTTTTTTTTAATTTTGTATTCTGAATTTTATTGACGTCACCGCGCATGCGTGATGACGTCAGCACCATCAGCCTGTAGGAATTCAGCACTCACGTATGTTGTGCATGCATTTCCAGTGTGTTTTTGAATGCACGCAAGCGGGAAGGAAGTAAGGACTGCTTTTCAAAATGTATCAGGCTGCCTGTGAGAAGGACACACTTTTAAATGGATTATTATGGGAATCTGCGAGAGCCGAGTGGAATGGACAAGTTCAGGTAAGGTGTGTGTGTAAAAAAACAGAAAACTCTCATCAAAAACAGCAAACGAATATAATTTGTAAGGCAGACTCCTGCATAGTAAATTATCGGTACTCCTATATAATACCTTGAGGGGTTTACAATCATAAGTGCGAACGGCACTCCTGCGACTGTCATATATTCGAACATGGAAGGTCGTAATCGGTAATGTCGAAGGCAAAATAATCAAGCTAGGAATGGTTTTAACATGTGTCGAAGTAGGGGACATGTTTGTAGTTTGGAATAATACTGAACACCTACCTCGACCCATGTTAAACCATTTCTAGATTGATTATTTTCCCTTCGACATTACCGATTACGACCTTCCATGTTCGAATATATGACAGTCGCAGGAGTGCCGTTCGCACTTATGATAGTAAACCCCTTGAGGGTACTGTTCCTTAATCAGAAGTTCCATTGTTAAGCCGAGCAAGCTGAATATTGCAATAAACCTTTTTCTAGCTTCTTTTGTTGGCAGCTTAAGTAGAAATAGTACTTAGCATCTAGCAAATTAACCTGAATATTTAACCAAGAGATTTGTTCCCCTGCATTATGAATTTTAATGAAAATCTTTGAACAGTTTTCTTTCATCTGTGCCCCTCCTCAAAGAAGTCAAACATTGATTTTCCAATATACAAGATGTAACTTCTAACATACGTTCTGCCAAAAAATACCCTCTGTCTTAGTGGGAGATAATATCAAATCACTTTATAATAAAGTAGTTGCAAAAACATTCTAAAGAAAATAGTTTATAGTGCATACAAATATAAGGCTTGAGGGAGAAAAATACAGCTTACCAAGGATTTTGACGTTAGTGCTCTTTTGCTTATTTTTTTTCTCATTTGCTACAGCATATACATTTCCACTTAGTCATAGAACTTAAACCACTTTGAGTTGTCTGAACCAAATGAAGAAAATGCTGATTCATTGTTCCAGTTATGTTAATCCACTATCAATGCATACACTGTTTCTCTTCCTAAAATTATTTTGTTTCACTTTCTTCATATCTAGTTCTACAATATTCTGCAACTGTAATTTATTTCTAATCCAAAGTAATATCCCAGCAGTCTTTTAAGCTTGTAATAAGTCAACTGCACAAGCTTATGAATTTTTGTGACACACAAAAGCCCCCCCCCCACACACACACACACACACACACACTAATACTAATGTTAAAAGAAATAAGCAATGGCTGAAATACCTGAACAGTGACTAGAGGAACTAATTGACCACCCCTTTTGGAAACATTCTGTACTGTAGCAGCCTGCTCTTACATCCTTTAACCAGTAGCCATATCATTGAATCTGAAACTACATCACTGGTAACTCATTTCAAAGTATTGAGAAGTCTCATAGCAGTCATGATTGTGTGCAAGCATTTGATGTTTGTGGCATATAAAAATGAAATGTTCATATTGATTCATAAGTTACTAGGCTTATGAATAAAAGTTACCTAGAAGCCTGGAAACTGTCTTCCCAGTTTTATGCTTGATTATTTTTTATCGGAATCCAGAATGGGTCTAAAAGCTGGCAAAAGATTGAACTTTTTATTTTTAATAAATGTGTATTGCACAATCTGGTGATGCTTTGAGTTACAAATCTGCCTTTAATCTATGTAACAGATACTTATTCATAGATTAGTACTAGGCTGCCCTTGTGAGCCATTTTTTTTAAGCCTAGTCAATTATCCCATGTGAGACTCAAACCCTGCACTTTGTGTTTGTAAGACCAACGCCTTAACTATTAGGCAACCCACCTAACCCCCCAGGGTTAGGTGGTATTAACAGGGTGATATGGACTGACATGATACTAACGCCATGATTAAATGTAGAAATAGTTCAACAGAATCTCCCTTGTGAAATGCATTGAACACAAAACATTAATCCCCACTTTTGTGTCAGTATGAGCTCCATTGGTTTGGTCGACAGGGATTTTGGTTGACATCTGTGCAATTCACTGCATTTGGTCGATTATGCAGGTAACTGACAAGTGTGTGAAATCAACAATCCCCCTGGTATTGCTTTAATGGTTGTGCATTGTGCTAAAATGTAAAAATAAAATCCAAATAATCATTGTAGAAGTAAAGCAGTATGCAAAAATTAGTGTTCATGGTAAATGGAGCAAAATAACCAGGTAATGGGACATTGGAATGGCTACAGGGGGACTCTGGTGCCATATTTTAGTTGTCTGTTCTTCAGTTTGCTTTTGAAAGTTGGTATCCCATAATTCTATTGGAGTGGGTGGGGTTACGTAATTATGTATGCAAATTTTATGTTAATCGGCATACAGATTTGTACCTATTTTTCATGGGCCTTGTCCAGATTTTTGATATTTCCAGGTTGAGAGGTATGTAACACACAGACAGACAGACAGACACAGATGCATGCACAGACACATGCAAACATTCACACATGCATGCACGCACATACCCACACACACACACACACACACACACACACACACACACACACACACACACACACACACACACACACACACACACACACACTAAAATATTGTGGCCAGAGACTAACATCCTTTCCCCACCATCTTTCCTTAGAAGTCAAGAACCAGAGGTCAAAAAGTCAGGCTGAAATCAACCTTAAATAATTATGACAAATTGGGGAGCTGTGTAATAAATGGCCATCGATACCTTCTATTACCTTGGGCTGTATGTTGGATAACTTTACATTTTATTAATTGCAATATTCATTTGAAACAAATTTTCTACTTGCATAATGCTTGTTAATGTTTTTCAGGAAACTATTTGTCAAATGAATTCACAGACTGAAGACACTTCTGAGTTTTTTTATTTTTTGTGTCATTTGATATTGTATACAAAGTATGCATTAATTTACCAGTTGTGACATATGTGTTTTTAGTTAGAAGCATACCTTTTAAAATTTGTAAACTAATAACATTTAGGGAACAGCCTCAGGAGGTTCATTTAAGTTCAACTCTCAGCATTCTGTAGGTTCACAGGACAGGATCTTCATTGAACCTGGACTCTAAACTTTAAATCAGAAACAGTTTCAGGGACACTTCGGGTTCACATTAGTTCATGCCCTTGAAATGATCTTTGTTGATTAGAACTTATGCACAGATCTGTAATGTTGCATGCATTCCATTTCATACAGACGTTCAAAGTAGCTGCACCAGAAAATCTTCCCTGTGCTGTGAAACTACAGAAAAAGAGTATTTCTCATCCTAATATTACATTGCACTGGAATAGGATAGGCTACTTAACATTAAATCTGTGTGTTTTTTTTTCTTTTCTGAAGTAAAATTACAGGTATGATCTAGGGAGTTAAAAGTTAAAAAGTACACCTGCAGTGCTGCTATGTTTTGCAATACCACACTGTGAAAATGCAAGCCTTGACAGATGATAATTAATTTTGTAATTGGTCACTGATCAGTGTTCTGCCCTGGTAAACAAATATAAGAAACTAAATAAATAGCAATAAAATAAATAAATAAATAGATGCCGTAATAGTCTCTTCACAAACTGGCATAAAGTAATCTCACACAATATATAGCAGCATAGGATAGAGATAGTGGCACTGGGGAGCTGCAGTCACAGCACAGTTCCTTGACGCTGTAACAAAGTAGCTCCAGAAGTTAGATACCATGCTAATTGAAAAGGAGTTTCTGACTTCCTCTTGTGGTACTGTGGCTGCAGGATGACCTGGAACAAGTGGACACATCCATTTAGTAATCTTCAAAAGTCCATCAACTAAGGACACAATGGTGCTAAGGTTTCATTCATTGCATCCTGTAGTTTACATTAGTCTAATGTTATATGTTTATACTATTTTTATTTAATATCTCTGTTATTACTTTTGGAAAAGCTTCTTTTTTTATACCTGCTTTGTATATATATTGTTATATATTAACTAGACATTTTTTTGTACAGCATAGTTACTATCACAAGAATCATACAATGCTGGAACAATTCCAACAACTAGTCAAAATCATAAATTCAGCCTTCCAGCAGGGATGTTATAGACTTCAGGGGTAAAGCACACTAGTGGGAATTTATAAAGAATTGCTTTAAGGGATGCAATAAAATTATAATCATTACTCTTTCATTTAGAGATTTGATTGGCATTCAATAGTTGGCCACAGTGGTGGCATATGGTTGCCATTGGCCAGAATTGAACCTTTAGTCATTCATTCTGAAATTACCTGCTTTTATCCTTTTTAGCTTCATATTTTTTCCCAAAAATGTTTTTATACCGCGGTTTCCTAATTTTAAGGTTTATTTGCTAAAGATGTTTACTTTTATCATGTATGAAAAGTGCTTGATTATTTTAACATTCTTCTCAGACTGCCACATTTACACCATGATGACTCAGGTTACCTGCTAAACTGTCTTTCCTCACTTCACTGCTTTACATCCTCCTGTCAGATAGCATAACCTGACATATGTGATTAAGCATCCTCTGGGGCTGCCTGACATCCTCGGCCACCATACTGGCTTTACTGATGGATTATTTTGCTACTACAGGTGCATTTTACATGATCAAATCATGGACTGAAACTAAATGCCAAAAAATTCATTATATCTTTTGGAAAGTCATCTACCCTAGGGAACAACCATGTTGGCAATACCTCCCTAAAAGTTGTCCCAGTTGTTCAGGATGTAGAAATGTATGTAGACAGTGACCTAACATTCAAACAACATGTGTCCATTGTCATAGGAAAGTCCTTCTATAATACACAGCTTATGAAGATTGGGTGAAGATAGGTGAAGGCTGCCAACCTAGCCAGATAGAATTTTGGAGATAATTCTGTCATCTGTAAATATTAATGTAAACCACAGGCTTGTTGTCTTAAATGGTAAAAATTGTGTTACATGAGGAACTGAAAAAAATGTAACAGTGCACTCTACTGACCAAGTAAAACATGTTGTGACCCTTTGATGTTAAAACTCGGAGCCAGTAAGTTTAGAGTGAGGCATCCTGCCTATTGTTTTAAGGCCAGAGTTAATGGCCAGAATTTGCATGCATAAATGTCCTTTATTGCTTTGGTTTCTGCACAGAGGTGAAGAATGTAAATGTAGTTTCTGTTAGCCTGGGAACCCAGGTAAATGTGAAGAATGATATAATGTGAACCAGGAATGTAATTTTAAAAACAGAGAGAATCAGAGAGCATTAATCATTTTTGTCTTGACCATCCAACTCATCAGCACTGTCTTGCTCTATATGTAAGTTTATCTTAGACTTGTGTTTTCTCTTAGAAATAGCTAGAAACTATACAGATTAGACTGTTTTTCTGTGATGTCAGAACTGTACTACTGAATTATTTTAAGTATTCCCCTGTGATCTCTGAACTCTTGACTAGCACTGTGTAGTAAAAAATATTGTCTTGTGTTTTGACTATTTGTTATTAAATATTGTAAACCCTTTCAACTGTGGCTGTTTCTGTAGAGATAATTTAAGCTTTTTAGAGTATTTGCATGCCTTTGGTAAAATTGTACAAAGCCACTCAAATAGCTTTAACCCTGAGCTATGCTACCAGTTGATAATAATATTGCACAGTAATAACTGACACCATTTTAAGGGCCTTTGAGTAGCTGATAAATATTAGTGGCAGTGGCAGCTGGTACTACCGTATAGTCTGGGAAAAGGGGGCACATCTAGAGCACCTGTGCCAGCCTTCCCCAGGAGTGTCTGTGTGGTTATATAAACTCTTCTCAAAGTGTGTGTGTGTGTGTGTGTGTGTGTGTGTGTGTGTGTGTGTGTGTGTGTGTGTGTGTGTGTGTGTCAGCTACTTAGGCAGGGACATGAAGCACTGGTTGGACAGAGAGGGTGCTGGAGGTTTTAGCTTGCCCACTAGGCTGAGATTTGGACCCTATAGCTGTACCAGTGGGGAGTCTTATTAGAGACCTGGAGAGCAAGGGAGTGACCAGCCCTGGACTGACTGTGATTTCTGTGTGCTCTTAAGGGAAATTGCACTTTACTGTGTGTATTTGTTATCCTTTCCTCCTATATGAGATGCCCCTCACTGGAGTTAGTGGTGAGGATTGAGACTCCTTAATTGCTGGGCCAGGGCCAGTGTTACATATTAATTGTTTGGCAGTGGTGGGATATCCACACCATATATTAATTGGTTGGCAAATACTAATTGGATTGTAGTGGTATGGGTAGAGTGAATTCCTGTATCTGGTGTACAGTGAGCTCTGAAGGTGTTTTGTACTCTAAATCAGCCACACAATGAATACCCAGAGTTCAGATCACAGTTGTTTTATTTCTTTTGTTAGCTTAGTTAGTCAGGGTGAGCAGGCAGCATGTCAGCAGAGGAGTATGGAAAGCTGACAAGGAGCCAGGTGGTGGAGATGTGCCAGGCTAGGGGACTGGTGCATGGAAACTTGACTAAGGCAGACCTGATTGCAGCCTTGGTTACAGCTGCATCAGAAAACAGCAATCAGGAGGACAATCAGACTTGCAGTGGAGGTATAATACACTCGGAGAATGGACAGCTCAACCTTTTTGCAGAGGACTTAAAAATCCATCTGGAGCTAAAGAGACTTGAGTTGTAGGTCAGGGGTGTGGAAATAGAAGTAACGGAGTGACTGAGACGTCTAGAGAGTGAGGACAATGATAAACTGCGATGGTTGCAGGCTGAGGAGAATGAGAAACTGCTACACCTGGAAGTGGAGGAAAAGGAGAGGAAGAGGCAGCATGAGAAGGACATGCTGACTCTTCGCCAGAGTCATAGATGTAATGGGGAAGGGAGTAACTGGATCCCAGAAACACAAAAGCTCAGTAAATTTCTTCCTCAGTTTAAAGAGGAGGATAATTTTGATAGTTTCATTCATGTGTTTGAGAGGGTATGCAAACAGTATGGTGTTGACCAAAGGTTCTGGGTATGGTTCCTGACCCCCTTACTCCATGGTAAAGCTGTACCTGTTTTGTCAAAAATGTCTAATGTTTTGATTATACTGCTGTTAAAAATCACTTGTTAGAATTGTTTAAGCTAACGCCTGAAACGTATAGGAAAAAGTTTCATGAGCATAGACGCAAAGCAGTTGAAAGTGTGTGTGAATATGTTGCTGAACTGGTCACTTATTTCCATAGGTGGGTGAGTAGATGTCAGGTCACCACTTTTGAAGGGCTGGCAGACCTTTTGGTGAGTAAACAAGCCCTTAGCACTTTGCCTGAGGACATGAGGATCTGGTTAGCTGATAGACAGTGTGCTACTTCAGATGAGTTGGGGAAGAAGGGAGACCTATACCTGGCAAGCAGGGCAGCCCTGCACAGGTAGGGACCCATAGTACTGCTCATGAGTCTAAAGGAACCCATGGTGGGCAGCACAGACTGCCCCAACAGAATCTGCCAGTAGCAGGTGAAGCCACTAGTCCAGGTACACGTAATCTCTGTGTGCTCTTAAGGGAAATTGCACTTTACTGTGTGTATTTGTTATCCTTTCCTCCTATATGAGACACCCCTCAGTGTTAGTGGTGAGGACTGAGACTCCTTAATTGCTGGGCCAGGGCACAGGTGTCACACAGCTTATAAACAAAGGGATTGTTTTGAGATCTAGGGATGTCATCGCCCCCATTTATGCAGCCCAAGTTGGTCCAGTCATCCCACCACTGCCAACCAATATGTGATGTTGCTGTTCCACCACTGCCAACCAATATGTAACAACCCTCCACCTCTGGACCAGTAATCAAAGAGTCTCAATCCTCACCAATGGCACCAGTAGGAGATATTCACTGGGAGGATAACAGGTACACACACAGTATTTCCAGATGCAGCTCTCTGCATCAAGTACAATTTCCCTTAATAGCACACAGAGATCACAGTCAGTCCAGGGCTGCTTTCTCCCTCTTTCTCCAAATCCTCAGTAAGCCTCCCCACTGGCACAGCTATGGTGTTGAGTCCTTAGCCAGGGCTTCTAAGCCAAGTCCTCCAGCACTCTCTCTCTCTCTCCAACCAATGCTTCATGTCCATGCCCAAGTACATGACACACACACAAACACTCTTGGAGATTTGTTTTACACACACACACACACACACACACACACACACACACACACACACACACACACCAGGGAAAGGCTGGCACAGGTTTACTAGCCATGCCCCCTTCAACCCAGACTATAAGGTAGTTATCACTGCCACCAGAACACCCCTCGCCAGATACTTTAAGGCCCTTAACCAAGGGTGTCAAATTTTATGGTGCAATATTAATATTAATGCAAATGGTAGTTTGACCAAGAGCAAGGTTATTAGGCTTGGCCCACACAGTATCACCAAATAAATATGCAAGTACTCTCAAAACGTAAGTACCTCTACAAATATCAGCCACAATGAAATGTTTAAATATATCTAATAATAAATAATAAAAGTACACAGAAATATGAAGTATATATTCATAATGACATCAGAGTTCAAATCAAAGGAAATATTTGAAATAACTTTGAAGGACAGGCTCAGACAAATAAAGAAAAACAATATCTAAACTAAGGTTCAGTATATCCCCTGACTGAATCTAGGAGTATCACTATTCCCTAATAACTTACTTAATAAAGCAAGGCAGATTATGTGTTGAATGGTTGTTCTTGTTATCAGGCTCAAGACAGAATACAGAATGCTCAGTCTCACTAAGAGACTTCCCAAAATAATATCTAAAATATTACTTCTGAAATAGCTTGCAGAATGACATCATGTCTGGTCATCTGACTTCTAGTTTCCATACAACCCCCCATTGCTGGAAGCTGGCAAGACTTAGCACCTATATCTAAAAATACACACACACAGGTTTTTGCTCAGATCTATGGAAGGTGTTGGAAGTCATAAAACAATTTCATACCTCCATGCTTCCAGTGTAGTAATTAGTTCACTCCACAGACAATACAGAAAACTTCATAATACAGACATCGAAACTTGTGACATAGCATCTTTACCACATTGTCTATAAAGTGATTTAATTTCAGAAATGTTTTAAAAGTTTGCTGGACTGTGGGTAACCTCCTGTCTGCCAGTTTACACTGTTAAAACATATACATTTAAACAGTTACAATAGTGCATGTACATTTTTGCTCTCTCCAGTAAGGCATACTGTGGACACATTTCAAACACAAGCACTTTACAAATTCCTTTACAGCACAAACATCTGTACAAATCAGTTTGCTATACACATGATATACAGTTGTAATACAATTGTGACACAAACATCTTGCATAAATCAGTTTGATATTCACAGATGACATATAATTATTTACAAAATTCCAGCTAGCTGTGCTGGCAGTACCTCCTTTTGTCACAACATGCATGAGTCCCCTCAGATTATGTATGGTATAATCCCAGTGATTTACACAAGGGTTAATATAGGCCTATCTAACACCAAATGGGAAAGGTTAATTTGAGCACAAAAAGGGAAATTGGCTAGGCTTAAAATGGCCTAGTGCTTCCCTATGAACCTGCTAAATTACCCACTTGATAACATTTGTTGATAATTGATCATGATATTGCCTATGAATTTATTTTTCCTCTTCTATGGCATTTGGGGAGGAGCACTGGCCTGCTTTTAGGAATGCAGCATTTATTATTGTTATTCATAGATTCTTTTTGTCGGTTCTTGTACTTGGAAAATATTTAGGTTTAAGCACTTTTAACAGTCAACAACAGAGATCTATCCAACACAGTGAGTTGAGCATTTGTACTATATATATATATATATATATATATATATATATATATATATATATATATATATATATATATATATATATATATTGCTACAGGGTCTGGATGTGCTTCCACTGGTTAACATACTTTGACAAATGCTTGTAATTTTCTGAATCTGAGCAGTGTATGCATAAAGAAGTAAATGTTGCTATCAGGGCCAGATGCAGTACAAGACAACTTTGGCAGATGTCTAAATATCCAGTTAAAATGAAAGAAAATACTATAAGATTTGACAATGACTGTTCAACATTAGTGATGTCAAAGTGAAAAGCATGTGCACCACTTGTTAAAAGCTGAATGAAAAACAATATTAAAACACAAATTTTGTTTCCAGTAAAAATTAGGATTCACCTTTCAGAAGGAAAGAAGATTTTTAACACATTGGAAGATGTAATGGAGTTTATACAGAAAAATAAAATCCTAAAACTATCAGAAGGAATGGAATGTAGTACATCAACTTCTCCGAAGAAAAATGCAACAGGAGATGGTTGGTTAATAAAAGACAAAAGCGGTAAAAAACTGAAGGACAAATAAAAATGAATGTATTGCATGGTTATGAATTCTTACTAATTTAAAGAAGTGCTTAAATGCTTATGAACAGGTACTGTTACTTTTTTACAAGGTAAATGTTTTATTCTTTCCCTACTTCAAAGGGTTACTAGTTCCCTTTTTAAAAGATTAGAATGTGATTCTTTTAGGTATATATGAAATTAAAAACACTTATTTTCATTTAGAGTTTAAAAGGTTAAACTATTCATTTTATTAAAAGTTAATTATTATTGTGCTGTAATGTTAGGTGGCACACTTTCTGATATCTTGGCATAGTTGAGTAAAGTCCTATTAAATATAATACAAGATGTGACAAACGACACTAAAGAAAAATGTTAAGTTACAGTCTGGGTTATTAAAATGGTCCCATAGTCTACTATTGATAGTATGCTTGACATGCAATAGCACCCAGGAAATACATGCTATGTTATAAACAAAGTATATAAAATATAGCTTTTTACACATATAAACATTACTATTGGAATTATATCAAATAATTAGAGTAACATTCACATATAAACATTACTATTAGAATTATATCAAATAATTAGAGTAACATTCACACTTTTACAGGTTAAAGCTGGATCACACATAACTGTCATTATTTTAATGCAAGTTTATGTGCTATGTCTCCTTTAAAAAATGACAGTCTGCATTTTATGAAATATCTCATACAAATAGTGCTTATTGAATCATTAAATGTTATTTCTTCGAGTGAAATAGCTTTTTTGTGGTTGGCATACTTTGAGATAGTTTTTGTTGTTTGTTGTGGTTTGGAGGGGTTTGAGGGATTGCTGTGTGGTGTGGAGGTGGTTTGGATTCACTTGCAAATGTTTTTGTGTGAATTGTAATGATGGACTGTTCATTTTCAAGCCCTTATCATAAAAGACAGCTTGAAATAACTTAGAGTCATGAGCACTTTTGTGATGTAATATTTTGAATCATATGCTGAGATGTCAATCAATACAAATTAGATAATAAGCAAAATACAGTGAATTGCATTCTAAACCATGGTCATTTATTATATAGTTCTGAATGCTTGCTACTGATAGTATACTTGACATGCAATAGCATCCAGAAAAGGTATGTGATGTTTTAAACAAAGTAAAGAAAAATATAGTTTCTTACATATATAAAAGTTATTAATGGAATGTTATCAAATAATTAGAGTAACCTTCACACTTTTATAAGTTAAACCTGGATCACATAAAACTGTCATTTTTAATACAAATTTATGTGCTATGTCTCCTTTAAAAAATTGACAGTCTGCTTTATATCAAACATCTCATGCAAATAGTGCTTACTGAATCATTAAATGTTATTTCTATATATCAATAGCTTTTTAGTGGTTAACATACTTTGAAATGTTTTTATTGTTCTTTTTAGTGGTTTGAAAGGGTTTGAGGGACTGATGTATAATGCAGAGGTGGTTTGAATTCACTCATAGACACTTTTGTGTGAATTGTAGCTGATAAGCTATTCATGTGCAAGCCCTTGTCATGAAGACCAGCTTGAAGCAGCTTAATTGTAGTCATGAGCACTTTTGTGATGCTGTGAAAGTTCTGAAAATTCTAAAAACTGTCCAGGCTACGTCTTTCTGTCTAATAACAAATAATCATAATATTTTGAATTGTATGCTAAGAAGTCAATGAATACAAGTTAGATAACAAGCAAAGGACAGTGAGTTGCATTCTAAACCACGGACAGTTATTACATAGTTCTGAATGATTGCAATATACCAAAAGGAGAGTTCATATCCTAGCCTACAGGATAACACTTCTGATAACAATTTTAGGATTGTATTTCTCTGTTATTGTCCCTTTGTAATGATAGCAAAACGTAATATCTCAGAAGAATTTATTATGGAAAGTTTGAATCTTAAAAGGGAATATTTTTCAGATGTCTGTTCAGATACTATTAGAAATAACATTTAAGAAAAACACAGGACTGATTCTGACAGTAGATTAAAGAGTATCAAATATATAAGGGTAAATATAAATGTTCTATTATAGCTACAATATAAAAACTAGGAATATAGTTGTGATGATGTGAAGTATTCCGAAATATAGTGTGTGTCAGCTGCTTGGAGCAGGGACACAAAGCTCTAGTTTCACATAGAGGGTGCTGGAGGACTTGGCTTGAGACTTAGCTGAGGACTCAACTCTACAGCTGTGCCAGTGGGGAGTCTCAATTGGGCTGTGAAGAGAGGGAGAGAGAGAGAGAGAAATCCAAAACCCAGACTGAGTGTGTTCCTTGTGTGCTCTTAGGGGAAATTGTGCTTGATGCAGAGAGCTGCATCTGGAAATACTGTGTGTATCTATTTTTGTTCCAAGTGAACATTCCTCCTGAATATCAGTGGTCAGGATTGAGTCTCCTTGACTACTGGCCCAGAGAGTGGGCATAACATATTCGTAAGCAGTGGTGTGGATATTAATTAAATGTCTGCAGCCTGTAGGCAGTTGTTACTGAAGGTAGGTGTGTCCTCTCAGCAGCCACAAGGTAAACATTCAGATTTTCATTTCACAACAGTTTTATTAATTTATTTATTTATTTTGTTAGTTTAGTTTAGTCAGGGAAAGTAGGCAAAGATGTTAGCGGAGGATTATGGCAAGCTGACACATAACCACTTGGCCAAGGTGTGTGAAGCCACGGGACTGGTACATGCCAACCTGACTAAAGAGGAAATTATTTCAGCCTTAGTCACAGCTCTGACCAGCAACCCCGCAGGACAACCAGTCTGGTGATGGGGATTTCCAGCTTTGAAAAACAGGACAGTTCACTTTTTACTCAGAGGACTTAAAAATCCATCTGGGGTTAAAGAGACTTGAACAGGAGTCCAAACATTGGGAATTAGAATTAGCAAAGAGACTGCAGTGTTTGGAGGCTGAAGAAAATGAGAAGCAGAGTTAACATAAGAGGGAGATGCTGACTCTTTGCCATGGTCATGGAGGTAATGGGGAAGGGAATAACTGAACCCCACAAGCAATAAAGGTCAGTAAATTTCTTCCACAATTTACAGAAGGTAATAATTTTGATAGTTTTATTCATATATTTGAAAGAGTATGTAAACCGTATAATGTTGACCAAGGGCTCTGGGTATGGTTCCTGATCCACTTACTCCATGGTAAAGCTGTAAATGCTGTTTCTAAATTGTCTGATATTGAGTGTTTAAACTATGATAAAGTAAAGAAAGGTTTACTTGAATCTTTTAAGTTAACACCTGAAGCTTGCAGAAAAGTTTTGTGAGCACAGACACAAGGCAGATGAAAGAGTGTGTAATTATCTTGATGAGTTAAGCACTTATTTTCTTAGGTGGGTGAGTGGGTGTCAGATCTCCACTTTTGAAGGGCTGGCACAACTTTTGGTTAGGGAACAAGCCCTTAGCACTTTGCCTGAGGACATGAAAATCTGGTTGGCAGACTGAGAGTGTAACTTTGCAGATGAGCTCTACTTAGGAAGCAGGACATCACTGCACAGAAAGGGGATACCCAGTGCTGCACATGGATATAAGGGAACCCATGGTGGGTAGCCTAAACCACCCCAACAGAGTCCACTAGTAACAGGGGAAGCCACTAGTTCAGGTGCATGGCCAGGATCAAGGGTTAAATGTTTTAAATGGAACCAGAGGGGCCATGTATCATATAGATATCCACAGAAGCAAGGTGGAAACAAAAGATGTGATTGCCAGCAAATGGGCATAGCATTATGCCAGTGATAAGCTGTCTGGAGACAACAGGCATACCAAATTATCACCAGAGGTTATATCCTATCTTAGTGGATGGAAAACAGGATACTGCTAAGACAGACACAGTCTTTGACATAACCATTGTGAAGCCTGTATTGGTTAAAGAGGAGCCGTACTTTCTTTGGCAGTCCACTCTATTCAGAGCTTTAGGATGGACCCCATTCCAAATTCCTTTGGCCAAGGTTCACCTTGACTGGGAGGGTGGAAAAGGAAGCAAGCAAGTAGGTGTGCTTGAGGATATCCCTACAGATATCTTGATAGGGAATAATTTTGATAAATCAGGAAGAGAGCTACCCTGTAGCAGTGAACCAGAAGGTGAGCCACAAGTGCTGGTAGCTACTGATGTTCCCTTGAAAAGAGTGATTGCAAGGGCAGAGGTGAGTGGCAGTACCCAGGCTGACAGTGAGGCACCAATGTCAGAGGATACCAGACTTCCTATGGAAAGGGAACTGGGAAGGGTCACAAAGATAGAGTTGAGACAGGCTGAGCTCTTGGACCATACATTAAGAGGCTTCAGGGAGGTAGCTAAGGAGGCACCTGATCCTCAAAGAAAAGTGGAGTCTGTATACGGGAACAAAGGTTTACTACACAGAGAGTGGAGCCCTAAGGGAGGGCTAGAGGGTGAGGTAGTACAGCAGTTGTTAGTGCCTAGAGCCTACTGTCTGTCACATCTAGCCATAGCCCATGACATTCCTTTTGCAGGTCATATGGGCTTAAAGCATACCAAGAGACATATTATGCAGAACTTCTACTGGCCTGGGATTGAAAGGGATATAACAGGTTATTGCAGGACCTGTGAGTAGTGCCAGAAAGTAGGCAAGGCAGGATACAAGGTCATTTGATGCCTTTGCCTATGATTAAGGACCCATTTCAGAGGGTAGTTATAGATATTGTGGGGTCTCTGAGTACCCCAACTTCCATAAGGAATAAGTATATCCTGGTGGTAGTAGATTATGCTACTAGATCCCCTGAGGTGGTCGCTGTGTCCTCCATAGAGGCAGAGAAGGTGGCAAATGCTTTGCAAGACGTTTTAGCAGGGTAGTTTTCCTGAGAGAAATACTGACTGACAGAGGTGCCAATTTCATGTCAGACCTGGTGGCTTGTCCATGGAAGTGCTGTGGTGTGAAGCACCTAAAGACCGCCCCTACCATCCACAGACTAATGGTCTTGTGGAGAGGTTAAACTGTACACTAAAGAACATGCTACAGGCATTTGTAGACCAGTTTAAGAGGAAAGTGAGACAAATATTTTCCCAATCTGCTGTTTGCACAGAGAGAAGTACCCCAGGAACCCACAGGGTTTTCACCCTTTGAGTTGCTGTATGGCCGTAGAGTGAAGGGGCCTTTAGATTTTATTCATGATGACTGGACTCAGGACAAAGCTTGGGGAGCTCATGGACTTGGCCCAGGAGAAACTATTAGGAGCCTAGCAGAAGAAAAAGGTCTGATATGACAGGAATGGTCGAGTCCGAGAGTATACTGTGGGACAGCAGGTTATGGTTCTCATTCCTGTCACACACAATAAGCTGCAGGCAGCTTGGGAGGGACCCTTCAAAGTGGTAAGGAAGGTCAGTGATGTTAACTGCATTGTAGAACTGCAAGGTAGGAAGCAGGGGCACAAACTGTACCATGTTAACATGATGAAATCTTACCATGATAGAGAAGCCCTTGTGCTAAGTATTTGTAGTAAGAGGCAGGAGGAGTCTGAGGGGCATTTATGGCTACATCGAGCCAGACAGCAAAATGCCAAGTTACTAAGGTGGGGCCTAGGTTTGCAGGCATATGACATGTCAATGCAGCACTGTAGTGGGGACTGCAATGCCAATGCAGATGGGTTCTCAAGACAGGATATAGGTTAATGTATTCCCAGACAGGCTCATTCCTCTCAACCCATGTTTCTCAAGGGTCACTTGAAAAACCAGCTTGAGTCTTCAAAGGGGGGAGAGATGTGATGATGTGAGATAATTCCAGCTATGCCAGGAGAAATAAGGCAGTGGATGTGTAATGTATGCCAGCACAGTTAGCTGGAATTTTGTAAAGAATTATATGTCATTGGTGCATCAAACTGATTTGTACAGATGTTTGGACTGAAAATGTATTTGTGAGGTTTGCATGTGTTGAAAATGTATCAACAGCAGGTCCTTCTTGACAAAAAACGAATATACATGCATGTAATAACTGATTAAGTGTATGCATTGTAACTGTTGAAATGAATGTATTGTAGCAGAGGATAATGGAAGAGAAGAAGTGAATCACAGTACAGCTGCAGCTAATTTTGAAAAATGTTCTGAAATTAAATTACTGGGCTTAGGGGGTCTATATCAAATCATCGAACTTTAAAATGTTCAAACACCATATGGTCAACACCATATGTTTGAACTCTTAAAAGTTCAAAAATTAAACTAAAAAAAAAACCAGAAAAAACTACCTGAAAGGTTAACCAGGGGGGGCAAGCCCCCATGCAACCCCCCACTCCCCGCTCTTTAAATATACCAACTCCGAGATCGCACTACAGTGCAGACAATGGAAAACTTTCATTTCAGTTCTGTACGGAGATCTCCATTGAAACGTTCAAACATTTAAATGTCCGTTCATATGGTGTCGACCATATAACATTCAAACATTTAAATGTTCAGCAACATAATATAGACCCAGCATAGGCCATAAAGACTGTATCTCACAATTTTGAATGAAGCCACAGACACAATATCTGCAAGAAGTATAGTTTGTTAGTCTCCGTAGAAAGAGCAGAGTGCTAAAATTGTTTTATAGATATCAGATGCTGCAATAAACTTTACCAAAGCTCAAGATATGTATGGAACACATATGTGCTAAATCCTGGCAGCTTCTAGTGATGGGGAAGTGTGGGAAACAGAGTCAGATGATCAGATGTGATGTAATTTTTAAACCAATTCTGAAATAATATTTAGGTGTTACAGAGAGAAGTCTCTCAATCAGCAATCTATTTTTGCAACCTGACATAGAAGGATCACTCACCTACTTCATCTTGACTTGCTCTACTAAGTGACCAAGGAATAGTAATTCTTTATATTAGTCAGGAAAATATAGTGAGATTAGTTTAGTACTTTTTTCCTCTATCTGTGTGAATCTATTAATCTATATTGTTTTAATATTTCCTGTAATTGAAAGTCTGATGTTTATTGTAAATAGATAGTCTGTATTTTCATATTATTTTATTTATTATTAAACATATTTAAACTTTTTATTCTGTTTGGTCCTTTAGAGAATATTTTAACCTTTGGGAGTACTTATATCTATTTGATGATTATGTGGCCACTCCTGAAAGCCTTATTGTATTGGTCAAACACTATCATTTGTATTAATATTAATTTTCCTCACTATAATTGGGTACCCTTGTAAGAGTCTTAGAGAAGCTGGCTTTGGAGTATCCAGTGGCAGTGTAACTACCTTATAGTTTGAGCACAAGGGGGCATAGCTAGTAAATATGTGCCAGCTTTCAGTGTGTGTGTGTGTGTGTGTGTGTGTGTGTGTGTGTGTGTGTGTGTGTGTGTGTGTGTGTGTGTGAAAATCAAATCACCAAGAATGTGTGTGTCAGTTGCTTGGAGCAGGGACATGAAGCACTCCTTTCACAGAGATGGTGCTGGAGGACTTGGCTTAGGCACTCAGCTGAGGACTCAGTTCTACAGCTGTGCCAGTGGGGAGTATCACTGGGGCACTGGAGAGAGAGAGAGAGAGAAATCTAGACCCTGGACTGAGTGTGTTCCCTGTGTGCCCTTAAGGAAAATTGTGCTTGATGCAGAGTCCTGCATCTGGAAAAATAGTGTGGTATCTGTTTTTGTCTCGAGTGAACACCCCTCTCCAGTGTCAGTGGTGAGGATTCAGTCTCCTTGATTACTGGCCCAGAGAGAGGATGTCACAATAATAATAGCAGAAGACATAGAATACAAACAGATCAGAATAAGTAGCTATGTATATAGTTAAAAAGAATATAAATCTGTTTACAAGGGTGGGAGGCTGGCATAATAATTAAGTTGTTCACCTTATAGGTTCGGGGTTTGATTTTCACATGGGATAATTAACTGGGCCTGGAATGGCCAACAAGGAAAGTGATCTTGGTGCTAATTTATGAACTTATGATCCTTTGAACAACTTTACACATAGTAAATAATATAAAACAAGTACATAATCTGACCTATAAATTAATAAATATGAAAATAACAGCTGACTTCCTCCCTATCGTAGACCAGGAAAATAATGTGAGGTACAGGGAAAAATGATTATAGAAATATTGAGTTTGGAAAACTTTAGTAAAGATTCTGAACACCTGTTTAACTTTTTTTATTCATAATAACTCACTGACGTGCTTTTTTAAGGTGAAACAAACTAAATGTATGAGTTGCATTAATATGAATCAGAAGCACAAGCTAAATGTTGTTATTCTAAATGAAAACTTGAACAGTAGTTTGTTCATCTTTTCAACAGACTAGGAGTAAATTATTCCATGGTAGAATGTTTTAGGGTTATATCATTACATAATTTTTTATTTGTTTCAAAAATTGTGTCCATAGCTGAAGATTTC
This sequence comes from Protopterus annectens, assembly GCF_019279795.1. Taxonomy (NCBI): domain Eukaryota; kingdom Metazoa; phylum Chordata; order Ceratodontiformes; family Protopteridae; genus Protopterus; species Protopterus annectens. The sequence continues at coordinate 79,390,346 of NC_056749.1, forward strand.
ATGTTGTTACAGTATTTATAAAGTATATAATAAGTTATGTACCCAAATGTGATTTCATTATATATGTGTTTTCTCTCTCTTATATAAATGTCTAATTTTAAAATGCACCACTAATAACATTAATGGATTGAATAATCCAGTAAAGAGAGGAAGTCTGTTCAAATACTTGCAATTACATAAAGCTCAAATAGTATTTCTACAAGAAACACAATTACTTCATATATATGTAAAAAAACTTCCATTAAAGAATTATGTAGTTGTAGCAGGTTCTGGTTTTTGAGCTAAAAGAAGGGGCATCCTCATTTTATGGAAGAACTTACCAGTAATGCCTAAAGTAAAAGATACCTATGCTGATAAAAATGGCATGTTAAGCATTGTTATAATGCAGTGAAACAGAAAGCTATAGGCACTGCCGAACTCTTATTGAATTCCAGGGTTTGGAGCTAGAGATACAAAAAATTAGACACTATAACATATTACATGAAAGGTGATATAATAATGGTTGGTGATTTTAATTGTATTTAATCAGATAAAGATTCCACTGCAGATAGAAAGCTGAGAATCATTTCTTCAGCCAAGCACTTATTGAATTTTGTCAGTCTAATGAATTTAAATGTATTTATTTATTAATTTACATTTGTTAACTGGGTAGTGTCTGACTGGGTTGAAAAAAAACATTTTCAGCGGAGACCCAGGGAGAAAAGCTCCACAACAAAAAGAACATTATTGAGGTACAAACATTAAACTCAGTTTAAGTAGTACATTGCTAACAATATGTAAATGAGCTTAACACAAATATTATAGCAACATGTAGCGAAAACAATACAATATAAACATGCATATTTTAGGCATATAGGAATACTTTTTTATATAATATATATGAGGTACATAAGTCATGTAGCTTTACAAGGTGAGTCACTTTTGAAAGACCAAAATTGGCCATGTAATTTTACAAGTTAGGTAATCTTAGGGAACAAAGATTAATAAAGAAAAGACAGATCAGCTAAGGAAAACAAATTTACATCAATTTATCCATTATTCATATAGATATGGAACACAAACAAATAGTGATAAAAATGTTTGTCTTAAACAATCTGTTATCGCATATCAGAGAAATTTCAATATGTTCATGTCCATTATTGGACCATAATGCTATAATCTTTAATATTTTAAAAAACTGACAATTTAATACATCACAGGAGATTACCAGAGTAAATTATTAAAATGAAAGGATTTAAGGACTAGTATGTTAAAGAGATCAACAATATCCTAGAAATAAACATGCATACTTAAGTATCTGATATTGTCCTGTGGGATTCACTAAAGGCTTACTTAAATGGAAGAGTTAGAAGCTGGTGTATTAGTAAACCTAGAGAATGGGACAAATAATTGAATACAGTACAGGCCATAATAGACATACCAAAGTTAAATCTAAAACCAAATGACATTAGTCAGTCTGTCTGAACCTAAAAACTTAAATACAAAATATGTTGAAATTCTAAATCATAAAATTGCAATAAACCTGGAAAAACTTAAACTTCAGGCATATTCAGTAAACCCTTTAAGCTTGCATAAGCTTACTCTTAGATCAAAGAAAATTACTAAACTAAATTGCATCAAAGAAATTATAACACATATAAATAATAAAATAGAAAGAAGAACAGATAGTAAAGTTATTCTTGAGGGCTTAAAATTATTTTATTAAAATACAAATGAAAATACAGATAACCTAGATATTGATGATGTAGTTGAAACTTTTCTATGGGAAAGTATAAATAATAAAATAACAAGTGAACAAATAAAAAAAATTGATAGACTATTCACTTTAACAGAAATAAAAGATCAAATAAAAAAGTTAAAAAATAATAAGGTGCCGGGATTAGATGGTCTTATACCAGAACTGTATAAAATACTACCTGATGATGTAGTAAAATATTAGATAAGGTCTATATAGAAATAAAAATAATTGCTGACATCCCCCCATCATGGAAATATTTCCTTATATCACCTATTTTAAAACAAGATAACAGTCATACAAATTATTCATCATACAGACCCATTTCACTTTTAAATGTGGACTATAAGATGTTCATGTCCATTTTAGCTAACAGAATTAATCTATTTAAACCTAAATAATTGGCAATGATCAAACTGGGCTTATTTTAAATAGACAAGTACAGGATAACATAATAAAAATACATGCATTAATAGACTATGCAAATAAAAATAAAAAATAACTTTCTATCATTAGTCTCAATTTAAATAAGGCTTTTGACTCAGTTAATTGGTCATACCTGTTTAAAACACTTAAAGTGTGTAATGTCTCACCTGAGATAATTACATTAATTTTTAAATTATACCATAACTCTTATGCTTATGCTAACACAGGTTATTTTCACAAAATAAGGTTGCAATTACCACATTTACTATTTGCATTAACTACAGAACCCTTTGCTAATAGTATTAGATTGAATAAGAACATAAATGGTATAAAAATAAATGAAGATTTCAATCTAAGGATTCATCTTTTTGCTGATGATATTTTACTAACAATAGTAAATATAGAAAATTCATTAGAACATATAATTAGTTCTGAGTCAGTTTGAAGAAATCTCAAACTTAAGATTTAATAATAATAAAATAAGTATATCATTAATTAATAAAAAAATAATTAAAAAAACATACAAAAATATTCTAACTTCAATTGGAATAGCAATCAAATGAAATACCTTGGTATAACCATTATGTTTAATAGTAAAGAAATATTACAAACAAACTTTCCACAGGCTGTTGATAAATTTTTAAATTTAGTCACAAATTGGAACAAATTATTTTTACCATGGAAGAATGATTAATTCTTATTATAATGGTAATTCTCCCTAAAATATTGTTTGTCTTACAATCTTTAGTACTATCACCATCAAAAAATGATGAAGAAGATAAATAATATTCTACTCAAATTTTTTTGGTATCTTAATAAACTAAGAGTTTTCTTTGGTATGATCCACTGATATTCAATGGTATGATGCTTCAACAATTGTAAAAGCTATAGCATTGTGGATAAATTCATCTTATAATTTAAAATGGAAACAAATACATAAATAAATATTAGTAGATAATGAATATATCACAACCAGTCATAAACACATAGTCCCTAATATTTTTATTTGGTTATGAAAATATTTTCCATAAATGGAATTATACCCTCTTCTCAAATTCCCTATTTAAATAACATCATTTCCTCTTTCCAAAAGTTGACATATTCTAACCATTGTATCAAAGACTTAATATTATCTATAAGTCAAATTGGAAATAAAGACCAGTCACCTCTGCGAATGAACGCTCACAAGCCAAACAAAGATAAAGTAAAAGCTAAACAAGAAAGGCTGGCTTTGAGCGAGGCAAACAGTTAGCTTCAGTATAGTTTCCAACTTCCAAAATGGAACACTTCGATACTCTGGTGAACAGATAACTCTTCGATTCAATGGTGAATAAAAATTTCTTTAATGATATAAAACAAATTCAGACAAGTGCTTTCACTATAACTAGCTTCCTCTGGTCTATATGGAATAACACAAGGACTGTTACATATATATACAAATCCCACTATCAATTAAACAACTCATTTTACATTTAAAAGGGAAATGCTTAAAAACTATATCAAACACGCTTATTCAGAATGTTCCGACAGAGCATGTATAAGATATATACTAATTTAAAAATTTCTAAAAGACATATGTATTTATTTAAAGTAGTGCTATTATAGAAAATAAATAAATAATACATTAGTAAATATCTATGCATATACTCAAATTTATGTATATTAATATAGTAATAATATAATACATTGCTGATAGTATCTTATTATTCATATATATAGGTCAACAATGGTGCATATTGACAATATTTATATACCTAATAAAAGATAGTGAACTTGTGTTCTCAGCATAGTACTAATAAATTAGTTAAAATCAATATTTCATAAATATATAAAACATAAAAGTGTATATAAAATGTTACATGTTGACTGTGTATTAAAATACATTAGTGCTAGTAATAGCGTATCTAGGACATCCTAAGAAATATAATAAAAAGTGTGGGTAAATGTATATATACAAATATTTACTTGTACCTAGATATATATCATGTTGTACAAAAACCACCTTATCTAATTTTCCTCCTCTTTCTTAATCTTGGTTTAATGGATACTCTTTCATTCAGGCCCGACCCATGATCTGCCCTTAAGCGTATGATCCAATCATTCTCTCTATCCTCAGTATGGTTGTTAATGTCACCTCCTCTCACATTGATGGGTATAACTTCCAATACTCTAAACAAAAAATTATGTGATGGATCATTGACAATCACATGTTTTGCTAGGGCATTACATAACAAATATACATGACTCTATTTCAATTTGTTCACCAATACAATCATACAGGTCAAGTAAAAACTGTTTAGAATCTCTAAGGACGTACCTATTGTCATTTAGTATTGGTCTGAGATTCTTTTCAATATACACAGATAAATGTTCTGTTGTCCATCCTTGTCCTGAGACTATCGGTCTCATGGGAGGATCTTTTAAATCTTTGTGGATTTTCGGAAGTCCATGCATGATGGGTATGAGAGGATCTTTAATATACAAATACCCATATAAATCTTCATCTATAAGCTTGCTCTGGTACAATTCCTGTAAAATATTCCTAATTGACCTAATTATATTTTCTATGGTAGATGGTGGGATAATTTGATAAAAACTATCATCCAACATCTGCTTCATAGCTGTGTGGTAATGGTCAATATCCATGACTACCACTCGTCCTCCTTTGTCTGCAGGTCTAACTACAATAGTGTTGTCATTCTGCAGTTTCTTTAGACTTAGTCTTTCACTATGGGTAAGATTATCTGTAAAATGATGCTTACTACCTTTCTCATTATAATATTTATGTAGTTCTTCTTCAGTCAAGCGCTGGTATGTCTCTATGACTGGGTGATTAACAGGAATAAAGTCACTCAATTTCTTAAATGTGAACTTTCTATCTGTGTGTGGTATAGTAACATCATCCTTGAAAATTAACTTCAACATGATATTCCTGCAAAACATTTTAAGATCTGTTACTGTTTCTGTAATAGTACTGCTACTCCTAGGTATGAAATTCATTCCTTTGCTTAATAGATTAATATCATTGTCAGTTAATACTCTATTGGATAAATTATACACTGATTTACTCATTTTTTCCACATTTTCTTCAGCGTTTGATTCTGTGGGAACTCCTCGGAATATTTCCTTTTCTGACGCCCGCGACTCATGGAGCGCGTGCGCCTGGGACCTTTCTCCATCCTCACAGGGAGGGGAAAAGAAACATTCAAATCTGTATCGTGGTATGTCATTATCTGATTACCTTGAACTTTCCGTCTGACAACTGCACTATTATCAACATTGTCAGCAGTTGGTTTGTTTTTAACCACTCTTACCACAGGATATAAATTAATTTCTTCCTGCATACTAGGATGCATAATATGTATTACATCATTGGAATCATCCATATGGTTCTCACTATTCTTGTCTTTATTACTGTCTCTAGGATGAGCTTCCTGCACATCAGTGACTTGTGTGTCTATATTACCTCCGTCTGAATTCATTGATTCAATAACACAGTGTTCATCCGTTACAACTCTCAGCTCACTATTGCTACTATTTACATAATTGGCATTCTTGCTCTTGTCTGCATCAAGTGTGTCTAACTTACCACATTGACTACTATTGTCGACATGAATAGTGCCATGTGTATTAGAAACATTTCTACTAACTAAATCATGATTGCATACCTTGGCATTACCATTATTATATCTAATGCCACTTTTACCTGTTGTTCTATTGGCATAATTTAAACTCACATTCCTATTAGGCCCTAATATGCCCACATTATCTAATGTAGGATGCTTAGCATTCGCATTAGTGTTACTGTGTACTAAAGCACCAGACATATTCATATTTACATTTGCAGGCATATATTCAACATTGACAGCATTATCATGATTGCAAACTGTAGCACTAGCATTGATAGCATTCTCATGGTTACGGAATGTAGTACTAACATCATCAACACGATTATTATTATAATTATACCTAGGCCAAGTGAACACATGACCTAATTTAAAGTCATTAAGGTCCCTGTTAATTTTATGTTTCTTCTGCTGTATCAGCTTCCTCTCTAAAGCTGATACACTATCTAATATATTTTCAAACAATGAAGAAACAATACCTTCAGGGAACTCTTCAAATATGGTTAAATGTTTACTGTTTATATCCTGTATCAGCAGTTCTTCCTCTGGTATGAAAAAGTTAATTAGTAGTTCCAGATATTTGCGGCTGAATTCTATATTCAATTTCTGCCACGCCGATAAAAGTTCGGGATAATCACGCCCTTGACTGGGCATGTTAAAAATGCGTAGCCCTCGTGGTATGATATTAGCATCTAAACAGTACCGTAAGTGCATACGTTGTACCTGCAATCTTTTCAGTTTGCAGAAGCTCCGTTCCATACTGTCCAAGAGTTGATGTAGACGCTCCATGTTTGTTTCCCTCAGATTGATGTCATCTCTCGGCGTCAATGCTTCTAGGCGCCAAGCCGAAATAGCTGTGCAGCTCAGGTATTGCTTAAAGCGGTCATACAATGGTCCGTTCATCTGGTGTGGTGATCCGTTCCTTTGGTGTTCACCACGAGGAACGTAATCAAGTTCTATGCTTGCCATGGTAGAAATTGCCACAAAAAAGCACCAAAACAAGGAATAATTTAGGTACTGCTTGCTCCGTGAGGTGACTATAAAACTAAAAGTCAAATTGGAATAAAAGACCAGTCACCTCTGCGAATGAACGCTCACAAGCCAAACAAAGATAAAGTAAAAGCTAAACAAGAAAGGCTGGCTTTGAGCGAGGCAAACAGTTAGCTTCAGTATAGTTTCCAACTTCCAAAATGGAACACTTCGATACTCTGGTGAACAGATAACTCTTCGATTCAATGGTGAATAAAAATTTCTTTAATGATATAAAACAAATTCAGACAAGCGCTTTCGCTATAACTAGCTTCCTCAGGTCTATATGGAATAACACAAGGACTGTTACATATATATACAAATCCCACTATCAATTAAACAACTCATTTTACATTTAAAAGGGAAATGCTTAAAAACTATATCAAACACGCTTATTCAGAATGTTCCTACAGAGCATGTATAACATATATACTAATTTAAAAATTTCTAAAAGACATATGTATTTATTTAAAGTAGTGCTATTATAGAAAATAAATAAATAATACATTAGTAAATATCTATGCATATACTCAAATTTATGTATATTAATATAGTAATAATATAATACATTGCTGATAGTATCTTATTATTCATATATATAGGTCAACAATGGTGCATATTGACAATATTTATATACCTAATAAAAGATAGTGAACTTGTGTTCTCAGCATAGTACTAATAAATTAGTTAAAATCAATATTTCATAAATATATAAAACATAAAAGTGTATATAAAATGTTACATATTGACTGTGTATTAAAATGCATTAGTGCTATTAATAGCGTATCTAGGACATGCTGAGAAATATAAAAAAAGTGTGGGTAAATGTATATATACAAATATTTACTTGTACCTAGATATATATCATGTTGTACAAAAACCACCTTATCTAATTTTCCTCCTCTTTCTTAATCTTGGTTTAATGGATACTCTTTCATTCAGGCCCGACCCATGATCTGCCCTTAAGCGTATGATCCAATCATTCTCTCTATCCTCAGTATGGTTGTTAATGTCACCTCCTCTCACATTGATGGGTATAACTTCCAATACTCTAAACAAAAAATTATGTGATGGATCATTGTCAATCACATGTTTTGCTAGGGCATTATTAGGGGACCCTTTCCTTATGTTATAAATATGTTCTCTGATACGATCCCTGAATTTGCGGTTAGTCTTGCCTACATAAAAACTGGCACATACTTGACATACCGCGAGATATACTATATTACAGGTCATACAATCAGCTATGGTTATTGTCTCAAAGCTCTTTCCTGTATTAGGGTGTACAAAGGTTGAATTTGTATCTATGTACATGCAAAAATTACATTTACCGCACGGTGTAGTGTTACCTAACTTTCTGCTGTTACTGCTCACATTGGTGTAGCATAACATCCTCTTAAGGTTCTTTTTGTTCCTATACTGGAATTTCGGTGTATCACCTACAATATTCTTGATGTCCTCGTCTATATATGTCTTTTAGAAATTTTTAAATTAGTATATATGTTATACATGCTCTGTAGGAACATTCTGAATAAGCGTGTTTGATATAGTTTTTAAGCATTTCCCTTTTAAATGTAAAATGAGTTGTTTAATTGATAGTGGGATTTGTATATATATGTAACAGTCCTTGTGTTATTCCATATAGACCTGAGGAAGCTAGTTATAGCGAAAGCGCTTGTCTGAATTTGTTTTATATCATTAAAGAAATTTTTATTCACCATTGAATCGAAGAGTTATCTGTTCACCAGAGTATCGAAGTGTTCCATTTTGGAAGTTGGAAACTATACTGAAGCTAACTGTTTGCCTCGCTCAAAGCCAGCCTTTCTTGTTTAGCTTTTACTTAATATTATCTATGTTTCAAATTGCATATACAAACTACTGCTTAGCTCATAACTTCAACAAAATGCTAGTATTGAAACAACAAAGTAACTTCATTTATTGGTGTCAATTCTTAAATGGTACTGATATATACTTTGGAAAATTTAAGGTCTAAATACAATCAAGATTCTGAGAACTGGTTAATTTTAAAAATATTTAGATACATGGTGAACATACAGATAAATAAGATATTTAACCTAGATAAGAAACCATTCCCTAATTATTGGAATTCGTAATAAATATCAATAATAATGCAATGAAAAATTATTCATATTTGTCACAAATTTATAAAATTTATAAAATTCTTAAGTTAGATTTCCAATATTTAGACAATTCTTATTGGAATTATTCCTCAAAAAGACTTCTCTGAAAAATATATTATTAAAATGTACAGATAAAACCACATCTTCATTATATTGGAAAATGTTCACTTGGAAATTCTTACACAGAGCTTTTGTCATGCCTGACAAAATTACAATTATGTATAAATCAAATAGAATTAAATGCTGCAGATATGATTCTGAAATAATAGCTGATTAGACACATATGGTATATGAAAGTCAAGTCATCTCCCTTCTTTGGAAATAAATCAAATAACTTCATTCAAGGTCTACGGTCAGATAGATGTACCATTTCTTAATCTTTAGTTTTATTTAATGATTTGATTCCAAAAACCCAAGTGCCTCTTCTTTAGTCTATTCTTACTATAGCCAGAAAAGTAATTACTAAAAATTGAAAAAGTAAAGTTAGCCCTCTAGTGCTGATTTTATTAGCATGGCAAAAATTGTTTGTAGTAGTGAATTGTGTACTATTAAGATGAGAACTTCTAACATTACACATCCATATAAATCTTGGCTTGAACTTATAGAATCCTTGAAAAATATTAATTATTGTTGTTATGTATAACTTTGATGTATGTGTTGATCAGCTGTGGACCTATGTAAATAGTTATTTCTTTGTTTTATAATTGATTTGTTTAACTATTGTTTTAAAACCAATAATAAATAAATAAATAAATAAATAAATAAAGGTGAATACAAGAACACTTGCATTTATGCACGGTCCTAAAAATGAGCATGGGGCATCATGCTTGCAGCCCAAGGTACACTTAATCTGCCAGTGACCAGATGCATCTTCACAGAATGTGAGTTTTAAGGGAAGGCATGTTTACTGTAGCTTATCTTGTCTAGTTTAGTAAGAAAGTATTTTGTTTTGTTTAGTATAAAATATTTTTTCTCTATGTATTTTACTTCCATGGTGCCATATGTAGGAGAGTAAAAATCACTTAACTGTTTGTTTCCTACTGGTATTCTCTAAACATTGTAATTTACTGAGTATGCCTATGGGTCATCCTCTGGGGTGTCTGTAAATGGCCCTTTCTTTTTTGACCTAGGATTATACCACATTACTTCTCCGCCCTTGTCTAGTGCCTCTTTCGTTCATGTAGTACACACACTGCCACTCTCATGTCCATTTAGAGATCCTAAAAATTGTTATTAACAGGGCTTCTATGACTCATAGCTTTAACATTTTACTTGATGACTAAAGCTATCAACTTATTCTCAAGAATTGTATTATTGAAATCTCAAATAGTATTTTAGTCTTTTTTAAAATTTCTATAATAAAAGCCAGACGTTGAAGAGCATATATTTTCTGTACTGATAACATGAAAGCAAAAAAAAAAAAATAATAATAATAATTTTTAGAAAAGTGGCAAATTAAAAAAACAGCATATTAAAATGTTATCTGTATTATACTTACGAGATGCAATGGAATATAGCAATCCAAATACACACACATAAACACACAAGCACACACACACAGTGACTGACATTTGGTAGCAATGCCACATTATGACATGCCTCTGTATCACAGCAAGACAGCCAGTCTCACAGAACTATACATATACACATTCACGCACATGCATACACACACAGTGACTGACATTTGATGGCAATGTAACATTGCAACAATACACACACACACACACACACACACACACACACACACACACACACACACACACACACACACACACACAGTGACTGGCATTTATTATCAATGCAGTATTATGACAAGCCTTTGTACCACAACAAAGTAGACAGTCTCATAGAGTTAAACATACATGCTAACTGGCATTTAGTAGCAATGTCACACTACAAGAATCTGTACTGCATCAAAGTAGCCAGTCTCACAGAGTTACAGATATACAGACACTCACAAGCACACACAGATGCACACAGTGACTGGTAGTTAGTAGCAATGTAAAACTATTACAAGCCTCTGTTCCACAACAAAGTAGCCAGTCTCCTAGTCAGATAGATGTATACATACACACAATGACTGGCATTCAGTAACAATGACACATTATTACAAATGACTGCAGTGCAGCAAGGTAGCCAGTACCACAGTAGTATACACAGATACACACAGACACACACACACACACACACATACACACACACACACACACACACACACACACACACACACACACACACACACACACACACACACACACACACACACACTCACACAGTGAATGGCATTTAGTATCAATTTAAAATGATGACAAGCCTCTGTATTGCAGCAAGGTAGCCAGTCTCACAGAGGTACATGCACACACACACACACACACACACACACACACACACACACACACACACACACACACACACACACACACACACACACACACACACTGAGTGGTATTTAGCAGCTGTCACATTGTGACAAGCCTCTGCACTGCATCAAAGTAGCTAGTCCCACAGAGGTAAACAAAGGTACCCACATAGACTCCCATACACAAGGCACTGACTGAAATATGCAATACAGTGACAGACACCCACATATGGTCATAGGTTCATAGGCTGGTACTAGGCTACCGGCCCTAGGGCCTATACCAGCCTAGCTATAACGATTCCCTGGCTATTTCTTCCTACAGTATTTACTTCCCATCACACAAAACAGCAACATAAGCCCACTCCAAACTAGTGACAGATGCTCACATCACAAAAGACAGGAACAGACATCCTCACAATGCAAGACAATAACAAAGTCATACACCACACAAGACAGATTAGACAGACCAATCCCACCTACAACACAGGTACCTCACTACAGCAAGACTGAAATGCACATAGATCTCAAGAGAGGCACACCACTACAGTGATACCGACATACAGTACAGTGTTATAGCAAGAGTGACATAAGGCACTGAGCCAGATAAGATGCTGTGATACAAAACAGCTTCTAGAGAGGTACATAAAAGCCCAAGACACAGCTGCAGACAGTCACACTGATTGGCAGAAATAGAGACACACATCCACAACACAGAGAGGGACACACAGACAGCAGCTACAGAAGCACAATCCAAAGACAGCTACACACATGCAGAACAGTCAGACTGCAGTGGCAAATGAGACAGCTATGGGAGAGACATGGAAAAGGCTATAGACACAAGATACATCAGAAAGCATCACAGTGTCTGAGACAGACTGATTTAAACTCAAAGAGAAATGGGTGAAGACAAAACACACAGATGTCAGACACCAAAATATCATTTATCTGAAGTAAACAGTTAGCTTGTATTAGGCTGCTGCCACTTTTATTGTGCCATATGACCAATGTCGGTAATTCCTGAGCTTCACTCTGTCCTTGCTTAATTACAAAATCCTGCTGCTCCTAGCTAACCTTGCCTCCCAGTAAATCTTGTGGCTTCTAGCTGACCTTGACTCAAAAGGAATCCTGACTCTCCTGGCTGTCCTTGTGCATGATGAATCCTGATGTTTCTGACTGTCGACTCAATGAATCCTGCCTCTCCTAGCTGTCCTTGCCTCAAGAAATCTTGCTGCTTTAATATCCTTGCTGTCCTACTTGGTCCTACCTGCTGGATTAAGCAAAATCAGAGTGAATATGCAATATAGTGTTATACAAGAGGCTAAGGTGCAACCTCAAATTTGCTGCCATACAGCATTCTATTAGAAAGGAAAGATGTGCACATACTTGGAGTTTTACTGCTATCCTATGAATTTTCTTCATGACAAAGTCTTCACTGAGTCTGCTGTATGATAATCCTTGTCCCATGCCATGGTCAACAGGGAGCACAGGTAAGCCTGCATTTCCTTACTCACTGATAAATACAGGTAAGCAGGTACATCTTTATGTGTTTGAGCTTAAAGCTATGTTCCGCAATAGCCACTGATGTCTTGTTATTGGTTACATCTAAGATTTAACACAGCATTGATGATTCAGAATCAGTCATTCAGGAAAGGCTTTTCAGTTTGTGTCCAAGTTAATAGTCATCAGTGTCACAATGGCCACTTGTCCTGACAATTGGATTGAGGTGCCCTATACAACATCACTCATGGTTTTAATATTTGATAAAAATCCAAAAGATTTATTAAACTCTGAAAGCTGCTCAAACCAGTTGATTAGTAACAGCAGTGTCATGTCCGGCATCACACTGAAGAACACTGGACACTATCCTCAGTTTCTCCTTTAGATCCTGTACCGTCTCATCCTCTGCTTCATAGTCAGAGAAATGCTTCACTTTCTTCTGACACTTACCCTGAAATGTGGTGCCAACAACCAGCTCTTCTGCTGTCTTCAAGGCTTCACCCATGGCACATTAAAGTCCTGTTGTTCTGTAGTGTCTCAGGGGTCTATGTCAATTTTTTGAAAGCTTATATTTTCGAACGTTACATGGTCGAGACCAAACTTTAGAAATTTCAAGTGTTCGAGATTGATTTTCAATGGCGCCGTATGGTGCAGATAGGGAGAATTTCCCGTTACTGCACTGAAGTGCGGTCTCGGAGTTGGTATATATAAGTAGGGGGTGTGGAGGCCCAGGGAAGCTTTCCCCCCGCTCACACTGTTAAGGTGTGTGTTTCCTTTTTCTTTTTTTTATTTGATATTCGAACATTCAACTGTCGAACATTTGTCTAGACCATGTAACGTTCGACCTTATGGATGTTCAGATATTTAACATAGACCCATGTCTCAGTATGTCCACAGTTGATGCCAGCACTTTGTTACATTTAGAAATATCAACTGATGGACTCTGCAGCACTTTTCTATAAGTAGAAATATGAATTGATGGACTCTGTAGCACTTTGCTACATGTAGAAATATGAATTGATGGACTCTGCAGCACATTGTTACATGTAGAAATATGAATTGATGGACTCTGCAGCACATTGCTACATGTAGGAATATGAATCGATGGACTCTGCAGCACTTTGATACATGTAGAAATATGAATCAATGGACCCTGCAGCACCTTGTTATATGTAGAAATATGAATCGCAGGACTCTGCAGCACTTTGTTGCATGTAGAAATATGAATCGATGGACTCTGCAGCACTTTGTTACATGTAGAAATATGAATCGATGGACTCTGCAGCACTTTGTTACATGTAGAAATTTGAATTGATGTACTCTGCAGCACTTTGTTACCGCTAGAAATATGAATCGATGGACTCTGAAAAACTTTGTTACATGTAGAAATATGAATCGAAGGACTCTGCAGCACTTTGTTACATGTAGAAATATGAATCGATGTACTCTGCAGCACGTTGTTACATGTAGAAATATGAACCGATGGACTCTGCAGCACTTTGCTACATGTAGAAATATGAATCGATGGACTCTGCAGCACTTTGTTACATGTAGAAATATTAAACAATGGACTCTGCAGCACTTTGTTACATGTAGAAATATTAACCAATGGACTCTGCAGCACTTTGTTACATGTAGAAATATCAACCAATGGACTGTGCAGCACTTTGTTACATGTAGCAATATGAATCGTTGGACTCTGCAGCACATTTTTACATGTAGAAATATGAATTGATGGACTCCGCAGCACTTTCTTACATGTAGAAATATGAATTGATGGACTCTGCAGCACTTTGTTACATGTACAAATATTAACCAATGGACTTTGCAGCACTTTGTTACATGTAGAAATATCAACCGATGGACTCTAAAGCACTTTGTTACATGTAGAAATATCAACCAATGGACTCTGGAGCATTTTGTTACATGTAGAAATATGAATCAATGGACTCTGCAGCACTTTGTTACATGTAGAAATATGAGTAGATGGACTCTGCAGCACTTTGTTACATGCAGAAATATTAACCGATGGACTCTGCAGCACTTTGTTACATGTAGAAATATTAACTGATGGAATCTCCAGCACTTGGTTACATGTAGAAATATCAACCGATGGACTCTGCAGCATTTTGTTACATGTAGAAATATGAATCAATGGACTCTGCAGCACTTTGTTACATGTAGAAATATGAGTAGATGGACTCTGCAGCACTTTGTTACATGCAGAAATATTAACTGATGGACTCTGCAGCACATTGTTACATGTAGAAATATCAACTGTTGGACTCTGCAACTTTTGTTACATGTAGAAATATGAATTGATGGACTCTGCAGCACTTTGTTACATGTAGAAATATTAACTGATGGAATCTCCAGCACTTGGTTACATGTAGAAATATGAATCAATGGACTCTGCAGCACTTTGTTACATCTAGAAATATGAATCAATGGTCTCTGCAGCACTTTGTTACATATCGAAATATGAAACGACGGACTCTGTAGCACATTGTTACATGTAGAAATATGAATTGATGGACTATTGCAGCACTTTGTTACATGTAGAAATATGAATCGAAGGACTCTGCAGTACTTTGTTACATGTAGAAATATGAATCGATGGACTCTTCAGCACTTTTTTACATGTAGAAATATGAATTGATGGACTCTGCAGCTATTGTTACATGTAGAAATATCAACCGATGAACTATGCAGCACTTTGTTACATGTAGAAATATGAATCGATGGAATCTGCATCACTTTGTTACATGTAGAAATATCAACCGATGGACTCTGCAGCACTTTGTTACATGTAGAAATATCAAGTGATGGGCTCTGCAGCACTTTGTTAAATGTAGAAATATCAATTGATGGACTCTGTAGCACTTTGTTACATGTAGAGATATGAATCAGTAGACTCTGCAGCACTTTATGTGTAGAGATATGAATCAGTAGACTGCAGCACTTTGTTACATGTCGAAATATGCATCGATGGACTCTGCAGCAATTTATTACATGTAGAAATATTAACTGATGGACTCCAAAGCACTTTGTTACATGTAAAAATATGAATCACTGGACTCTGCAGCACTTTGCTAAATGTAGAAATATGAAATGATGGACTCTGCAGCACTTTGTTACATGTAGAAATATGAATTGATGGATGCTGCAGCACATTGTTACATGTAGAAATATCAACCAATGGACTCTGCAGCATTTTGTTACATGTAGAAATATCAACAGATGAACTCTGCAGCACCTTGTTACATGTAGAAATATGAATCAACGGATTATGTAGCTCTTTGTTACATGTAGAATAATGAATCTGTGGAATCTGCAGCACTTTGCTACATGTTGAAATATGAATCAATGGACTCTGCAGCACATTGTTACATGTAGAAATATGAATCGATGGACTCTGCGGCACATTGTTATATGTAGAAATATGAATTGTTGGACTCTGCAGCACTTTGTTTCATGTAGAAATATGAATCGAACTCTGCAAGAACTTTTTTACATGTAAAAATATGAATTGATGGACTTAGTAGCACTTTGGTACATATAGAAATATGAATCAATGGACTCTGCAGCACTTTGTTACATGTAGAAATATGAATTGATGGGCTCTGCAGCACTTTCTTACATGTTGAAATATGAATTGATGGACTTTGCAGCACTTTGTTACATGTAGAAATATGAATCAATGGACTCTGCAGTACTTTGTTACATGTAGAAATATGAATCGATGGACTGTGCAGCACTTTGTTACATGTAGAAATATCAACCAATGGACTCAGCAGCACTTTGTTACATGTAGAAATATGAATCAATGGACTCTGCAGCACTTTGTTACATGTAGAAATATTAACTGAAAGACTCAAGAGGACTTTGTTACCTGCAGAAATATGAATCGCTGGACTCTGCAGCACTTTGTTACATGTAGACATATGAATCGATGGACTCTGCAGCACTTTGTTGCATGTAGAAATATCAAGTAATGGACTCTGCAGCACTTTAATACGTGTAAAAATATTAACCAATGGACTCTGCAGCACTTTGTTATATGTAGAAATATGAATTGCAGGACTCTGCGGCACTTTGTTGCATGTAGAAATATGAATAGATGGACTCTGCAGCACTTTGTTACATGTAGAAATTTGAATTGATGTACTCTGCAGCACTTTGTTACCTCTAGAAATATGAATTGATGGACTCTGAAAAACTTTGTTACATGTAGAAATATGAATCGAAGGACTCTGCAGCACTTTGTTACATGTAGAAATATGAATCGATGGACTCTGCAGCACTTTATTACATGTAGAAATATGAATTGATGGACTCTGCAGCACTTTGTTACATGTAGAAATATGAAGCGATGGACTCTGCAGCACTTTATTACATGTAGAATTATCATCCGATGGACTCTGCAGCACTTTCTTACATGTAGAAATATGAATTGATGGACTTTGCAGCACTTTCTTACATGTAGAAATATGAATTGATGGACTATGCATCCCTTTGTATATGTAGAAATATCAACCGATGGACTCTGCAGCACTTTGTTAAATATAGAAATATCAACCAATGGACTCTGGAGCCCTTTGTTACATGTAGAAATCTTAACCAATGGACTGCAGCACTTTGTTACATGTAGAAATATTAACTGATGGACTCTGGAGCACTTTGTTACATGTTGAAATATTAACCAATGGACTCTGCAGTACTTTGTTACATGTAGAAATATGAATCAATGGACTTTGCAGCACTTTGTTACATGTAGAAATATTAACCAATGGACTCTGCAGCACTTTTTTTACATGTAAAAAGATGACTCGATGGACTCTGCAGCACTTGGTTACATGTAGAAATATGAATCGATGGACTCTGCAGCACTTTGTTACATCTAGAAATATGAATCAATGGGCTCTGCAGCACTTTGTTACATATCGAAATATTAAATGATGGACTCTGTAGCACATTGTTACATGTAGAAATATGAATCGATGGACTATTACAGCACTTGGTTACATGTCGCAATATGAATCGAAGGACTCTGCAGTACTTTGTTACATGTAGAAATATGAATCGATGGACTCTTCAGCACTTTGTTACATGTAGAAATATGAATCGATGAACTCTGCAGCAATTGTTACATGTAGAAATATCAACCGATGAACTCTGCAGCACTTTGTTACGTGTAGAAATATGAATGGATGGAATCTGCATCACTTTGTTGCATGTAGAAATATCAACCAATGGGCTCTGCAGCACTTTGTTAAATGTAGAAATATCAATTGATGGACTCTGTAGCACTTTGTTACATGTAGAGATATGAATCAGTAGACTGCAGCACTTTGTTACATGTAGAAATATGCATCGATGGACTATGCAGCAATTTGTTACATGTAGAAATATTAACTGATGGACTCTGGAGCACTTTGTTACATGTAAAAATATGAATCGATGGACTCTGCAGCACTTTGTTACATGTAGAAATATGAAATGATGGACTCTGCAGCACTTTGTTACATGTAGAAATATGAATTGATGGACTCTGCAGCACGTTGTTACATGTATAAATATCAACAGATGAACTCTGCAGCACCTTGTTACATGTAGAAATATGAATCAATGGATTATGCCGCTCTTTGTTACATGTAGAAATATGAATTGATGGATTCTGCATCACTTTGTTACATGTAGAATAATGAATCAGTGGACTCTGCAGCACTTTGCTACATGTTGAAATATGAATCAATGGACTCTGCAGCACTTTGTTACATGCAGAAATATGAATCGATGGACTCTGCAGCACATTGTTACATGTAGAAATATGAATTGTTGGACTCTGCAGCACTTTGTTTCATGTAGAAATATGAATCAATGAACTCTGCAAGAACTTTTTTACATGTAAAAATGTGAATTGATGGACTTTGCAGCACTTTGGTACATATAGAAATATGAATCAATGGACTCTGCAGCACTTTGTTACATGTTGAAATATGAATCGATGGACTCTGCAGCACTTTGTTACATGTAGAAACATGAATCGATGGACTATGCAGCAGTTTGTTACATGTAGAAATATGAATCGATGGACTCTGCAGCAGTTTGTTACATGTAGAAATATGAATCGATGGACTCTGAAGCACTTTGATACATGTAGAAATATTAACCAATAGACTCTGCAGCACTTTGTTACATATATAAATATGAATCGGACTCTGCAGCACTTGCTACATGCAGAAATATCAACCAATGGACTCTGCAGCACTTTATTTCATGTAGAAATATGAATTGATGGACTCTGCAGCACTTTGTTACATGTAGAAATATGAATCAATGGACTCTGCAGCACTTTGTTACATGTAGAAATATGAATTGATGGACTCTGCAGCACTTTGTTACATGTAGATATATAACCAATGGACTCAGCAGCACTTTGTTACATGTAGAAATATGAATCGATGGACTCTGCAGCACTTTGTTACATGTTGAAATATTAACTGAAAGACTCTGCAGCACTTTGTTACATGCAGAAATATGAATCACTGGAATCTGCAGCACTTTGTTACATGTAGAAATATGAATCGATGGACTCTGCAGCACTTTTTTACATGTAGAAATATGAATCGATGGACTCTGCAGCACTTTTTTACATGTAGAAATATGAATCAATGGACTCTGCAGCACTTTGTTACAAGTAGACATATTAACTGATGGGCTCTGCAGCACTTTGTTACATGTAGAAATACGAATCGATGGACTCTGCAGCACTCTGTTACATGTAGAAATATAAACCAATGGAATCTGCAGGACTTTGTTACATGTAGAAATATGAATCGATTGACTCTGCAGCACTTTTTTACATGTAGAAATATGAATCAATGGACTCTGCAGCACTTTTTTACATGTAGAAATATGAATCGATGGACTCTGCAGCACTTTGTTACAAGTAGAAATATTAACTGATGGGCTCTGCAGCACTTTGTTACATGTAGAAATACGAATCGATGGACTCTGCAGCACTTTGTTACATGTAGTATTATCAAATAATGGAGTCTGCAGCACTTTCTTACATATAGAAATATGAATTGATGGACTTTGCAGCACTTTGTTACATGTAGAAATATGAATCGATGGACTCTGCAGCACTCTGTTACATGTAGAAATATGAATCGATGGACTCTACAGCACTTTTTTACATGTAGAAATATGAATCGATGGACTCTGCAGCATTTTGTTACATGTAGAAATATGAATCGATGGACTCTGTATCACTTTTTTAAATGTAGAAATATGAATCAATGGACGCTGCAGCACTTTGTTACATGTAGAAATATGAATCGATGCACTCTGCAGCACTTTGTTACATGTAGAAATATCAACCGATGGACTCTGCAGCACTTTGTTACATGTAAAAATATGAATCGATGGACTCTGCAGTATTTTGTTACATGTAGAAATATGAATCAATTGACTCTGCAGCACTTTTTTACATGTAGAAATATGAATCAATAGACTCTGCAGCACTTTTTTACATGTAGAAATATGAATCGATGGACTCTGCAGCACTTTGTTACAAGTAGACATATTAACTGCTGGGCTCTGCAGCACTTTGTTACATAGAGAAATACGAATCGATGGACTCTGCAGCACTTTGTTACATGTGGTATTATGAACTGATGGACTCTGCAGCACTTTCTTACATGTAGAAATATGAACTGTTGGATTCTGCAGCACTTTGTTACATGTAGAAATATGAATCGATGGACTCTGCAGCACTTTATTACAAGTAGAATTATCAACCGATGGACTCTGCAGCACTTTCTTACATGTAGAAATATGAATTGATGGACTTTACAACACTTTCTTACATGTAGAAATATGAGTTGATGGACTCTGCAGCGCTTTGTTAGAAGAAGACATATTAACTGATGGGCTCTGCAGCACTTTGTTACATAGAGAAATACAAATCAATGGACTCTGCAGCACTTTGTTAGATGTAGTATTATCAACTGATGGACTCTGCAACACTTTCTTACATGTAGAAATATGAACTGATGGACTTTGCAGAACTTTGTTACATGTAGAAATATGAATCGATGGACTCTGCAGCACTTTTTTACATGTAGAAATATGAATCGATGGACTCTGCAGCACTTTTTTACATTTAGAATAATGAATCAGTGGACTCTGCAGCACTTTGGTACATATAGAAATATGAATCAATGGACTCTTCAGCACTTTGTTACATGTTGAAATATGAATCGATGGACTCTGCAGCACTTTGTTACATGTAGAAACATGAATCGATGGACTATGCAGCAGTTTGTTACATGTAGAAATATGAATCGATGGACTCTGCAGCAGTTTTTTACATGTAGAAATATGAATCGATGGACTCTGCAGCACTTTTATACATGTAGAAATATCAGCCAATAGACTCTGCAGCACTTTGTTACATATATAAATA
This sequence comes from Protopterus annectens, assembly GCF_019279795.1. Classification (NCBI taxonomy): domain Eukaryota; kingdom Metazoa; phylum Chordata; order Ceratodontiformes; family Protopteridae; genus Protopterus; species Protopterus annectens. The sequence continues at coordinate 79,411,632 of NC_056749.1, forward strand.
TGAATCGGACTCTGTAGCACTTGCTACATGCAGAAATATCAACCGATGGACTCTGCAGCACTTTATTTCATGTAGAAATATGAATTGATGGACTCTGCAGCACTTTGTTACATGTAGAAATATGAATCAATGGACTCTGCAGCACTTTGTTACATGTAGAAATATGAATCGATGGACTCTGCAGCACTTTGTTACATGTAGAAATATAACCAATGGACTCAGCAGCACTTTGTTACATGTAGAAATATGAATCGATGGACTCTGCAGCACTTTGTTACATGTAGAAATATTAACTGAAAGACTCTAGAGCACTTTGTTACCTGCAGAAATATGAATCACTGGAATCTGCAGCACTTTGTTACATGTATAATTATGAATCGATGGACTCTGCAGCACTTTTTTATATGTAGAAATATGAATCGATGGATTCTGCAGCACTTTTTTACATGTAGAAATATGAATCGATGGACTCTGCAGCACTTTGTTACAAGCAGACATATTAACTCATGTGCTCTGCAGCACTTTGTTACATGTAGAAATACGATTCGATGGACTCTGCAGCACTTTATTACATGTAGAAATATTAACCAAAAGACTCTAGAGCACTTTGTTACATGTAGAAATATAAATCGAGGGACTCTGCAGTATTTTGTTACATGCAGAAATATGAATCGATTGACTCTGCAGCACTTTTTTACATGTAGAAATATGAATCAATGGACTCTGCAGCACTTTTTTACATGTAGAAATATGAATCAATGGACTCTGCAGCACTTTGTTACAAGTAGACATATTAACTGATGGGCTCTGCAGCACTTTGTTACATGTAGAAATACGAATCGATGGACTCTGCAGCACTTTGTTACATGTAGTATTATCAAATAATGGAGTCTGCAGCACTTTCTTACATATAGAAATATGAATTGATGGACTTTGCAGCACTTTGTTACATGTAGAAATATGAATTCATGGACTCTGCAGCACTTTGTTACATGTAGAAATATGAATCGATTGACTCTGCAGCACTTTTTTACATGTAGAAATATGAATCGATGGACACTGCAGCATTTTGTTACATGTAGAAATATGAATTGATGGACTCTGTATCACTTTTTTAAATGTAGAAATATGAATCAATGGACACTGCAGCACTTTGTTACATGTAGAAATATGAATCGATGCACTCTGCAGCACTTTGTTACATGTAGAAATATCAACCGATGGACTCTGCAGCACTTTGTTACATGTAAAAATATGAATCGATGGACTCTGCAGTATTTTGTTACATGTAGAAATATGAATCAATTGACTCTGCAGCACTTTTTTACATGTAGAAATATGAATCGATAGACTCTGCAGCACTTTTTTACATGTAGAAATATGAATCAATGGACTCTGCAGCACTTTGTTACATAGAGAAATACGAATCGATGGACTCTGCAGCACTTTGTTACATGTGGTATTATGAACTGATGGACTCTGCAACACTTTCTTACATGTAGAAATATGAACTGATGGATTCTGCAGCACTTTGTTACATGTAGAAATATGAATCGATGGACTCTGCAGCACTTTATTACAAGTAGAATTATCAACCGATGGACTCTGCAGCGCTTTCTTACATGTAGAGATATGAATTGATGGACTTTACAGCACTTTCTTACATGTAGAAATATGAATTAATGGACTCTGCAGCGCTTTGTTAGAAGACATATTAACTGATGGGCTCTGCAGCACTTTGTTACATAGAGAAATACAAATCGATGGACTCTGCAGCACTTTGTTACATGTAGTATTATCAACTAATGGAGTCTGCAGCACTTTCTTACATGTAGAAATATGAATTGATGGACTTTGCAGCACTTTGTTACATGTAGAAATATGAATCGATGGACTCTGCAGCACTTTGTTACATGTAGAAATATGAATCGATGGACTCTACAGCACTTTTTTACATGTAGAAATATGAATCGATGGACTCTGCAGCACTTTGTTACAAGTAGAAATATTAACTGATGGGCTCTGCAGCACTTTGTTACATGTAGAAATATGAATCGATGGACTCTGCAGCACTTTGTTACATGTAGAATTATCAACCGATGGACTCTGCAGCACTTTGTTATATGTAGAAATATGAATTGATGGAGTCTGCAGCACTTTCTTACATGTAGAAATATGAATTGATGGACTTTGCAGCACTTTGTTACATGTAGAAATATGAATCGATGGACTCTGCAGCACTTTGTTACATGTAGAAATATGAATCAATGGACTCTGCAGCACTTTGTTACAAGTAGAAATATTAACTGATGGGCTCTGCAGCACTTTGTTACATGTAGAAATATGAATTGATGGACTCTGCAGCACTTTGTTACATGTAGAATTATCAACCAATGGACTCTGCAGCACTTTGTTATATGTAGAAATATGAATCAATGGACTCTGCAGCACTTTTTTTGCATGTAAAAAGATGACTCGATGGACTCTGCAGCACTTTGTTACATGTAGAAATATGAATCGATGGACTCTGCAGCACTTTGTTACATGTAGAAATATCAACCGATAGACTCTGCAGTACTTTGTTACATATAGAAATATGAATCTATGGAGTCTGCAGCACTTGTTACATGTAGAAATATCAACCGATGGACTCTGCAGCACTTTGTTACATGTAGAAATATCAACCGATGGACTCTGCAGCACTTTGTTACATGTAGAAATATGAATCGATGGACTCTGCACCACTTTGTTACATGTAGAAATATGAATCAGTGGACTCTGCAGCACTTTGTTACATGTCGAAATATGAGTCGCTGGTCTCTGCAGCACTTTGTTACATGTGGAAATATGAATCAATAGACTCTGCAGCACTTTGTTCATGTAGAAATATCAATCAATGGACTCCACAGCCCTTTTTTACATGTAGAAATTTCAACCGATGGTCTCTGCAGCACTTTTTTACATGTAGAAATATGAATCAATGGACTCTGCAGCACTTTTTTACATGTAGAAATATGAATCAATGGACTCTGTATCACTTTGCTACATGTAAAAATATGAATCGAAGGACTCTGCAGCACTTTGTTGCATGTAGAAGTATCAACTGATGGACTCTGCAGCACTTTGTTACATGTAGAAATATGAATCGATAGACTCTGCAGCACTTTGTTACATGTAGAAATATGAATTGTTGGACTCTGCAGCACTTTGTTATATGTAGAAATCTGAATCGATGGACTCTGCAGCACTTTGTTAGATGTAGAAATATGAATCGATGGACTTTGCAGTATTTTGTTACATGTAGAAATATCAACCGATGGACTCTGTAGCACTTTGTTACATTTTATTTATTTATTTTTATTTTACATTTGTTGACCAGGCTAGTCTAACTGGATATTTGTCCATTTTCAGTAGAGGCCCGGGGAGAAAAGCTCCAAATTTTAATACAAAGTATAAAGAAATATAGACATATAGACATCTACATACAGAAATATGAATCGATGGACTCTGCATCAATTTGTTACATGTAGAAATATGAATCGATGGACTCTGCAGCACTTTGTTACATGTAAAAATATGAATCAATGGACTCTGCAGCACTTTGTTACATGTAGAAATATGAATCAATGGACTCTGCAGCACTTTTTTACATGTAGAAATATGAATCGATGGACTCTGCAGCACTTTGTTACAAGTAGAAATATTAACTGATGGGCTCTGCAGCACTTTGTTACATGTAGAAATATGAATTGGACTCTGCAGCACTTTGTTACATGTAGAAATTTCAACCGATGGACTCTGCAGCACTTTGCTACATGTAGAATTATCAAGCGATGGACTCTGCAGCACTTTCTTACGTATAGAAATATGAATCAATGGATTATGCAGCACTTTGTATATGTAGAAATATCAACCGATAGACTCTGCAGCACTTTGTTACATGTAGAAATATCAACCGATGGACTCTGCAGCACTTTGTTACATGTAGAAATATGAATGGATGGTCTCTGCAGCACTTTGATACATGTAGAAATATGAATCGATGGACTCTGCAGCACTTTGTTACATGTAGAAATAATAACCAATGGTCTCTGCAGCACTTTGTTACATATAGAAATATGAATCAATGGACTTTGCAGTACTTTGTTATATGTAGAAATATTAACCAATGGACTCTGCAGCACTTTGTTACATTTAAAAATATGAATCGATGGACTTTGCAGCACTTTGTTACATGTAGCAATATGAATCTATGGACTCTGCAGCACTGTGTTACATGTAGAAATATGAATCAATGGACTCTGCAGCACTTTGTTACATGTAAAAATATGAATCAATGGACTGTGCAGCACTTAGTTACATGTAGAAATATTAATCGATGGACTCTGCACTACTTTGTTATATTTAGAAATATGAATCGTTGGACTCTGCAGCACTTTGTTACATGTAGAAATATCAACCAATAGACTCTGTAGCACTTTGTTACATGTATAAATATCAGCCAATGGATGCTGCAGCACTGTGTTACATGTAGAAATATGAACCAATGGACTCTGCAGCACTTTGTTACACGTAGAAATATTAACCAATGGACTCTGCAGCACTTTATGTGTAGAAATATGAGTCGCTGGTCTCTGCAGTACTTTGTTACATGTAGAAATATGAATCAATAGACTCTGCAGCACTTTGTTCATGTAGAAATATCAGTCAATGGACTCTACAGCACTTTTTTATATGTAGAAATTTCAACCGATGGACTTTGCAGCACTTTGTTACATGTCGAAATATGAATCGATGGAGTCTGCAGCACTTTGTTGCATGTAGAAATATTAACCAATGGACTCTGCAGCACTTTTTTACATGTAGAAATATGAATCGATGGACTCTGCAGCACTTTGTTACATATAGAAATATCGACCAATGGACTCTGCAGCACTTTGTTATATGTAGAAATATGAATTGATGGACTCTGCAGTACTTTATTACAGTATAAATATTAACCAATGGACTCTGCAGCACTCTGTTACATGTAGAAATATAAACCAATGGAATCTGCAGGACTTTGTTACATGTAGAAATATGAATCGATTGACTCTGCAGCACTTTTTTACATGTAGAAATATGAATCAATGGACTCTGCAGCACTTTTTTACATGTAGAAATATGAATCAATGGACTCTGCAGCACTTTGTTACAAGTAGACATATTAACTGATGGGCTCT
>NC_056749.1:79417353-79472353 GCF_019279795.1 Protopterus annectens
CCAATGGACTCTGCAGCACTTTTTTACATGTAGAAATATGAATCGATGGACTCTGCAGCACTCTGTTACATGTAGAAATATGAATCGATGGACTCTACAGCACTTTTTTACATGTAGAAATATGAATCAATGGACTCTGCAGCACTTTGTTACATGTAGAAATAAGAATCGATGCACTCTGCAGCACTTTGTTACATGTAGAAATATCAACCGATGGACTCTGCAGCACTTTGTTACATGTAGAAATATGAATCGATGGACTTTGCAGCACTTTGTTACATGTAGAAATATGAATCGATGGACTCTGCAGCACTTTTTTACATGTAGAAATATGAATCAATGGACTCTGCAGAACTTTTTTACATGTAGAAATATGAATCAATGGACTCTGCAGCACTTTGTTACAAGTAGAAATATTAACCAATGTCTCTGCAGCACTTTGTTACATGTAGAAATATTAACCAATGGAGTCTGCAGCACTTTGTTACATGTAGAAATATGAATCGATGGACTCTGCAGCCCTCTGTTACATGTAGAAATATGAATCAATGGACTCTACAGCACTTTTTTACATGTAGAAATATGAATCGATGGACTCTGCAGCCCTTTTTTACATGTAGAAATATGAATCGATGGACTCTGTAGTATTTTGTTACATGTAGAAATATGAATCGATTGACTCTGCAGCACTTTTTTACATGTAGAAATATGAATCAATGGACTCTGCAGCACTTTTTTACATGTAGAAATATGAATCGATGGACTCTGCAGCACTTTGTTACAAGTAGAAATATGAATCGATGGACTCTACAGCACGTTTTTACATGTAGAAATATGAATCGATGGACTCTGCAGCACTTTGTTACATGTAGAAATATGAATCGATGGACTCTGCAGCACTTTGTTATATGTAGAAATATGAATTGATGGACTCTGCAGTACTTTGTTACATGCAGAAATATGAATCGATGGACTCTGCAGCACTTTGTTACATGTAGATTTATCAACCGATGGACTCTGCAGCACTTTGTTACATGTAGAAATATGAATCGATGGACTCTGCAGCACTTTGTTACATGTAGAAATATGAATCAATGGACTCTGCAGCACTTTTTTACATGTAGAAATATGAATCAATGGACTCTGCAGCACTTTTTTACATGTAGAAATATGAATCAATGGACTCTGCAGCACTTTGTTACATGCAGAAATACGAATCGATGGACTCTGCAGCACTTTGTTACATGTAGAAATACGAATCGATGGACTTTGCAGCACTTTGTTACATGTAGAAATATGAATCGATGGACTCTGCAGCACTCTGTTACATGTAGAAATATGAATCGATGGACTCTACAGCACTTTTTTACATGTAGAAATATGAATCAATGGACTCTGCAGCACTTTCTTACATGTAGAAATATGAATCGATGGACTCTGCAGCACTTTGTTACATGTAGAAATATGAATCGATGGACTCTGCAGCACTTTGTTACATGTAGAAATATGAATCGATGGACTCTGCAGCACTTTGTTACATGTAGAAATATGAATCGATGGACTCTGCAGCACTTTGTTACATGTAGAAATATGAATCAATGGACTCTGCAGCACTTTGTTACATGTAGAAATATGAATCGATGGACTCTGCAGCACTTTGTTACATGTAGAAATATGAATCGATGGACTCTGCAGCACTTTGTTACATGTAGAAATATGAATCGATGGACTCTGCAGGACTTTGTTACATGTAGAAATATGAATCGATTGACTCTGCAGCACTTTTTTACATGTAGAAATATGAATCAATGGACTCTGCAGAACTTTTTTACATGTAGAAATATGAATCAATGGTCTCTGCAGCACTTTTTTACATGTAGAAATATGAATCAATGGACTCTGCAGCACTTTGTTACATGTAGAAATATGAATCGATGGAGTCTGCAGCACTTTGTTACATGTAGAAATATGAATTGATGGACTCTGCAGCCCTCTGTTACATGTAGAAATATGAATCAATGGACTCTACAGCACTTTGTTACGTGTAGAAATATGAATCGATGGACTCTGCAGCACTTTGTTACATGTAGAAATTTCAACCGATGGACTCTGCAGCACTTTTTTACATGTAGAAATATGAATCGATGGACTATGCAGCACTTTGTCACTTGTAGAAGTATCAACCAATGGACTCTGCAGCACTTTGTTACATGTAGAAATATGAATCAATGGACTCTGCAGCATTTTGTTACATGTAGAAATATGAATCAATGGACTCTGCAGCATTTTGTTACATGTAGAAATATGAATCGATGGACTCTGCAGCACTTTTTTACATGTAGAAATATGAATCAATGGACTCTGCAGCACTTTGTTACATGTAGAAATATGAATCGATGGACTCTGCAGCACTTTGTTACATGTAGTATTATGAATCCAATGGACTCTGCAGCACTTTGTTACATGTAGAAATATCATGGACTTTGCAGCACTTTGTTACATGTAGAAATATGAATCGATGGACTCTGCAGCACTTTGTTACATGTAGAAATATGAATCGATGGACTCTACAGCACTTTTTTACATGTAGAAATATGAATCGATGGACTCTGCAGCACTTTTTTACATGTAGAAATATGAATCAATGGACTCTGCAGCACTGTGTTACATGTAGAAATATGAATGAATGGACTCTGCAACACTTTGTTACATGTAAAAATATGAATCGATGGAGTCTGCAGCACTTTGTTGCATGTAGAAGTATCAACTGATGGACTCTGCAGCACTTTGTTACATGTAGAAATATGAATCAATGGACTCTGCAGCACTTTGTTACATGTAGAAATATGAATCGATGGACTCTGCAGCACTTTGTTACATGTAGAAATATGAATCGATGGACTCTGCAGCACTTTGTTACATGTAGAAATATGAATTCTTGGACTCTGCAGCACTTTGTTACATGTAGAAATATGAATCGGACTCTGCAGCATTTTGTTACATGTAGAAATATGAATCATTGGACTCTGCAGCACTTTGTTACATGTAGAAATATCAACCGATGGACTCTGCAGCACTTTGTTACATGTAGAAATATTAACCGATGGTCTCTGCAGCACTTTGATACATGTAGAAATATGAATCGATGGACTCTGCAGCACTTTGTTACATGTAGAAATATGAATCAATGTACTTTGCAGTACTTTGTTATATGTAGAAATATTAACCAATGGACTCTGCAGCACTTTGTTACATGTAGAAATATGAATCGATGGACTCTGCAGCACTTTGTTACATGTAGAAATATTAACCAATGGACTCTGCAGCACTTTGTTACATTTAAAAATATGAATCGATGGACTTTGCAGCACTTTGTTACATGTAGCAATATGAATCTATGGACTCTGCAGCACTGTGTTACATGTAGAAATATGAATCAATGGACTCTGCAACACTTTGTTACATGTAAAAATATGAATCGATGGACTGTGCAGCACTTAGTTACATGTAGAAATATTAATCGATGGACTCTGCACTACTTTGTTATATTTAGAAATATGAATCATTGGACTCTGCAGCACTTTGTTACATGTAGAAATATCAACCGATGGACTCTGCAGCACTTTGTTACATGTAGAAATATTAACCGATGGTCTCTGCAGCACTTTGATACATGTAGAAATATGAATCGATGGACTCTGCAGCACTTTGTTACATGTAGAAATATTAACCGATGGTCTCTGCAGCACTTTGATACATGTAGAAATATGAATCGATGGACTCTGCAGCACTTTGTTACATGTAGAAATATGAATCAATGTACTTTGCAGTACTTTGTTATATGTAGAAATATTAACCAATGGACTCTGCAGCACTTTGTTACATTTAAAAATATGAATCGATGGACTTTGCAGCACTTTGTTACATATAGAAATATCGACCAATGGACTCTGCAGCACTTTGTTATATGTAGAAATATGAATTGATGGACTCTGCAGCACTTTGTTACATGTAGAAATATGAATCGATGGACTCTGCAGCACTTTGTTACATGTAGAAATATGAATCAATGGACTCTGCAGCACTTTGTTACATGTAGAAATATGAATTGATGGACTCTGCAGCACTTTGTTACATGTAGAAATATTAACCAATGGAGTCTGCAGGACTTTGTTACATGTAGAAATATGAATCGATGGACTCTGCAGCACTTTGTTACATGTAGAAATATGAATCGATGGACTCTGCAGCACTTTGTTACATGTAGAAATATGAATCGATGGACTCTACAGCACTTTTTTACATGTAGAAATATGAATCGATGGACTCTACAGCACTTTTTTACATGTAGAAATATGAATCGATGGACTCTGCAGCACTTTGTTACAAGTAGAAATATTAACTGATGGGCTCTGCAGCACTTTGTTACATGTAGAAATATGAATTGATGGACTCTGCAGCACTTTGTTACATGTAGAAATATGAATCGATGGACTCTGCAGCACTTTGTTACATGTAGAAATATGAATCGATGGACTCTGCAGCACTTTGTTACATGTAGAAATATGAATTGATGGACTCTGCAGCACTTTGTTACATGTAGAATTATCAACCAATGGACTCTGCAGCACTTTGTTATATGTATAAATATGAATTGATGGACTCTGCAGTACTTTATTACATGTATAAATATTAACCAATGGACTTTGCAGCACTTTGTTACATGTAGAAATATTAACCAATGTCTCTGCAGCATTTTGTTACATGTAGAAGTATGAATCAGTGGACTCTGCAGCACTTTGTTACATGTAAGAATTCCAGCCAATGGACTCTGCAACACTTTGTTACATGTAGAAATATCAAATGATGGACTCTGCAGCACATTGGTACATGTAGAAATATGAATCGATGGACTCTGCAGCACTTTGTTATATGTAGAAATAAGAATTAGACTCCGCAGCACTTTGATACATATAGAGATATGAATCGATGGACTTTGCAGCACTTTGTTACATGTAGAAATATCAACCAAAGGACTCTGCAGCTCTTTGTTACATGTAGAAATATCAACCGATGGACTCTGCAGCACTTTGTTTCATGTATAAATATGAATTGATGGACTCTACCACACTTTTTACATGTAGAAATATGAATCAATGGACTCTGCAGCACTTTATGTGTAGAAATATGAGTTGCTGGTCTCTGCAGCACTTTGTTACATGTAGAAATATGAATCAATAGACTCTGCAGCACTTTGTTCATGTAGAAATATCAATCAATGGACTCTACAGCTCTTTTTTACATGTAGAAATTTCAACCGATGGACTCTGCAGCACTTTTTTACATGCAGAAATATGAATCAATGGACTCTGTATCATTTTGCTACATGTAAAAATATGAATCGATGGACTCTGCAGCACTTTGTTACATGTAGAAATATTAACTGAAAGACTCTAGAGCACTTTGTTACATGTAGAAATTTGAATCGCTGGACTCTGCAGCAGCTTGTTACATGTAAAAATATGAATTGTTGGACTCTGCAGCACTTTGTTATATGTAGAAATCTGAATCGATGGACTCTGCAGCACTTTGTTAGATGCAGAAATATGAATCGATGGACTTTGCAGTATTTTGTTACATGTAGAAATATCAACCGATGGACTCTGTAGCACTTTGTTACATTTTATTTATTTATTTTTATTTTACATTTGTTGACTGGGCTAGTCTAACTGGATATTTGTCCATTTTTAGTAAAGGCCCGGGGAGAAAAGCTCCAAATTTTAATACAAAGTAAAAAGAAATATAGACATATAGACATCTACATATAGAAATATGAATCGATGGACTCTGCATCAATTTGTTACATGTAGAAATATGAATCGATGGACTCTGCAGCACTTTGTTACATGTAAAAATATGAATCAATGGACTCTGCAGCACTTTGTTACATGTAGAAATATGAATCAATGGACTCTGCAGCACTTTTTTACATATAGAAATATGAATCGATGGACTCTGCAGCATTTTGTTACATGTAGAAATATGAATTGGACTCTGCAGCACTTTGTTACATGTAGAAATATGAATTGATGGACTTTGCAGCACTTTGTTACATGTAGAAATATGAATCGATGGACTCTGCAGCACTTTGTTACATGTAGAAATATCAACCGATGGACTCTGCAGCACTTTGTTACATGTAAAAATATGAATCAATGGACTCTGCAGCACTTTGTTACATGTAGAAATATGAATCAATGGACTCTGCAGCACCTTTTTACATATAGAAATATGAATCGATGGACTCTGCAGCACTTTGTTACATGTAGAAATATGAATTGGACTCTGCAGCACTTTGTTACATGTAGAAATATGAATGGATGGTCTCTGCAGCACTTTGTTACATGTAGAAATAATAACCAATGGTCTCTGCAGCACTTTGTTACATATAGAAATATGAATCAATGGACTTTGCAGTACTTTGTTATATGTAGAAATATGAATCGATGGACTCTGCAGCACTTTGTTACATGTAGAAATATTAACCAATGGACTCTGCAGCACTTTGTTACATTTAAAAATATGAATCGATGGACTTTGCAGCACTTTGTTACATGTAGCAATATGAATCGATGGACTCTGCAGCACTGTGTTACATGTAGAAATATGAATCAATGGACTCTGCAGCACTTTGTTACATGTAAAAATATGAATCGATGGACTGTGCAGCACTTAGTTACATGTAGAAATATTAATCGATGGACTCTGCAGCACTTTGTTACATGTAGAAATATGAATCAATGTACTTTGCAGTACTTTGTTATATGTAGAAATATTAACCAATGGACTCTGCAGCACTTTGTTACATTTAGAAATATGAATCGATGGACTCTGCAGCACTTTGTTACATGTAGAAATATGAATCAATGTACTTTGCAGTACTTTGTTATATTTAGAAATATGAATTCTTGGACTCTGCAGCACTTTGTTACATGTAGAAATATGAATCAATAGACTCTGCAGCACTGTGTTACATGTAGAAATATGAATGAATGGACTCTGCAACACTTTGTTACATGTAAAAATATGAACCAATGTACTCTGCAGCACTTTGATACATGTAGAAATATGAATCGATGGACTCTGCAGCACTTTTTTACATGTAGAAATATGAATCAATGGACTCTGCAGCACTTTTTTACATGTAGAAATATGAATCAATGGACTCTGCAGCACTTTGTTACATGTAGAAATATGAATCAATGTACTTTGCAGTACTTTGTTATATGTAGAAATATTAACCAATGGGCTCTGCAGCACTTTGTTACATGTAGAAATATGAATCGATGGACTCTGCAGCCCTCTGTTACATGTAGAAATATGAATCAATGGACTCTGCAGCACTTTCTTACATGTAGAAATATGAATTGATGGACTTTGCAGCACTTTGTTACATGTAGAAATATGAATCGATGGACTCTGCAGCACTTTGTTACATGTAGAAATATGAATCGATGGACTCTGCAGCACTTTGTTACATGTAGAAATATGAATCGATGGACTCTGCAGCACTTTGTTACATGTAGAAATATGAATCGATGGACTCTACAGCACTTTTTTACATGTAGAAATATGAATCGATGGACTCTGCAGCACTTTGTTACAAGTAGAAATATGAATCAATGGACTCTGCAGCACTTTGTTACATGTAGAAATATGAATTGATGGACTCTGCAGCACTTTGTTACATGTAGAAATATGAATTGATGGACTCTGCAGCACTTTGTTATATGTAGAAATATGAATCGATTGACTCTGCAGCACTTTTTTAAATGTAGAAATATGAATCAATGGACTCTGCAGCACTTTTTTACATGTAGAAATATGAATTGATGGACTTTGCAGCACTTTGTTACATGTAGAAATATGAATCGATGGACTTTGCAGTACTTTGTTATATGTAGAAATATTAACCAAAGGACTCTGCAGCACTTTGTTACATTTAAAAATATGAATCGATGGACTTTGCAGCACTTTGTTACATGTAGCAATATGAATCTATGGACTCTGCAGCACTGTGTTACATGTAGAAATATGAATCAATGGACTCTGCAGCACTTTGTTACATGTAAAAATATGAATCTATGGACTCTGCAGCACTGTGTTACATGTAGAAATATGAATCAATGGACTCTGCAGCATTTTTTTACATGTAAAAATATGAATCGATGGACTGTGCAGCACTTTGTTACATGTCGAAATATCAACCAATAGACTCTGTAGCACTTTGTTACATGTATAAATATCAGCCAATGGATGCTGCAGCACTGTGTTACATGTAGAAATATGAGTCGCTGGTCTCTGCAGCACTTTGTTACATGTAGAAATATGAATCAATAGACTCTGCAGCACTTTGTTCATGTAGAAATATCAGTCAATGGACTCTACAGCACTTTTTTACATGTAGAAATTTCAACCGATGGACTTTGCAGCACTTTGTTACATGTCGAAATATGAATCGATGGAGTCTGCAGCACTTTGTTGCATGTAGAAATATTAACCAATGGACTCTGCAGCACTTTTTTACATGTAGAAATATGAATCGTTGGACTCTGCAGCACTTTGTTACATGTAGAAATATGAATCGATGGACTCTGCAGCACTTTGTTACATATAGAAATATCAACCAATGGACTCTGCAGCACTTTGTTATATGTAGAAATATGAATTGATGGACTCTGCAGCACTTTGTTACATGTACAAATATTAACCAATGTCTCTGCAGCACTTTGTTACATGTAGAAATATCAACCAATGGACTCTGCAGCATTCTGTTACATGTAGAAATATCAAATGATGGACTCTGCAGCACTTTTTTACATGTAGAAATATGAATCAATGGACTCTGCAGCACTTTGTTACATGTCAGAAATAATGGACTCTGCAGCACTTTTTTACATGTAGAAATATGAATCGATAGACTCTGCAGCACTTTGTTACATGTAGAAATATGAATCGATGGACTCTGCAGCACTCTGTTACATGTAGAAATATGAATCGATGGACTCTACAGCACTTTTTTACATGTAGAAATATGAATCGAATGGACTCTGCAGCACTTTGATACATGTAGAAATATGAATCGATGGACTCTGCAGCAGTTTGTTACATGTAGAAATATGAATCAATGGACTCTGCAGCACTTTGTTACATGTTGAAATATGAATCAATGGACTTTGCAGCACTTTGTTACATGTAGAAATATTAACTAATGGGCTCTGCAGCACTTTGTTACATGTAGAAATATGAATCAATGGACTCTGCAGCACTTTGTTACATGTAGAAATATGAATCGATGGACTCTGCAGCACTTTGTTACTTGTAGAAGTATCAACTAATGGACTCTGCAGCACTTTGTTACATGTAGAAATATGAATCGATGGACTCTGTGGTATTTTGTTACATGTAGAAATATGAATTGATTGACTCTGTAGCACCTTTTTACATGTAGAAATATAAATCAATGGACTCTGCAGCACTTTTTTACATGCAGAAATATGAAATCGATGGACTCTGCAGCACTTTGTTACAAGTAGAAATATGAATTGGAGTCTGCAGCACTTTCTTACATATAGAAATATGAATCGTTGGACTCTGCAGCACTTTGTTACATGTAGAAATATGAATCGATGGAATCTGCAGCACTTTGTTACATGTAGAAATATGAATCGATGGACTCTGCAGCACTTTTTTACATGTAGAAATATGAATCGATGGACTCTGTAGTATTTTGTTACATGTAGAAATATGAATCGATTGACTCTGCAGCACTTTTTTACATGTAGAAATATGAATCAATGGACTCTGCAGCACTTTTTTACATGTAGAAATATGAATCAATGGACTCTGCAGCACTTTGTTACATGTAGAAATACGAATCGATGGACTCTGCAGCACTTTGTTACATGTAGAAATATGAATTGATGGACTTTGCAGCACTTTGTTACATGTAGAAATATGAATCGATGGAGTCTGCAGCACTTTCTTACATATAGAAATATGAATTGATGGACTTTGCAGCACTTTGTTACATG
This sequence comes from Protopterus annectens, assembly GCF_019279795.1. NCBI lineage: Eukaryota > Metazoa > Chordata > Ceratodontiformes > Protopteridae > Protopterus > Protopterus annectens. The sequence continues at coordinate 79,427,448 of NC_056749.1, forward strand.
TAGAAATATGAATCGATGGACTCTGCAGCACTCTGTTACATGTAGAAATATGAATCGATGGACTCTGCAGCACTTTTTTACATGTAAAAATATGAATCGTTGGACTCTGCAGCACTTTGTTACATGTAGAAATATGAATCGATGGAATCTGCAGCACTTTGTTACATATAGAAATATGAATCAATGGACTTTGCAGCACTTAGTTACATGTAGAAATATTAATCGATGGACTCTGCAGCACTTTGTTACATGTAGAAATATGAATCAATGGACTCTGCAGCACTTTTTTACATGTAGAAATATGAATCAATGGACTCTGCAGCACTTTTTTACATGTAGAAATATGAATCAATGGACTCTGCAGCACTTTGTTACATGTAGAAATATTAACCGATGGTCTCTGCAGCACTTTGATACATGTAGAAATATGAATCGATGGACTCTGCAGCACTTTGTTACATGTAGAAATATGAATCAATAGTCTCTGCAGCACTTTGTTACATGTAGAAATATGAATCAATAGACTCTGCAGTACTTTGTTCATGTAGAAATTTCAACCGATGGACTTTGCAGCACTTTGTTACATGTCGAAATATGAATCGATGGAGTCTGCAGCACTTTGTTGCATGTAGAAATATTAACCAATGGACTCTGCAGCACTTTTTTACATGTAGAAATATGAATCGTTGGACTCTGCAGCACTTTGTTACATGTAGAAATATGAATCGATGGAATCTGCAGCACTTTGTTACATATAGAAATATCGACCAATGGACTCTGCAGCACTTTGTTATATGTAGAAATATGAATTGATGGACTCTGCAGTACTTTATTACATGTATAAATATTAACCAATGGACTCTGCAGCACTCTGTTACATGTAGAAATATTAACCAATGGAATCTGCAGGACTTTGTTACATGTAGAAATATGAATCGATTGACTCTGCAGCACTTTTTTACATGTAGAAATATGAATCAATGGACTCTGCAGCACTTTTTTACATGTAGAAATATGAATCGATGGACTCTGCAGCACTTTGTTACATGTAGAAATATGAATCGATGGACTCTACAGCACTTTTTTACATGTAGAAATATGAATCGATGGACTCTGCAGCACTTTGTTACATGTAGAAATATGAATCGATGGACTCTGCAGCACTTTGTTACATGTAGAAATATGAATCGATGGACTCTGCAGCACTTTGTTACATGTAGAAATATGAATTGATGGACTCTGCAGCACTTTGTTACATGTAGAATTATCAACCAATGGACTCTGCAGTACTTTATTACATGTATAAATATTAACCAATGGACTTTGCAGCACTTTGTTACATGTAGAAATATTAACCAATGTCTCTGCAGCATTTTGTTACATGTAGAAGTATGAATCAGTGGACTCTGCAGCACTTTGTTACATGTAAGAATTCCAGCCAATGGACTCTGCAACACTTTGTTACATGTAGAAATATCAAATGATGGACTCTGCAGCACATTGGTACATGTAGAAATATGAATCGATGGACTCTGCAGCACTTTGTTATATGTAGAAATAAGAATTAGACTCCGCAGCACTTTGATACATATAGAGATATGAATCGATGGACTCTGCAGCACTTTGTTACATGTAGAAATATCAACCAAAGGACTCTGCAGCTCTTTGTTACATGTAGAAATATCAACCGATGGACTCTGCAGCACTTTGTTTCATGTATAAATATGAATTGATGGACTCTACCACACTTTTTACATGTAGAAATATGAATCAATGGACTCTGCAGCACTTTATGTGTAGAAATATGAGTCGCTGGTCTCTGCAGCACTTTGTTACATGTAGAAATATGAATCAATAGACTCTGCAGCACTTTGTTCATGTAGAAATATCAATCAATGGACTCTACAGCTCTTTTTTACATGTAGAAATTTCAACCGATGGACTCTGCAGCACTTTTTTACATGTAGAAATATGAATCAATGGACTCTGTATCACTTTGCTACATGTAAAAATATGAATCGATGGACTCTGCAGCACTTTGTTACATGTAGAAATATTAACTGAAAGACTCTAGAGCACTTTGTTACATGTAGAAATTTGAATAGCTGGACTCTGCAGCAATTTGTTACATGCAGAAATATGAATTGTTGGACTCTGCAGCACTTTGTTATATGTAGAAATCTGAATCGATGGACTCTGCAGCACTTTGTTAGATGCAGAAATATGAATCGATGGACTTTGCAGTATTTTGTTACATGTAGAAATATCAACCGATGGACTCTGTAGCACTTTGTTACATTTTATTTATTTATTTTTATTTTACATTTGTTGACCGGGCTAGTCTAACTGGATATTTGTCCATTTTTAGTAAAGGCCTGGGGAGAAAAGCTCCAAATTTTAATACAAAGTAAAAATAAATATAGACATATAGACATCTACATATAGAAATATGAATCGATGGACTCTGCATCAATTTGTTACATGTAGAAATATGAATCGATGGACTCTGCAGCACTTTGTTACATGTAAAAATATGAATCAATGGACTCTGCAGCACTTTGTTACATGTAGAAATATGAATCAATGGACTCTGCAGCACTTTTTTACATATAGAAATATGAATCGATGGACTCTGCAGCATTTTGTTACATGTAGAAATATGAATTGATAGACTCCGCAGCACTTTGTTACAAGTAGAAATATTAACTGACAGGCTCTGCAGCACTTTGTTACATGTAGAAATATGAATTGGACTCTGCAGCACTTTGTTACATGTAGAAATATGAATGGATGGACTCTGCAGCACTTTGCTACATGTAGAATTATCAACCGATGGACTCTGCAGCACTTTCTTACATGTAGAAATATGAATTGATGGACTTTGCAGCACTTTGTTTCATGTAGAAATATGAATCAATGGACTATGCAGCACTTTGTATATGTAGAAATATCAACCGATGGACTCTGCAGCACTTTGTTACATGTAAAAATATTAACCGATGGTCTCTGCAGCACTTTGATACATGTAGAAATATGAATCGATGGACTCTGCAGCACTTTGTTACATGTAGAAATAATAACCAATGGTCTCTGCAGCACTTTGTTACATATAGAAATATGAATCAATGGACTTTGCAGTACTTTGTTATATGTAGAAATATGAATCGATGGACTCTGCAGCACTTTGTTACATGTAGAAATATTAACCAATGGACTCTGCAGCACTTTGTTACATTTAAAAATATGAATTGATGGACTTTGCAGCACTTTGTTACATGTAGAAATATGAATCGATGGACTCTGCAGCACTCTGTTACATGTAGAAATATGAATCGATGGACTCTACAGCACTTTTTTACATGTAGAAATATGAATCGATGGACTCTGCAGCACTTTGTTATATGTAGAAATATGAATCAATTGACTCTGCAGCACTTTTTTACATGTAGAAATATGAATCAATAGACACCGCAGCACTTTTTTACATGTAGAAATATGAATCAATGGACTCTGCAGCACTTTGTTACATGTAGAAATATGAATTGATGGACTCTGCAGCACTTTGTTACAAGTAGAAATATTAACTGATGGGCTCTGCAGCACTTTGTTACATGTAGAAATATGAATCGATGGACTCTGCAGCACTTTGTTACATGTAGAAATATGAATCAATGGACTCTGCAGCACTTTGTTACATGTACAATTATCAACCGATGGTCTCTGCAGCACTTTGTTATATGTGGAAATATGAATTGATGGACTCTGCAGTACTTTGTATATGTAGAAATATCAATCGATGGACTCTGCAGCACTTTGTTACATGTAGAAATATCAACCGATGGACTCTGCAGCACTTTGTTACATGTAAAAATATTAACCGATGGTCTCTGCAGCACTTTGATACATGTAGAAATATGAATCGATGGACTCTGCAGCACTTTGTTACATGTAGAAATTTTAACCAATGGTCTCTGCAGCACTTTGTTACATATAGAAATATGAATCAATGGACTTTGCAGTACTTTGTTATATGTAGAAATATGAATCGATGGACTCTGCAGCACTTTGTTACATGTAGAAATATTAACCAATGGACTCTGCAGCACTTTGTTACATTTAAAAATATGAATCGATGGACTTTGCAGCACTTTGTTACATGTAGCAATATGAATCGATGGACTCTGCAGCACTGTGTTACATGTAGAAATATGAATCAATGGACTCTGCAGCACTTTGTTACATGTAAACATATGAATCGATGGACTGTGCAGCAACTAGTTACATGTAGAAATATTAATTGATGGACTCTACACTACTTTGTTATATTTAGAAATATGAATTCTTGGACTCTGCAGCACTTTGTTACATGTATAAATATCAGCCAATGGATGCTGCAGCACTGTGTTACATGTAGAAATATTAACCAATGGACTCTGCAGCACTTTATGTGTAGAAATATGAGTCGCTGGTCTCTGCAGCACTTTGTTACATGTAGAAATATGAATCAATAGACTCTGCAGCACTTTGTTCATGTAGAAATATCAGTCAATGGACTCTACAGCACTTTTTTACATGTAGAAATTTCAACCGATGGACTTTGCAGCACTTTGTTACATGTCGAAATATGAATCGATGGAGTCTGCAGCACTTTGTTGCATGTAGAAATATTAACCAATGGACTCTGCAGCACTTTTTTACATGTAGAAATATGAATCGTTGGACTCTGCAGCACTTTGTTACATGTAGAAATATGAATCGATGGAATCTGCAGCACTTTGTTACATATAGAAATATCGACCAATGGACTCTGCAGCACTTTGTTATATGTAGAAATATGAATTGATGGACTCTGCAGTACTTTATTACATGTATAAATATTAACCAATGGACTCTGCAGCACTCTGTTACATGTAGAAATATAAACCAATGGAATCTGCAGGACTTTGTTACATGTAGAAATATGAATCGATTGACTCTGCAGCACTTTTTTACATGTAGAAATATGAATCGATGGACTCTGCAGCACTTTGTTACATGTAGAAATATGAATCGATGGACTCTGCAGCACTTTTTTACATGTAGAAATATGAATCAATGGACTCTGCAGCACTTTGTTACAAGTAGACATATTAACTGATGGGCTCTGCAGCACTTTGTTACATGTAGAAATATGAATCGATGGACTCTGCAGCACTTTGTTACATGTAGTATTATCAACTAATGGAGTCTGCAGCACTTTCTTACATGTAGAAATATGAATTGATGGACTCTGCAGTACTTTATTACATGTATAAATATTAACCAATGGACTCTGCAGCACTTTGTTACATGTACAAATATTAACCAATGTCTCTGCAGCACTTTGTTACATGTAGAAATATCAACCAATGGACTCTGCAGCATTTTGTTACATTTAGAAATATGAATCAGTGGACTCTGCAGCACTTTGTTACATGTAAGAATTCCAGCCAATGGACTCTGCAACACTTTGTTACATGTAGAAATATCAAATGATGGACTCTGCAGCACTTTGGTACATGTAGAAATATGAATCGATGGACTCTGCAGCACTTTGTTATATGTAGAAATAAGAATTAGACTCCGCAGCACTTTGATACATATAGAAATATGAATCGATGGACTCTGCAGCACTTTGTTACATGTAGAAATATCAACCGATGGACTCTGCAGCACTTTGTTACATGTAGAAATATCAACCGATGGACTCTGCAGCACTGTACCTACATGATTTGTCTCTGTCAGTCCTTCATACCAAACCACTAAATATACAATGAATTGTATGTCAGAAGTTCCAGCACAGTCCCTTGGCTGTTGATATGTCGCGTCATCAGTAGTACGTAAAGGTTGACTATCTACTGTAATGCTTTAGTGCTTCCATGACTCCCTTCAGCTGATACTGTACTGCCTTGATGGAGTCTATCTTGTATTCCTAGTGATCCTCAGACAGTGGCTTCACAGTGAAGTTTATGTGTCATTTCAAGATCTGTCATCAGCTTGTTGATGTTGAACAGAGTATGTAAGTGTTCTGCAGACATCCAAAGAAAGACACTGCCTTTAGTGGTGAATTTGCTCCATCAGTAGCTATAAAATTTAAATTATGGCAGGCACATGGAACATAAAATCCTTTGAATTTGTCTGTTTTATCTGGGCCTGAACATTTCATTTCACTTTCATACTGCTGCTATTGTCATATCCTTGTCCTTGACAGTCATTAATGTCCAGTTGATGATGCATCTGTGAGTCCTGTTCTGGTCATAGCATTCACAGGTACAAATTCCAGAAAGTATTTCTCAACTATGGCTGCAGTCCTCAGAAGTGTACATACACAACTACTACAGTTATTTTCCCTCTTGATTGCTGATGTCCGTCATTCAGTAAAGAATTATCAAGAGGTACCTGTCATCCCTTACCTTCTGTATAATGGTCCTCAAAATAGCATTTTACATCAGATGGATAATTTCGTTCTGCATGTCCTTCTCAAGATAATGATCCATTACGTCTTTATTCCTAATACAATGCAAATGTTCAGCCATGATAGAATCAAACTGTGGCAAAAACTGTACTTGGCCTAATAAATTGCCATTGCCATTGGTGTGGGTGTACAGTGCATTGCTCGTCCCACAGAATGCCATGTTCCATTCTGCCATGTACTGGCAATAGCTATAATGCATTCTAACACACCATGCAAATGAGTAATTTCTTTTTCAGCTATTGTTGGTCTCCTATCATCCATTGTTTGCCTAGTGTTTAGCCTGTTGTCCACTTCCTTCCACTTGAGCATGCAAGCTGCATGCTGTGGTGCTTGGTAATGGGAAGTGTAAAGCTTTGGACATGTCTGTCCCATGCTCTAACCACCTGACTGGAGAAGGTGGTTAGAATGGCCAAACAATTTGCATGGAAAGCAAAACAGTGCGTATTTTCAGAGTAAATATGTCAACCAAGTCCATTTTGCTCTATCTCCTCAAGACAGCATGCGGAAATTGTTCTTTGATTTAATTGTTTGTTTCTGTTCATTGACTGGGATGTGGGAACATCACTTGTACAGGTCCATGATGGATAGCAGCTACCCTAAACTCATCCCTGATCAAGTATGGCCAAGTTCCTAAATTCTCCAATGACACAGCTGGCAATCCCTGTAAGTCACAGGCCACAACAGTTGTCCTTACACAAGTATGGGCTGCTTCTATATGAAAGTATGGTCAGATGTTAACCTAATTTCTGCCATAATAATGGTTGTACATGGTCACAGGAGGTGGCTTTTGATACAGCTGCAGCACACTGGGCACTTTATACACTAAACTAGTTTTTACTGACCTTATATGTTTCAATGTATTTTTAATGGATACACAAGTATATAATAGTTGCCCACAACTTTATATTCTCACTCCAAGGTCGCACTGCAGTGGGGCAGGGGCTATATACCATTTTCGACCAAATGGAATTAGACCAAATGGGTTTTCAGTGAAATGCATTTCCGGTGAAGTGGGCTGCCTGAAATCATTTTCGACCAAATGTAATTCAACCAAAAGCAGTAGACCCATATATATATATATATATATATATATATATATATAGAGCTCATGCTCGAAGCAAGGGTTCCCAGCACACATGTTTCAGATGACTACCATGACAAAACACAAGACTTGGCAGTTGTTCAAGTGGTTGACATAATGGTTAATGTACCCCTACCTTTTTCTAGGACACACCAAGCATGTTACCTTTTACTCTGTTAATGATACCTTCGGCTAACATACTTACCTTAAACACATACCTTACTTCCAGTGGGATGAATGTCCTCAGTCTGGCTCTGGCTGTTCATCAAGGCTGCCACAGGTCCCACAGTTTCTCCTACCACAGGTCCCAAAGTTACTGTTCTGTGTTGTCACCCTCTCTGCCTGTGCCTATTGCCAGCAGCACCAGCAGCTTCAACCTGCAGCACACACATCTGGATGTAAAAAGCAGCTGCTACAAACATTCTTGCTGTGCTGATGTTGTATTTTACCCCACTAATTTTCAGCCCAGCATATGAGAAAGGGGATGGAATCTACATTGAGGCCTTATATCTTGTTGATTAGTTGCATGGGATTGGCTGGTTATACTGCAAATCACTTGTGTAGGTTGCATTTAGCATCTCTGAACCACAGATTGGTTCAGATGCAATCAGCTGCTAATGAGAACCATCATAAAAAGACAAACTTCTAGCTAGGCAAACCATTGATTATGAGAGTTACTTCTTATATCTAACTCAATTATACATTACATGTATAGCAGTATTTTACAACAGAGGAGTATTGTACTCCATCAGGTATGTAACCATTTTGTTTTCAACATGATGCATATGTTTGAATATACTTAGGTAGAAATGGGATTACATCAGTAAGCCTTTGTTAGGACTGTACTAATGACATGGCATTGATCTCCAGCCATGTTACACATACAGGGGATGTAGAGTAAACCACGGGTATAATACTGTGTGATAACTAGGTGCACAGGTTTCCTGGCTACTTCCTTTGATACACTTGAAATAGTTTACTACTATTTTGTAGGCACTATTGTTTATACTTATTTTTTTAGGGGGGATTTTTCCTGCTATGGGGCACACTACAATGGACCACTATGTTGGGTGTGTGAGCATATGTGATTATCTAAAAAATAAAACGTGGCGACCTTCTGACAGGTACAATCCTTTAATGAAGCGCTGTTTGTTCAATACAATTCCTTGAACTTCTTCAGATACACGTAAAAATACAGAATGATTTAAATATCTATGATGTCAAGTCAACTGATCCCAGCTTACAACAAATTAAAAGGGCTATGCTGTGATACTTAAAATACTTAAAGTACTTAAAGTAAAAACACTAAAAGCATCGCGGAACAAATAAAATGATTTACATTTTCAAGTTGTACTAATATAGTGTAAATAAGTGTTACTTGCATGTTTTTGAAAATGTTATTGACTATTGTAATAATAATAATAATAATAATAATAATAATAATAACAGTTGAGCTTCCCAGTATTATTATTCTTCCTATTTAGACAGCAGTACATACGTATCAGTCTGTAATACAGATGCTAACATGTTACCATCTGCATAAACTTTTGATTTTTAAGATCGGCATAATTGAACACATATCATTGAGTCTGGGCTCATTATATGCATTTAGGCGTATTTGCCATACTAATTCCAACTTTTCTGGTTCTAATTCAGTTGGTCCACCCCTTATTTTTGGTGCCATTTGGTCTAATATCCAAAATTTAAAAGTGTGACTAGGATTTTCTTGAACATGTTTAGCTAGTGCACTATCCTGATTGTGTTTTTTAATACTATATAAATGGTCGTATATTCTGTCCCTCAATCTACGTTTTGTTTTGCCTACATAAAAACTGGGACAATGTAGATGCTTAGATAAGTATACGACCATTATAGAGTTACAATTAAATTTGCCCGTACTCTTCAAAACTTTTTTATTATTACTGTTGTTGGTCTGAATGTCTATTGATGTACCTACATGGATATATTTACAGTACGGGCAGGCATAACATTGTTGCATGCCCTTACATTTAGTTGTCACATTCTCCAAACTTTCAAATATATTTTTGAAATTCCTGTCTCTTCTTGTTGTGAATTTCAGGACTAATCCTAATTTCTCAAGAAGTTCTTTATCCTGAGTAATGATGTTCCAATTTTTCCATATAATGCTCTTAATATGTTGAAAATCAATATTGTATATGATTACAAAATTAACACTTGAACCATCTGATACTTTATTTATTATACTATTACAAATATTATCTATTGGGTTGTTATTTCCTACAACTATGGTTATGTTTTCTATTATGTCCTCCTCTTTATTTCTCAAAATTGGTTGATAAGTTCCACTCTTTCTTTTATTGATCATTTCCGTTATAATTTCATCTAGTAACTTACTAGGGTATGCTCTTCTAATGAACATTTTTCTCAATGTGTTACATTCTACCTTAAAATCCTCCTCTGTGGTGGTCATTTGGGCCGCCCTGACAAGTTGTCCCTTGACCACCGATTTCTTCTGGTGAAAAGGGTGGCCACTTGTGAAGTGTAGAAACGTGTTGGAATATGAAGGTTTTCTATAGATTCTTGCTTCATACTTTTTAGCTATTGTGTTCTTAACTAACAGTACATCCAAATATGCTATCTCCTTCTCATGGTAGCTGTATGTAAATTCTAGAAAAACTGTTGTTTGGTTGAAATAGTCTACCAAAAGTTCGGCTTGTTCTTTGTTCCCTTTAAACAGAATGAATATCATCTAAATATCTGGTGAAATATGCTATTTGTTTATTAATATGATCTACTTTGAATATGTGACTGTATTCCCAGTGATTCATTACTAAATTAGCAAAGGTTGAACCACATGGGGACCCCATGGCCACCCCTTTGTTTGATGGTAAAAGTTGTTCTTAAAATAGATGTAGTTGTGTGATAGAACAATGTCTAACAACTCATCTACTAGTGTTATTTCTGTGTACAAAGCACCGTTTTGTTTGAGATTCTGCGATGCCCACTCAATACCTAAATCTTGGGGTATAGAGGTGTATAAATCTCTTACATCAATTGTTATGAAATTATATTGGTCGACATATTCTAATTCATTAATTTTCTCTAAGAATGACCATGAGTCCTTACTTATTCCTGCCTCATTAATCACGTATTTCTTTAGAATCCTGTCTATCACCTTTGAGCATGCATAGGTTGCAGAGTTCCTACCATCTACTATAGGTCTGAGGGGTGGGTCTAATACATTTTTGTGAATTTTAGGTACTCCGAAAATTGTGGGTACTGTAGGTGCTGACATAATCATAAAATTATACATATTTAAATCAATTCTCCCTTCAATAAAGAGATCATTTATGTATATTTTGATCCTTTGGTTAGCTTGGTTGTATTCGTTAAGTGATGCTTGCGTGTATGAATCTGACGCTAATATTTCTTCTATTTTATTTTCATAATCAATAGGATCCATAAATACCAACCTTATCTGGTTTCAACATTGAGTTTTTTCAAATGCTCAATCCTTTCCTGCTCCTGCTCAGTTAAATTCCCTTCCATTCTTGATGTCGGATACCATGTGTTGTAATACCTAAAATCCAGTTCACATATTCTTTCAAAAATGTGTAGTGAATTATGCAATGGTGGATTGAATGTACTAGGAACTCTATACTGTTCCACTTGTATTCTATTTGCATCACCAAACAAGACCTGTAGATTTAATTTCCTAATTATATGGTTAGTGATATTTGATCTTTTAAGTGGAACAAAGGTAAGGCCTTTTGCAAGCATACTGACCAGTTCAGATTGAATTACAGCTGAAGAGTAATTATATACAGAAAAGTCCGTTGGTTCCTCCTGTTCTGAAATATTCCTCTCTGAAAAACCTGTTGGTTATCAGACCATTGTCCATTGTTGTTTCTCCTATTGTTGTTACCATTGTTGTTATCACTTTGATTTATTACTAGTTAAGTTCGGAGGGGTGGAAGGTGGGGATTCTGTGTTGATATGCAAGTCAATATGATCAATGTTTTGAACGTTTTGATTATTATTCTCCCCATTATTAGCCACTTGTTGGTTAAGAGATGTTAAATGTGGCTGGTTAGCATGATTTGCCTGACCGGTTACTGTCTGACCTCTTCTTACTTGCCATTGTTGTGCTGCAGTACCATTAGTATCGGTCTCATTCAAGTTTCTTACACTTCACCACCTTAGCTTTCAACATATATGCATCTATTATAAAAAAGAAGGAAATTTATTACCAAAACAGCAAAGGTAAAAATCTAATTGGATATGTCGTATATATTTTACTACTACTTATTCAGTAATAACAGAAGAAATTATAGATATGATCAAATCCAGCTGGAATATTATAAACAAAGAAGTAGATTGTTTACAGCATAAGAAATTATTATTTAAGAAATATCAAAGATTTTATTGTACATAGTAGGTTTCATAGACCTAAATTAGAAATAATAAGGGGACAAAAGGCACAATAGTATGTGGGAAGTGTAGTATCTGTAGTTTTGTTACCCAAAGGTTTGATAAAATTAATGATAAAAACTTTGAAACAAATGAAAGTTTTACTTGTAACAGTGAGAAAGTTATATATTCAATTAAATGTACTTGCAATAAATTCTATATAGGGGAGACCAAAAGAAGTTTCTCTTGTAGAATAAAAGAACATGTAAGGGATGTTAAGAACTATAAACTATCTAGCCCTATAGCTGTACATTTTAATGAAGTACATAAGGGAAGTTTGGAGGGTTTTCAGGCTACAATTTTAGATAATGTGATATGTAAAAAGTTCATGACAGATGAACAGGTTAAACAATTGTTGAGAAAAAAAGAAGCATTTTTGATTTTAAAATTTAATACTATGTTCCCTGTGGGCTTGAATCAAGAATGCTTCTGGAAAAGTTTTGTATGATTGTATTAGTGGAAGTGTCAGTTTTTAACAAGATCTGGTTTAAAGTGTTATATAAGTTATTAACTTATTATTCAATTAAGTGCTGATGTATATAAACTGGGAGTTTTTCCTTATTTGATGTACTCTGTTAAAGGCTTGTTGGCATTTTACCTTTGCTGTTTTGGTAATAAATTTCCTTCTTTGGAGTTGCTGGATTGCTGCTGTGGTTTTTATAATTTTTTGCTACATTCTGTTTGCTGTGGTTTATCGATTATGACCAGTGATTCCTTAGTTGGTCTACCTAGGATTTTCCTAGATAGAGACTTCATCTAAAACTATGGACAGTGCACTGAAAAGTGGAGAGGTTGCAGCTAAATTCTACCAGTGTTGTCTTTGAGGATGGTGTTAACGTAAATGATACAGAGAATGGGGTTTTAAATAAATGGACTAAAGACAGAAAATTATGGAATCAGAACCCCTTCTCAAGAGTTGGTAAGAAAGCCAGAAATATCGGAGATGTTATAGAAAAGTTATTATTTAAACTACTTTTAAACTTTCAAAGTATGCAGCGTTATGAGGAGTTGGAAATTACTCAAAATCCATCTAGTCCCTTTGATTTGACTGTTCTGGAAGAACGTGCCTTTTATGAAAGATGGATAGCTGCAGCACATAATTGTAGCTTGGAGTGGGTTCACATATTAGTGGAGCGTGATCACTTTAAAAAACAAAAGCTCAAGGAGGAGATCAAAGGGTTGTGCCAAGATGAGTTGCAGAGCTTATCAAAACCAATGAACAGTTAGTAAATTATGAGAAAGAACTGATTGACAGGAAAAGTTCGATTATGACAGTAAAACCCTAAAGGGAGAAAAGCACAGGTGCAGTTTGATCAAAAGAAACCGGGTTATAATATGTCGATGAGGACTTTCAATAATACATATTTGAATGTTGGAATGGTGCAGCACAAGGCTATTATCAAGATAAATGGGACTAGTAGGGCTGATTGGGGTTCTACATGTGAGTATGTGGTTAATTTATCTGGTTTAGAGCTGACTGAAGCTCATATATCTGTGCTAACTAAAGGTTTAAAATACATACCAACTGTCCTTCCCCGTTTGCATGTATTAAAAAGTGACATATGTTAAAATTAGTACACTTTTTTCTTTGGAAATGGTAACTAATAAGGAAGTTACTGAAATTGATGCATGTAGTACTAGTTCGAATGATAGTTTCTACTCTTGTTGCTCAGGGGAAGATGAAAATTATAATGCCTACTGTAAGTTAAACACTGATAATATTAAAGTTAAAAATGTTTTGTTCCATTTTGCAATAATGAGAGCATACAGTGCTTAGATAAATCATTAAATCATAATGTGCAAATAACTTATGATAAATTTATAAGTCAAAAGAAAAAAAGTGTTGTATATAATTTAAATAAAATGGAATGGCAGGCATTAAGTGAACTAAGTAGGAATGAACAAATGGTATTTAAACGGACAAAGGCGGGAAGTTAGTTATGATGAATTATACACAGTATTTATCTATGTGTTATAAACATTTGAAAGACAATAGTGTGTATCAATGTATAGATATAACTGATTACAATATAGCTCTAAAATTGTATAGTGACCTATTGGAAAAAGGCAAAAGATTACACTATTTTTCTGTTAAAGATGTGACAGATAAACTGGCTATAAAAAATCCTAGAATGCCATGTTTTTATTGTTAAAATTCATAAGGATTTATTGAATCCCTTTTGAATAATATTTCTTGTTTATTACATGAAGTTTTAATACCATTAGTTATAAAATTGCCATCTTATATCAAAGATGTTTTTGAATTTTTAACTAAAGTGTATCAAGTTATATGGGATGAGGAAATGTTTTTTATAGTTATAGATGTAGTAAGTCTCTATACTAGTATTAAACATCTTGATGGTATTAGAGCTATGAAACATTTTTTAGGTGAAAGTCCTTTGGCTGAATATAACACAGAATTAATGTTGATGTGCCTTCAAAATAACATATTTGAATTTGATGGTCAATTATATAGGCAAAAATATATTTATGGGCTTGTTTGAGCAACAGTATATCTATACTAATGAATTTTTTTGTACATATGTAATTCAATATTATAGATACATAGATGATCTCATTTTTATTTGTAAAGGTGGGTATAAGTTAGTGGATCAATTTATTGCTCAAATTAATGCAAATAATATAGGAATAAGATTTGATGGATTACAAAAAGGTAAAAAAGTACATTTTTTAGATGTGGAATTAATAGGGGATAGTTATCAACGTAAGGTAAATTCTAAAATATATAGGAAATTCCCTAATAGTAATAATATATTACATGGTGAAAGTTTTCACCCAGGGCATACTATGAAATCTATTCCATATACAGAATTCAATAGAATTAAAAGATTATGTAGTGATAACAGAAGTAGAAATGTGGAATTAGAAAATAGTTTTTTGAGATTCAAAGAGAGAGGATATGATGAAATGAATTTGAGAGAGAGTTTGTATAAAGTATTAAATAGTAAGAAATATAATTGGATATGTCATAATAATAACAAAAAAAGGGAGCAAGATAAAAGTATATATTTTACTACTACTTATTCGGTAATAACAGAAGAAATTATAGATATGATCAAATCCAGCTGGAATATTATAAACAAAGAAGTAGATTGTTTACAGCATAAGAAATTATTATTTTCTTTTAACAGGGAAGAAATATCAAAGATTTTATTGTACATAGTAGGTTTCATAGACCGAAATTAGAAATAATTACCCAAAGGTTTGATAAAATTAATGATAAAAACTTTGAAACAAATGAAAGTTTTACTTGTAACAGTGAGAAAGTTATATATTCAATTAAATGTACTTGCAATAAATTCTATATAGGGAGACCAAAAGAAGTTTCTCTTGTAGAATAACATGTAAGGGATGTTAAGAACTATAAACTATCTAGCCCTATAGCTGTACATTTTAATTACAATTTTAGATAATGTGATATGTAAAGTTCATGACAGATGAACAGGTTAAACAATTGTTTTTGATTTTAAAATTTAATACTATGTTCGCTGCTGTGGTTTTTATAATTTTTTGCTACATTCTGTTTGCTGTGGTTTATCGATATATGCATCTATTGTTTGGAAGATACATACATATTCATATTTGTATCTTGACCTAATTTTAGAGTCCAAACCATATAATCGATCTAAAAATGTACGTTGGGAAATTAAATCTACAGGTCTTGTTTGGTGATGCAAATAGAATACAAGTGGAACAGTATAGAGTTCTTAGTACATTCAATCCACCATTGCATAATTCACTACACATTTTTGAAAGAATATGTGAACTGGATTTTAGGTATTACAACACATGGTATCCGACATCAAGAATGGAAGGGAATTTAACTGAGCAGGAGCAGGAATGGATTGAGCATTTGAAAAAACTCAATGTTCGAATCGTGAAACGAGATAAAGGGGAGGGTTGGTATTTATGGATCCTGTTGATTATAAAAATAAAATAGAAGAAATATTAGCGTCGGATTCATACACACAAGCATCACTTAACGAATACAACCAAGCTAACCAAAGGATCAAAATATACATAAATGATCTCTTTATTGAAGGGAGAATTGATTTAAATATGTATAATTTTATGATTATGTCAGCACCCACAGTACCCACAATATTCAGAGTACCTAAAGTTCACAAAAATGTATTAGACCCACCCCTCAGACCTATAGTAGATGGTAGGAACTCTGCAACCTATGCATGCTCAAAGGTGATAGACATGATTCTAAAGAAATATGTGATTAATGAGGCAGGAATAAGTAAGGACTCATGGTCATTCTTAGAGAAAATTAATGAATTAGAATATGTCGACCAATATAATTTCATAACAATTGATGTAAGAGATTTATACACCTCTATACCCCAAGATTTAGGTATTGAGGGGGTATCGCAGAATCTCAAACAAAAAGGTGCTTTGTATATGGAAATAGCACTAGTAGAAAAGTTGTTACACATTGTTCTATCACACAACTACATCTATTTTAAGAACAACTTTTACCATCAAACAAAAGGGGTGGCCATGGGGTCCCTGTGTGGTTCAACCTTTGCTAATTTAGTAATGAATCACTGGGAATACAGTCACATATTCAAAGTAGATCATATTAATAAACAAATAGCATATTTCACCAGATATTTAGATGATATATTCATTCTGTTTAAAGGGAACAAAGAACAAGCCGAACTTTTGGTAGACTATTTCAACCAAACAACAGATTTTCTAGAATTTACATACAGCTACCATGAGAAGGAGATAGCATATTTGGATGTACTGTTAGTTAAGAACACAATAGCTAAAAAGTATGAAGCAAGAATCTATAGAAAACCTTCATATTCCAACACGTTTCTACACTTCACAAGTGGCCACCCTTTTCACCAGAAGAAATGGGTGGTCAAGGGACAACTTGTCAGGGCGGCCCGAATGACCACCACAGAGGAGGATTTTAAGGTAGAATGTAACACATTGAGAAAAATGTTCATTAGAAGAGCATACCCTAGTAAGTTACTAGATGAAATTATAACGGAAGTGATCAATAAAAGAAAGAGTGGAACTTATCAACCTATTTTGAGAAATAAAGAGGAGGACATAATAGAAAACATAATCATAGTTGTAGGAAATAACAACCCAACAGATAATATTTGTAATAGTATAATAAATAAAGAATCAAATGGTTCAAGTGTCAATTTTGTAATCACATACAATATCGATTTTCAACATATTAAGAGCATTATATGGAAAAATTGGAACATCATTACTCAGGATAAAGAACTTCTTGAGAAATTAGGATTAGTCCCGAAATTCACAACAAGAAGAGACAGGAATTTCAAAAATATATTTGAAAGTTTGGAGAATGTGACAACTAAATGTAAGGGCATGCAACAATGTTATGCCTGCCCGTACTGTAAATATATCCATGTAGGTACATCAATAGACATTCAGACCAACAACAGTAATAATAAAAAAGTTTTGAAAAGTACGGGCAAATTTAATTGTAACTCTAAAATGGTCGTATACTTATCTAAGTGTCTACATTGTCCCAGTTTTTATGTAGGCAAAACAAAACGTAGATTGAGGGACAGAATATACGACCATTTATATAGTATTAAAAAAAACAATCAGGATAGTGTACTAGCTAAACATGTTCAAGAAAATCCTAGTCACACTTTTAAATTTTGGATATTAGACCAAATGGCACCAAAAATAAGGGGTGGACCAACTGAATTAGAACCAGAAAAGTTGGAATTAGTATGGCAAATACGCCTAAATGCATATAATGAGCCCAGACTCAATGATATGTGTTCAATTATGCCGATCTTAAAAATCAAAAGTTTATGCAGATAGTAACATGTTAGCATCTGTATTACAGACTGATACGTATGTACTGCTGTCTAAATAGGAAGAATAATAATACTGGGAAGCTCAATTGTTATTATTATTATTATTATTATTATTATTATTATTATTACAATAGTCAATAACATTTTCAAAAACATACAAGTAACACACTTATTTACACTATATTAGTACAACTTGAAAATGTAAATCGTTTTATTTGTTCTGCGATGCTTTTAGTGTTTTTACTTTAAGTACTTTAAGTATTTTAAGTATCACAGCGTAGCCCTTTTAATTTGTAGTAAGCTGGGATCAGCTGACTTGACATCATAGATATTTAAATCATTCTGTATTTCTACGTGTATCTGAAGAAGTTCAAGGAATTGTATTGAACGAAAAGCGCTTCATTAAAGGATTGTACCTGTCAGTAGGTTGCCACGTTTTATTTCTTGGTTTTAACAGTTTTTTGTTTTTAATACGAGTTTGTACGTTTGTTTGTCGGCATGGCAACCAACCAACTGAGCGGTACACCGGAACTATTTCCTTTAATGGAAAATGAAATTGCTACCGGAGAAGACACAATACTTCTTAGTGTAGTGCAAATTTTATCTCAACAAGTTCAAAAACTCATGGCTAGAGTGGAGTTTCTCAGTGCTTAACATGGTAAGCACTCCCAGCAACAACAGCAGCAACAGCAACAGTCAGAGGGTAATGAAGCATCACAGAAGGGCTCTAACACTTCCAGACAACTCGGAGCATGTTCGAATTTACAACCGGAGGTTACTATTCCATCGGGCAAATTGGAGCAGTTGTAACATTTAGTACACCATCGACAACTTTTGGAACTATTCCGAATGGACAGGGTAATAATTCTAGACCAAGTAAACAGGATTTATTGGACAATGATGGCCAAGGAACATCGAACAGTAATGGAGACGGCAGTCTCAGAGCAGTGGCTCAAAAGCAGAACATGACGGTCCCAGGGCTTATTGGAATTCCGAACTTAAAAGAGTGGCTGAATTCACCAATGGGTATGTACTTTAACAATAGACAACCATGTATGAGGAATCCGGCTAGGGATGTAATAAGCTTACTTGATCTGTTAAACAACTTTCATCATATTTTACTAAAATGCAAGAAGTTGAAACTGGAGATAGAATATTTTTCTGAATGTATTAGATTACAACTGGTACCTAAAGGCCTCCGAATTTGTCAATATCCAATGGGCCTTATACCAGAATCTCAATTCCACATGGAACTTGTGGAAATATTTAACAAACAGGGTCTGGAATTACTTAACATTATGTGCAAAAACTATAAGATTTTAGCAGATGAATTAAATGATGAAAGTATAGTTTTGGACTCTATAATTAGGTCTCATCCAGACTTTGAAAGATACAAATATGAATATGTATGTATCTTCCAAACAATAGATGCATATATGTTGAAAGCTAAGGCGGTGAAGTGTAAGAAACTTGAACGAGACCGATTACAATATACTAATGGTACTGCCTATCCTCGACCTCCCCCAGCACAACAATGGCAAGTAAGAGGAGATCAGACAGTAACCGGTCAGGCAAATCATTCTAACCAGCCACATTTAACATCTCTTAACCAACAAGTGGCTAATATTGGGGAGAATAATAATCAAAATGTTCAAAACATTGATCATATTGACTTGCATATCAACACAGAATCCCCACCTTCCACCCCTCCGAACTTAACTAGTAATGACGATGGGCCATGTAGAAGTGAGCGTTTACAAAATCAAAGTAATAACAACAATGGTAACAACAATAGGAGAAACAACAATGAACAATGGTCTGATAACCCACAGGTTTTCAGAGGGGAAGATTTCAGAACAGGAGGAACCAACGGAAGAAGCACAACAAATGGAGATAACCGAACTAAGTACTGTAAATATACCTTTGGTTATCCAGAATAGTGAAGGGGACTTTTCCGTATATAATTACTCTTCGGCTGTAATTCAATCTGAACTGGTCAATATGCTTGCAAAAGGCCTTACCTTTGTTCCACTTAAAAGATCGAATATCACTAACCATATAATCGATCTAAAAATGTACGTTAGGAAATTAAATCTACAGGTCTTGTTTGGTGATGCAAATAGAATACAAGTGGAACAGTATAGAGTTCCTAGTACATTCAATCCACCATTGCATAATTCACCACACATTTTTGAAAGAATATGTGAACTGGATTTTAGGTATTACAACACATGGTATCCGACATCAAGAATGGAAGGGAATTTAACTGAGCAGGAGCAGGAATGGATTGAGCATTTGAAAAAACTCAATGTTCGAATCATGAAACCAGATAAAGGGGGAGGGTTGGTATTTATGGATCCTATTGATTATGAAAATAAAATAGAAGAAATATTAGCGTCGGATTCATACACGAATACAACCAAGCAAACCAAAGAATCAAAATATGCATAAATGATCTCTTTATTGAAGGGAGAATTGATTTAAATATGTATAATTTTATGATTATGTCAGCACCCACAGTACCCACAATTTTTGGAGTACCTAAAATTCACAAAAATGTATTAGACCCACCCCTCAGACCTATAGTAGATGGTAGGAACTCTGCAACCTATGCATGCTCAAAGGTGATAGACAGGATTCTAAAGAAATACGTGATTAATGAGGCAGGAATAAGTAAGGACTCATGGTCATTCTTAGAGAAAATTAATGAATTAGAATATGTCGACCAATATAATTTCATAACAATTGATGTAAGAGATTTATACACCTCTATACCCCAAGATTTAGGTATTGAGTGGGTATCGCAGAATCTCAAACAAAAAGGTGCTTTGTACACGGAAATAGCACTAGTAGAAGAGTTGTTAGACATTGTTCTATCACACAACTACATCTATTTTAAGAACAACTTTTACCATCAAACAAAGGGGTGGCCATGGGGTCCCCATGTGGTTCAACCTTTGCTAATTTAGTAATGAATCACTGGGAATACAGTCACATATTCAAAGTAGATTATATTAATAAACAAATAGCATATTTCACCAGATATTTAGATGATATGTTCATTCTGTTTAAAGGGATCAAAGAACAAGCCGAACTTTTGGTAGACTATTTCAACCAAACAACAGATTTTCTAGAATTTACATACAGCTACCATGAGAAGGAGATAGCATATTTTAATGTACTGTTAGTTAAGAACACAATAGCTAAAAAGTATGAAGCAAGAATCTATAGAAAACCTTCATATTCCAACACGTTTCTACACTTCACAAGTGGCCACCCTTTTCACCAGAAGAAATCAGTGGTCAAGGGACAACTTGTCAGGGCGGCCCAAAAGACCACCACAAAGGAGGATTTTAAGGTAGAATGTAACACATTGAGAAAAATGTTCATTAGAAGAGCATACCCTAGTAAGTTACTAGATGAAATTATAACGGAAGTGATCAATAAAAGAAAGAGTGGAACTTATCAACCTATTTTGAGAAATAAAGAGGAGGACATAATAGAAAACATAATCATAGTTGTAGGAAATAACAACCCAATAGATAAAATTTGTAATAGTATAGTAAATAAAGAATCAGATGGTTCAAGTGTCAATTTTGTAATCACATACAATATTGATTTTCAACATATTAAGAGCATTATATGGAAAAATTGGAACATCATTACTCAGTATAAAGAACTTCTTGAGAAATTAGGATTAGTCCCGAAATTCACAACAAGAAGAGACAGGAATTTCAAAAATATATTTGAAAGTTTGGAGAATGTGACAACTAAATGTAAGGGCATGCAACAATGTTATGCCTGCCCGTACTGTAAATATATCCATGTAGGTACATCAATAGACATTCAGACCAACAACAGTAATAATAAAAAAAGTTTTGAAGAGTACGGGCAAATTTAATTGTAACTCTAAAATGGTCGTATACTTATCTAAATGTCTGCATTGTCCCAGTTTTTATGTAGGCAAAACAAAACGTAGATTGAGGGACAGAATATACGACCATTTATATAGTATTAAAAAACACAATCAGGATAGTGCACTAGCTAAACATGTTCAAGAAAATCCTAGTCACACTTTTAAATTTTGGATATTAGACCAAATGGCACCAAAAATAAGGGGTGGACCAACTGAATTAGAACTAGAAAAGTTGGAATTAGTATGGCAAATATGCCTAAATGCATATAATGAGCCCAGACTCAATGATATGTGTTCAATTATGCCGATCTTAAAAATCAAAAGTTTATGCAGATAGTAACATGTTAGCATCTGTATTACAGACTGATACGTATGTACTGCTGTCTAAATAGGAAGAATAATAATACTGGGAAGCTCAATTGTTATTATTATTATTATTATTATTACAATGGTCAAGAACATTTTCAAAAACATACAAAAACATACAAGTAACACACTTATTTACACTGTATTAGTACAACTTGAAAATGTAAATCGTTTTATTTGTTCTGCGATGCTTTTAGTGTTTTTACTTTAAATACTTTAAGTATTTTAAGTATCACAGCGTAGCCCTTTTAATTTGTAGTAAGCTGGGATCAGCTGACTTGACATCATAGATATTTAAATCATTCTGTATTTTTACGTGTATCTGAAGAAGTTCAAGGAATTGTATTGAATGAAAAGCGCTTCATTAAAGGATTGTACCTGTCAGTAGGTTGCCATGTTTTATTTCTTGGTTTTAACAGTTTTTTGTTTTTAATACGAGTTCATATGTGATTATCTGTCATGGCACAAATAGGAATATGTCACTATTGCTACAATCCTTGTTGTGTCCACACCCTTTGTATGTTTGGCACACTGTTGAATATGAGATGTGTAATCAAGCTTTGAATACTGACAGCATTCCTTTACCACTGTATGTATACGTAGTTTACTCATATGTATGTGAGCCTTACGTGTGTTCTCATGTCTTTATATTTCAGGAAACATCATGCATGCACATCACTGTGATCCTTACATGCATTCTCATGTCTTTATATTTCAGGAAACATCATGCATGCACATCACTGTGATCCTTACGTGTGTTCTCATGTCTTTATATTTCAGGAAACATCATGCATGCACATCACTGTGATCCTTACGTGTGTTCTCATGTCTTTATATTTCAGGAAACATCATGCATGCACATCACTGTGATCCTTACGTGCATTCTCATGTCTTTATATTTCAAGAAACATCATGCATGCACATCACTGTGATCCTTACATGTGTTCTCATGTCTTTATATTTCAGGAAACATCATGCATGCACATCACTGTGATCCTTATGTGTGTTTTCATGTCTTTATATTTCAGGAAACATCATGCATGCACATCACTGTGATTCTTACGTGTGTTCTCATGTCTTTTTAGTTCAGGAAACATCATGCATGCACATCACTGTGATCCTTACATGTGTTCTCATGTATTTATATTTCAGGAAACATCATGCATGCACATCACTGTGATCCTTACGTGTGTTCTCATGTCTTTATATTTCAGGAAACATCATGCATGCACATCACTGTGATCCTTACGTGTGTTCTCATGTCTTTATATTTCAGGAAACATCATGCATGCACATCACAGGCCACCATTTTCTAAGGCAGAAAACAACCTTATCATTAAGGTTTTGCAACATTACTAGATTATCCTGTCCTGAGGGAGGGCAAATAGGTCAGAATGTGCAGCCCTCTGGGATGAACTGGTGCATAACATCAATGCAGTGGATCACCAGAATCCTACCTAAGATCAGGTGTGACACCATGCCACTGGTATGATAAATGCAGCAAGGAGATGTGCAGGTAACGTGGCCAGGGATCATCAGGTCACTGGTGGTGGCCCTGCAGCAGAACCTCCTATCACAGCCACAGAGGAATTCCTGGCAAACTTTGCTACACAGGACAGGTCCCAGGAATCCATCAGCCAATATGTTGTGAACATGGGTGCCACCCGTTCATCTCGAGAAGAGCATCCAGGTATGCTTAGTTAGATCAGCAGAAGAATACTGTTGTATTCATCCTGTCAAGGTGTATCTAGTTTTACATGAGTGTCAGCCACATACTTTTTAACATAGTAGTTAATGTAGATGTGAAATATTTGGACATATTGCCTTGTTATACTGTAACATGTGGTGCTGTTACTATTACCTCTCCTTCAACTTTTTTCAGGAACATCAGGAAGTGGAAGAGACCATGGTTCTGCTGCTGGTATGTATAAAAAAGTTTTGTCAGCGATGTAGATATATTTTAATATATTAGCTAAAGTATAATTCCAGGCCTGCAGGCTGGATTGATGTACTGTCTGCATAATTGTCAACTGTACAGATATTTTCTGAATGTCCACAGTTTACACTCATACCTCTGCCTTGTATGTATGACCATAGTGATTGACTTGAAAGTGATTGCCATAACTGTCAACTGTGTAGATGTTTGCATAATGTGCATAACGTATATAATTTATGTTTTGCTCATAAGATTCTTGTTTACTGAATAATTATTTCAAAATAATTGCAGTATGGGGTTAGAAAATGTCCACACAGCCTACTCTGTGAAGTCAGGAGATATAAAAGTCTGTAATAGTGACAGTAGTGTATACAGCTTAACATAGATTGCACCATAGTACTGCAGCCATAGAAGTGCAGGTATTAATGTATTGCTTTTCCTTTTTATCATAGGTGACCAGGGAGGTTGGTCTTTGTCCTCTACACCACCTGCTGTCAGTGTCTCTCCAGACTTTGATGATTACGGTGGCCAAATTGAGGCACAACTGCGGGTTGCAGGGGCTGAATCAGACACAGAGGTTGACATCCCTCATCCACCCTCATTATCACCATACACAGCCAGTATGCCTACGGATACCCAGTCCGCTGAGGCCACAGATATTGGACAGTTGGAGGGTGGGTGCATTGAACAGGAAAGTGTAGCTACTGTGGCTGCACTGACTGTCTACACTGGGCCACAGCCAAACTGTTGGCAAGGTTCCACACAGGCGAATTGATAGGGGTGCCCGTAGCAGGCCTGATATCCATCCACCACCTGTTGCAGGTGACTCATCACGTGTAACTCAGCAGATGTTTAAGGCCATCATGGAGGCATAGGCACTTTCAGAAAGGATCTCCTGATGAATGCTCAGGGTTATGAATGCAGCACATCAGTTGAATGACAATGGAAACAGGTAGGTCTGTGACAGATCACAGACTATCTGTTTTGGAATACACATTTTTCTGCAAAAAGCAGCTGAGGCCATTTCCTATCCCGTCTCCATAATCATAAACCGTAACTTGTCAGAAGCCTTCATCCCCTCCATATGGAAAATGTCCCACATTATTCCTCTCCATAAAGGTGGTAGCTCACTAGAGCTAACCAACTACAGACCTATAGCTATACTCTCACCCTGGCCAAAATTATGGAAAAGTGTGTCCACAAACAACTGATGGAACACCTCACCAAAAATAAAATTCTAGCTAACTCCCAACATGGCTTCAGGCCAAATCACAGTACATCATCAGCCCTACTATCCTTTTCTAATACCATCAATAACTTCAGAAACAATAATAAACTATCATCTGCTCTTTTCTTAGACCTCTCCAAGGCCTTTGATATGGTGAACCACAATCAACTAACACTAAAAAAACTATCACTCAGCAATTCCACGCTGAAATGGTTCCAATCCTACCTGTCCAATAGGCAACAGGCTGTTCTATGGCAGGACAAATTATCTACATGCCTGCCTGTTACACTTGGAGTTCCCCAAGGATCTATTTTTGGCCCTCTTCTCTTCACCATCTTTGTTAATGACCTGCCCACAATCACCCCCCATGCCACATGCATTCAATATGCAGATGATTCGACTATCATCAGCACTGCCTCCAACCTGGCAGACCTCACTGCTTCAACCCAAGACACCTTCAACCTAATAGAAAAATGGTTCTCAAGTCAACAACTAGTTCTCAACCCCAACAAAACAAAACTACTTACTTTCTCACCCACTAACAAGACTCTTCCCCCCACCTTCTCTATTACATCCTCCAATGGAATCACTATATCACCAGAAGCTCACACAAAGCTATTAGGTATTACCATTGATAACTCCCTTAAATTTGACACCCATTTCAATCTTACCATCAAAACCGTCAATAAAAGCTTGGCTCTCTATAAAGTAAAACACTTTCTCACACCGCACGCTAAAATTACAATTGCCAGCACACACCTACTATCAACTCTTTTCTATGCCTCCCCCTCTTTACAAACCTAAACAAGACAACCGTTAACAAACTTGCTTCTTGTTACAATCACATAGCTAGATTTGCCACAAATTCCACCTTTAGAACGCACCACTGCACTAACTTGAAGCAACTAGGGTGATTAGAGTTTTCCAGCCAACTCCATTTCAACCAACTCAAAACGGCTCACCAGATACTGTATCACCCAGAGAAAACACCAGCTCTGAAAAACATCATTCACCCCTATATTAACCTGCAATCTTTACGCTCCTCCAATAAGATCTTAGCTCAAACTACCAAAGCCAATAATTCTGCTGGGGATTCTCTATTCTCAAACTTTGTAGGTAAAATGTGGAACTCCCTACCGACCATGCTCACCTCAGAACCCTCACTCCTACAATTCAAAAAAAAGCTTAAACCCCATCTCAATACTCTCTGGCAATGTCCCTGTTCCAAACCTGATTAACCACTATCATTTACCCTTCTCTTACCTCACTATCCTTAACCACTTTTTAACAAGCCTTTGTAACTGACCTATGTTTTTTTTTTTTATATGCTGCTGTTGTTTTTTTCCCCAAGATGTGATGTATCTTTATATTGTATTTAGAACTCAACTATCTTCCTTTTTTTGCATTAACAATGTTCATATGTCTGTTATGTACTTGGAGCTTTTCTCCCCGGGCCTCCGCTGAAAATGGACATGTATCCAGTCGGACTCTCCCGGTTAACAAATATAAAATAAATAAAAATAAAAATTGTCTGTGATGAAACATTTGATTGGAGTTGAGAGTTGGCCTCATGGGTGTAGAATAGCAACTACATCTGCTGAGAGTCAATGTGGCTATGCACAATCACCCTCCCATAGTGGCAGTACATCCAACGGTCCAGAGGTGGGTCTGCTGTCCACACCATGATGTAGAGGCCATGGGATCATGGTCCTAGGTCTTCCTGTGGAGGACACATGCCCAGAAAACATCAGCCACCCTCAGGTAGTAAGTAGCACAGAATCTAACCTTGGGCATGGAGGTGCCAGTGAAACCCCTGGCAGAGCCAGTTCTCATGTTCGGGGGTGGAGATGAAGTCAGCTCTACCATGCACAGCTCACAGCTGTCCAACATACAGACACATAGGGCTAGCATTGAGCTTGGCTGTGTTCATGCAGACACTCACACCACTGTCACATTGAGGGCACCTACAGATGCACAGACAACATTTCCATGGTCCATCTTGTCTGCTTCCCTTCCTGACTCACACATATGCTTGTCAACCTAATGGGTCAGCCTAGGCCTCATGCATTCCCAAACAAGACCCTGTGCAAGTGATGATAACTCTGCCACATCTCTATCATCTTTCTCATGGATGCAGGGATATAAAGCTTTGTGTCTGATGTACAGGGTGACTATCTACATTAGTAAGAATTCCTTTCAGCCATTGGTGCTGTTGATATGCTACTTGTATTGGTCATTTACAGATATTGTACTTTGCCATTAATAATGTGGCTAACATGATAATTTGTGATTTTACAATGGATGTTGTTGTAAGGGCTGTGGAGTCACACAATGAAATGTGTGTCATGGAAATGTTTCCATTTCACTTTTAGGATTGTGTAGTACACACTTAAAGGTACACATCTACAATCAACCCATCAATGTCAGAGCCATACCTCTCAACCTTTTAGATCAAGAAATCTGGACAAATCCATAAATAATGGGGGACAAAGGCCCAAAAATAGGCACACATTTTAAATATTGCTCTTACAAACTTAGAAAGTTGATAGAATAACAGGTTTTGCATCAACATGAAGTTTCTGAAGGGTATGATGTCTGAAACTCAAATATCTGTCATTATTTTCTGATTTTAACCCTCAGTGATTTGCCAGAAAAAAACACAATTTTATGAGAAACAGACCAAAAATATGAGATAGAAATCTGGACATTATGCAAAAATATGTACAGTTGAGAGGTATAGTCAGAGCACAGGACTGAATGTCAGCACAGAAGACAAATGACATCAGAAGGGTAATACAGTGTAGGTTCATAGGTGTTTATTGGCTAATGAACCCAAGGGCTTCTTTAAGCCTAGGCATACATCCCAAATCTCTGACAAAGTATAATACCCTGGATAAGTGTAAGCAGGGGTTTGGGAGATGAAACATTTACAAGCAGGGGCCTGGGAGATGAACAATTTACAGTTTGCCTGTGTCCATCAGAGACAAGGGTCCCAAACTAGGAATAAATGTCCTGTTCTTCATCCAATTGTGTAATTTGCACTTGATTTGCATTAGGGAAGAACTCTGCTTCACATGGATGGGGAGCCTATTCCATATAGGGTGTAGTCTCTGGGATACATACCTGTCTCTCCAGCACATCCTGTCTATACCACAGGCAAGGTGTAGGTCTGTAAAATGGGTAATTCTGGTGCTGTTTGTTTTGTGCATATGCAGGAGGTCCACAGTGGGGTCTGACAATGCCCTGTATGGATGGCATACTTCTCCCCTCCAAAGCCTGTAGGAGACAGAATACAGGGATAGGGCCTTGATGCAGCATGCATAGGACATTTTACTTATGCCCTGTATTGGTTTAGTGAGGAACCTCTGTGGATGTTTCAATTTTGTCAGATAAGCGTGCTACATCTCTATTGATCATTTCCAAGATACTTCTTTCCATGGCTTTACATATAACACTAGTGAGACTTCTGGGTCTGTAGTCTCCATGGTCTATAGATGGCCCACCTTAGTGCAGAGGGATGACTGTTGCTGTTTTCCATTCATGTGGCACAAAGCCTGTTTGGTGGCTACAGTTAAAAAGCAATTCCAGAGGCCCTGGTAGGTCATGTTTCATGCTATTTAGAAGGTATCCTTGGATATTGTCTGAGCCCATTGATGGAGTGTACTTAGAGAAAGCATTAAAGACCTATTCCTAGTGATAGTAGGGGGACTTATATTTGATGGTATTTCCTGAGGGAGGGTTGACAAGGAGAGAGGGGTAAAGTGGGGGCTGAATTCATCAGCCAGAAGGTTTGCTATATCTTCTGCCTCATTATATGTGGTTCCATTTACAATGAGATGTGCACACAATTGCGTATTGTCTTTGTGGACATAGCTAAGGTATGCTTTGTGTGAACCTACCTCAAATTTGGTTTTGGTAGACTTCATTTGTTGTCTGATTTTTTTGTTAAGTTTGAGAGTGCTTTTGTCCTGCTGTGTGCTGCTAAGTTTTCCATGAGTTTCTTCTATCTGTTATACAGCCTATTGATTCTGAGATTCCACAAGGGTGGCTTGATTTTTGAGTTAGTTCTATACTTCTTCCTCATGGATAAAGCTGTCTCAGTGTAGCTATTAACATACTTGTACAGGGTTTCTGTGAATACTTCTGCATAGGCCACAATGTTCTCAGGGTTTATGGAGGCTTGAGATGTGGCCAGTTTATTATATAATAGCTGAAGGTTAGCCTTAGAGTAGTTCCTGAATATTCCATGTTTAACTGGGGGTCCATGTTTTATTTTTACTTCAAAGGACACCACTTTGTTCTCAGACCTTACCAGGGAATACATTACAGTAGGGGGGTGTGCATGACTCTCCCATACTGGTGAGGACCAGATCCAGTATGGTTGCACCCCTGGTTGGTTTATTGGCTATCTGGTCCAGGGAGTTTGTGTTTACAAATCCAGGAATCTCTGTGCCTATATGTTTGTGTGGTATAGGATTTCCAGTTAATAGTGGGGTAATTAAAATCACTTATGAATATGCTATTGGGTTGGAAGTATTTAGGCAGTTATTCTGAAGTTAGAAACAAATCAAGCAGTGCTTACTAAAAATAAAGAATTACCTTGTCAAGAATGCTGAGAAGAAGGGAGTCACATGAATGCCTGCTGCCAGGCTGCTACTGCTGGTCTCACCAGGCCTCATTCTGCTAGGATACAATGCTCCTTTTCTTTTTCTCTCACCAGAAGCAAAATGTTAGCATCGATCCCAAGAAAGGATGCAGGCTACAGCCTGTTTGTTGATCTACACTCTTGTCCCAGATGATGTAAGGGTCTGTAAGCTTGTTGTAGCCTTTTCAAGGTAGGTGCCTTGAATAGCAACCAGACCAATTGGTTCAGTTTTGCATAGATTATACCTTAGGTTCCGAGGTTCATAGGATTTGACTATGGTACTTACCTGATGGTGATTAAGAGTTTAGCTGGTGCATCACAATACAATGTTCAATGTCAGGTGACATAGATGTCCAAGGTTGGTCTAGCAAGGTCCATAGTAGCAGTGATACATGTTAGGTAACATTTTCACAGTAATTCATTCAATTTGCCTTTCAACAAGGTAATGGATGTGATCTGCTTGACACGGATGTGAGGCCTACTGCAGAAGAGAGGCCACCATTGGGAGATGTTCCTGTCCCTCCGGCATGTCCTAGGAATATCATACTGTACATTTAGGTTCTTGGAACACAAAACTGTAGTTTCACATTATTTCTCACAATATCCATTTGCTGTCTGTTTGACAGTCATTGTAGCCTTGCAAGGCAAAAGTATTTACTGCAAAGATAAACAAGTTTTCTGTGCATGCACAGACATCCACATCTTCACTGCAAAGAGTACTGATAAAACAAACACCAACAGGGTAAGGTACCACCTCAAAAAATAAAATAGCAAAGTCCAGTAAATAGAGGTAGATACTCCAAGACAATCGAAGCCAACCAGGAACTTAATGCAAGAAGTAAAACAAAGTATCCTTTATTGCTGAAAAACAGTAAGCACTTTCGCATTGCTCAGAACGCTTCTTCAGACTTCAATAAAAACAACAGTACTAACAATGTTTTTATATACAGGAATAACCAATCAAACACATGTTATTCAAAAGATCCAATAGAACCAACAGAAATAATCACATGAAAAACATTCATTAGTTGATTCATGTATCACATGGCTTGAGGAATAAATATACATAGATTCCTTACAAAGACTCAGTGAAAAATACTTGATATATGAGTATTAATAATTTAAGAAGACCAAATGTATATACTCAAAAGGTTTATAAAAAGAAATGCAAAAAAATTTTGATATGTAATATCAATCCATATATAAACAGTGTGTTTTCTAAAAATATATATGTATTAAAATTGAATAAAATGGCAAACAATGTAAGGGGGTGGGAAAGTGTGTATGTGTGTGTAGAGGGGGGGGTTGGGGCTGGGGAAAGGGGATGAGTTACAAAGGAAAGTCAAACTGTTTTTCAGCAATAAAGGATACTTTGTTTTACTTCTTGCATTAAGTTCCTGGTTGGCTTCGATTGTCTTGGAGTATCTACCTCTATTTACTGGACTTCACTGCAAAGAGTACCTACAGAGAGTGTGTTTGATGCTATGAACCCCAAGGGTGTAGCAGTATGACCCTTACTTTGCTAGAGTTGTACAGTCTCACATTTGTAAGTATGCTCTTGCGACTCTGCCCAATAACAGGATTATGGTTCAGGCAAGTGCCATATGCCTCACAAAACAGCATACCCAATCCACCATGTTATCCCACACTGTCAGGCACTGTTTTACCTTAGAATGACACCATAAAGTTAATAACATCTTACATTTAAACATCTGTCAGGCT
Organism: Protopterus annectens; assembly: GCF_019279795.1. Lineage (NCBI taxonomy): Eukaryota > Metazoa > Chordata > Ceratodontiformes > Protopteridae > Protopterus > Protopterus annectens. The sequence goes on from NC_056749.1 coordinate 79,459,130, forward strand.
GCTGCCTAACCATGGCTTGTTTTGATGTATATACAAGCAATAATCTATTGCTAATGGCATTAGAATTGTCTGTTGCAGAGATGTGGATAGGGTCATAAAGACTGATGTAAAATGCTCAGATTAACATCCACGCACACCAAGTTGGCTACAGTGAGGATAGTACCACTACCTAACTAGATTTACAGTACACTACACAGCATACACACCAAGTTGGTTGCAGTGAGAATAGAACCCCTACCTATCTAAGTTTACAGAACACTGCACAACACACACACCAAGTTGGCTGTAGTGAGAATAAAACCCATACCTATCTAAGTTTACAGGCTACAAAATACACAATGTGCCACATGTGCCACGGCTCAAGTTTGAAACCAAAATGGCTTTAGGTAATCCTGTGGTAGATGACATCAGCAGGCCTTGTAGAGGACAAGAGTTTGGAGGCCTGCATCAACTGCAAGGGCCGAAAGTGCAGTCTCATGACAATTTGGAAATCACACTTCCTCTTTGCGGAGATATACACACACACAAACACATAAACACTAAGTGGGCTGGAATGAGATTAGAACCCCCACCTTTGCAGTCTTACACACTACAGAGCACAGTACTTAAAACATGCACATCAGCTCAAGTCTGTTTTATAATAGACTGCAGGTGAACTAATTCTAGAGGACATAAACAAGACCTGTGTTGAACAGCTTCAAGGCCTGCAGAGTCATATCGCTTCTTACTGTGATCTGCATCTAGTAGCCTATCAGTCAGATAACTGCTTTGTAGCCTACCTATGTGACAAAAGTGACCATTGTGGGAATATGTGACTGTTTGCATTTTATGGTCAAGCTTGTGACCAAAATCAATTTGCCCTGTCGAGTGAGCACACAATATTATACATTACACAACTTGTTCATTTGTTGATGTATGTGTGGTGAAATCCATCAGACACAGGGAGCTGTAGTGAATGTGGGTGTTGTTGCTGGTGTAGATACAAACATATGGCTTCACAATATATGTACATATTCATATACTATGCCATAAATTTTCAAGGTTTCTATATGCTTTCTTAGGGAGACGTGGTATGACGCTCCACTCTCCAAATATTTACAGCAAGTACACAGGTTTGACTCATATTTATGTGTGTTTCACACTAAATTGTGTTTGCTGTCAAATGTGGCATCATTTACACATGACGTGACGGAAGACTGACAGAAATCTGAACTTCAGATGTCCCAAAAGTCCTTCAAATGCAACAGATGTCATTTTATGCACTTCCACATTTTGTTAGTGCATTATCTAATTCTGAGCCCTTACATTTGGTCCTTTGTCCAACATTATATGTGTTGTACTGCAGCTGTGCAGCTTTACTCTCCATGATGATCTGGGTATGTAGGGCAATATAGACATACACATACACACACTCACACATGTATATATATATATATATATATATATATATATGTGTGTGTGTATATAAAAGTGATATATATATATGTATATACATATATATATATATATATATATATATATATATATATATATATATATACATACATATATATATATATATATATATAGGTTGTATTTAAGTGACTGAAGTTTAGAACTTCGAATTTCATGTGGCCAAAACCATATAATCGAAGTTTTAAAACTTTGAACACTTAAACGGAGATCTCCATACAGTGTGGAATGGGAATATTCCCTTTTCCTCACTGTACTGCAATCTCGGAGTTGGTATATTTTAATAGCGGGGAGGTGTGGGGTGTAGGGTGGCTTGCCCCCTGCATATATGTGTTTTAATTTGTTGTTTTTTTTCTTTCTTTAATGTTTGAAATTGTAAAACTTTAATCATACGGTCCCGACCATATGAGTTCAAAGTTTTGTAATTTCGATAATTTCAATCATTCAGCATATATATATATATATATATATATATATATATATATATATATATATATATATATATAGATATTTATGTGTGTGTGTGTGTGTGTGTGTGTGTGTGTGTATATATCGGGTCTATATCACAACGTCGAACTAACAAAAGTTTGATTGTTGTAATATGGAACCCTAAAGTTCGAAACCCAACAAAACCGAAAACACAGGACAGCAATTTTTTCCCAGGGAAAAAAAATTGCTGTTTCGTGACAAAAAAATAAATAAATAAACTTAAACCAAAGTGGGGTGCTTCACCACCCCCCACACCTCCCTACTTCAATATATCAACTCCGAGATTGCACCACAGTGGAGGAAATAGCAAAGCCAGAAAAATGGACCACCGATTTTTTTCCCTGGGAAAAAAGTCGATATGCCGTGGCTTTGCTATTTTCAATTTTCAGACTTTAGGGTTCAATATTACAATGTTCAAACTAGTTTTAGTTTGATGTAATATAGACCCATATATATATATATATATATATATATATATATATATATATATGTGTGTGTGTGTGTGTGCTTGTGTGTAGATATATATATTTGTACCCCTAAAGACATGGGTCTCGTGGATGCCAAATCCAGCTATGCTCGTAATAAAAATAGTAACAGAATTTTCTTTTAGAATTACTACAAAAGTAGTAACTATATGAAAATGTATTTATTTATTTTATTTTACATTTGTTGACTGGGATAGTATGACTGGGTATATGTCCATTTTCAGCGGAGGCCCGGGGAGAAAACTCCAAAATAATAATACACACTGAACATTTAGTAAATGCTAGTCTCAAGCAGATTGCAGTCCTAAGCAATACCAGCATTTAGCACATATAGTACAAAACATAACATTATTTTCAAAGTTATATACATAACATACATAAGGTTACATTCAGCTTTAAGACACATTGAACAGCAGTTATACAATTGACCCTTCCTGAAATGGAGTGGTAGAAAAAAGTTAGAAGGAGTTGAAGGTACTACTCTGAGCATGTTCATCCCTTCACACCTTTAACTTTAGTATAAATATAGTTTTTGCTTTTAGTTTGGCTTTCTGACATTCTTCATAGAAATGTGGTAACCAGTGGAGTATAAAATGGAGGTGTGCCTGATGTTTCAACAAAGTTTGGTTAATTTGTAAGGCTTTTATACAAATAAGGATTTTAGGCATACTGCTCTATGAATCACCCGACTCCACAGGTGTGTGTAGATCCACATCATCATAAGCGAGTGTGCTGGAGCATGAATGAGCTCTGTGTGGCAAATGCACTCACGTCTGTCTTGAATTTTATGTGCATATGGCCACTTTTCATGCATCAGCATACAGCCCTACAGCTACCTGAGCTGTTTAGAGTCACTCTGCATTAGGCATGGTTCCTACCTTAACCTTCTCAATTTCAAAGAAAAGTCACTGTTTCACTTCTTGACTCATGCAGTAAGATATGTTATCTGTGAAAACCTGGGGCAGAGCCCCAAGCTGGTGTGCTAAGGAGACAAAGATCTTTCTCCATCTCTACTGCACCAGCTATAGAAAGATGCTGCAATGGAACACAGGCAGGTCCATTTAAGAAAACTAATGTGTGGAGAGAGCATGTTGACCAGTTTTCCACTGAAAGAGGACTTTCCAGTAATTGGGAACATTGTCGCTAAGTAATGATGACCTCCAGGGAAGGCAGCCTAACCAGCTTTTCCAATGGCAGGTGAAAGTTCAAGACAAAGTCCAGATAAATCTGTATTCTTTTTCTTGGCTTTCAGTGCTGCAGTTCAATAGTTGTGAGATGAATATCTTTTCACGAGTGTTACTGCTGTACTGCCAGCATTGCACTATGGCCAAATCACCAATGTGTAATACAATGGCACTGCATACAGTCCTTAGGAAAAATATTGCTTTAAGGTACAGTGGTACATATTTTTCCCATATTTCCACAAAAAATGGTCATTATTTCACTCACCCCTTCCCAGCACTGTAACTCTCTGTGTGTAAATGCACATAGCTTTAGGAGATGTAACATATCTTAGTATATTTCATGCTACTTGTTAAGACTGCGGTCACCCAAAGCAGGCAGTTAGTGTGGTGGTGCAAAAAGAAGTTGCACCAAGCCCTTCAGACTTTCTGTAAAGCCTTAATTCAGCAGTTGTTCTTTTTGTTCTTCATTTGTGGAGTGGGAGATGTGTAAAATCCATATCTGAGGTTTAGAACTCTGAAGGCAGCCAGTTCTACTAAGCCTCCTGAAAGGAGTGCACCTATCAAAGGGCCATTGCAGGCAGGAGCAGCTGATACCTTTATTCTGTACATGCGTTTTCTTTTATTGAATAATTTCTGTATTAATTTGCAGCATTTCATAATTTGCTTTATGTCATTGGTTGCTGTATTCTCACTTTGTCTCAGTCTTCAAGTCAAGAACAGCCTCTGGCACCTTGAGTACAGTCCTCCACTACATCAACGTGGGAAGGTCCACACTTCCTGCACATCCTGATTCTGCCCCTTTAGGGTGAGGTGACAGTGCCTTCATGTGGTCAGCCCAGGTCATAGCAGTCAATGCCAGCAGGATCAAATTCAGCTGCAGTAATGGAGGCTGCTGTTGAGTGGGGTTTGGGAGGTGGTGCAGCCCATAATACCACCTCCTGCAGTGAATGCAAACCTCACTGAACTGGCAGGGTTCAGACACTCAGCCTCTAGAGGAAACTCCCTCCCCAGCAGGTCTGTCACTGAAGGCTCATATAGTGGTGCTGTGGACCCCCCAATACCCATTATTTTGCACCCAGCCTATTGTCTCTGTAACCATTTGAAATGTTGGACCCAATAGAGTGAGTCCCAAAACACACATACTGAATGGCCTCACAAAAAATCTACTTAACTATATTAAGTCCAAGATGGACATTCTCTCTTTTTCTGTTGTATGGCATTTAAATAACTTTGCAACAGTTGATACCACCTCCTGCATCTAAATTAAAGACATTTTCTCATTTTTGTCTTTCCAGTTGGTGAAGCTTGTGCAATAAAGTACTGTGATGGATTTTCTTATTGTTTGGTTCCTGGTTCGAGATTGTTAAATTAAAGACATGTCATACTCCTGAAATTAATTGCTGATGATGCTAAAGGAACTCCATTAGAGAAGAGATCTTCTCAAGGATTTCACCTGCATCCTGGAATTCTCAAACTAGAAATGTTAGATCTCAAACTGATTATGCTATTTTCAGAAAACCTTTAAAGGTTTACATGACAAAATAATATAAATGTAGCTGTTGTCAAGGACAAGTATAACTGCTTCAGTTTAGTAAATAGTTATCCTAAATCCTGAAAGCCCCTTTTGTATTCAATGATAAGAGCAATGTTCTCATGTTAGCCATTTCTTCCATGTCTGTCAACCTTTTCTGACACTCTGCCCTCTCAGCCTTTCACTTTCTCCCATCTAGATTTCATTTTATTCTCCCATTCTTTCCAAGAAATGCTACTTTTCTGTAGTTCCTTTCATATAATATATATATTTATGTATATAACTGCAGCATACATTAACAAAACAAGCATGTGTTTATATTGTGAGCAACACTCAAGAAGTAGGAGGTAGGATTGTGCTGATTAAGTGTCAGTTTTCCTAAAACTGAGAGATTATTTAAAAACTGTACCATATTCTACTGCACACCAAAGAGGAAAGACTGCCTAAGACAAATTTCTCCCAGAAATATAGCTGCTGTGTCAAGTAATTTAGCCTGCAGTGTTTTGACCATATTTATAACAAACCTAATTTTAGCTCCTTGTAAGTTAGTAAGAATGACCTGCTTATTTATAAAGACTAGTGAATGGACTGTTTCTTTAATATATTTTGGTAATTTCCAGGTTGTGGTGGGTACCTTACTGATTAATAATAATAATAATAATAATAATAATAATAATAATAATTTGATATTGCTAGTTGCGATACCCCAACACTGAACCAGTAATCAAGGACCCTCAATCCTCACCACTGGCACCAGTGGGGGACATACACTGGGATGATAACAAGTATACACACAGTATTTCCAGATGCAGCTCTCTGTGTCAAGTGCAATTTCCCCTTAAGATCACACAGAGACCACAGTCAGTATGGGGCTGGTTTCTCCCTCATTTCTCCAGATCCCCAGTAAGACTCCCCACTAGCACAGCTAAAGAGTTGAGATCTCAGCTGAGTGATCAAACCATGACCTCCAGCACTCTCTCTGTCCAACCAGTGCTTCGTGTCCCTGCCCAAGTAGCTGACACACACACACACACACACACACACACACACACACACACACACACACACACACACACACACACACACACACACACACACACACACACACACACACACACACACACACACACACACACACACACACACACCTGGGAAAGGCTGACACAGGTTTACTAGCTATGCCCCCTTCTGCCCAGACTATAAGGTAGTTATCACTGCCACCAGTCACTCCTTATCAGCTACTATAAGGCCCTTAACAAAAGGTGTCCAATCTTACTGTGTCATGTTACTATTAATACAAATGGTTGTCTCAACAAGAGAAAGGCTATTAGGAGTGGCCCACAGTGTCACAAAATAAGTATGCAAGTACTCTCAGAACTTAAATATATCTCACAAATATTAGCCACAATGAAAAGTTTAAATATATTTAATAATAAATAATAAAAGAAAAAGACAATACTAAATATATATTTACAGTGACATCAGAGTCGGAAATCACAGGAAATATTTAAAACAACATTGTAGGACAGTCTCAAATAAATAAAGATTACTATAACATAAGAACGTACTTACTACAGAGAAAGGCAGATGTGGTGAATGGATCTTCTCTAGTTGTTGTCAGGTCAAAGACAGAATACAGAATGATGTGTCTCAGAGTTCTCAAATTAATATCTCAAATATTACTGCAGGGATAGCTTGCAGAATGACATCATTTCTTGTCATCTGACTCTATCCCAGGTGAAACCTCCACTTCTGGAGCTAGCAGTATTTAGCAACTAACTGTGAAAATACATAGCCCTCAGACCTTTGGCACAGAATGGAAGTCATAAAACAATAAAACACTTACTAGACAATACAGAAAGTTTCTCATTACAGACATTGTGTCTCATTGCTGCCATAAAGTAATTTAATTTCAGCTATTTTTCTGAAATTTACTAGACTGAGGTTAACCTGCTGTATCCCAGTTTCCATTGTTAATCTATATATATATATATATATATATATATATATATATATATATATATATATATATATATATATATATATTTATTTATAGATATATATTTATATATATCTATATATGTATATCTATATGTATATATCTATATATATATATATAGATATATATATATATATATATATATATATATATATATATATATATATATATGGATTCCATACATTTGGTCGAATTACACTTAGTCGAAAATTATTCCAGGCATTGCACTTCATTGAAAGCTCACTTGACTGAAAGCTCACTTGGTCGAAGTTCATTTGGTTGAAAATGGAATAAAGCCCCTGCCCCACTGCAGTGCAACCCTGGAGTAAGAATATTAAATAAGGAGGGGTGCCCCCCACAATGGCCCCCCCCCACATAATTTTAATGTATTCACTATTATAAGAAGGTATATCCATTAGAAATGCATTAATATATATATATATATATATATATATATATATATATATATATATATATATATATATTATATATCTTTAGTAAGAACTATTGGCATAATGTGGGGCTATGGCCCCCACACTCCCCTTATTTAACATTTTCACTCCAGGGTTGCACTGCAGTGGGGCAGGGGCTATATTCCATTTTCATCCAAATTAACTTTGACCAAGTGAGCTTTCAGTCAAGTGAGCTTGTACTACATGAACTACAAAATGAACTGGCACCTCACCTAAGTGTCACGTTTAATCATAGCCTCACCTTAGGCTTCGTGCCCACTGAGTGGCGCACAGCTACAGTTATCCCACTCCACAAGGGAGGATCTACCTTGGATCCCGGGAACTACTGTCCCATCAGTCTGACAAGCCTGATCTGCAAGGGCATGGAATGCATTATAATGTAACTTATAAACAAAGACATTGGCAACCTTCAAATACTGGACCCCACCCAGTTTGGGTTTGTGAAGGGTCGATCTTGTTTCCTGAATCTAATTGACTTCTTTGAATCAGTCTCCAGAGATGTGGACGAGGGTAAGGCGGTCCACACATCCTACCTGGACCTCGCCAAGGCCTTCAACACCATCCCCCACTCTGGAATCATAGATAAATTACTAAGCTGGGCATAAATTCCTACGTCACTCGAAGGGTTGCCAACTGGCTTACTGACAGAACCCAGACTGTAAAAGTAGCCAACTCCAAGTCCAGCTCCAGACAAGTGACAAGTGGAGTACCTCATGGTTCAGTCCTGGGACCACTCTTGTTTGGCATCTACTTCTCTGAAGTACAGACCAACACTAAGGGACTCTGGCTAACAAAGTTTGCAGATGACTGCAAACTGGGAGCCATTACTGAATCCCCAAATGATGTGGATATTCCACAAAAGGGCCTTACAGAAACAGATGCCTAGTGCCAGAGCCGTGGGCTCAAGCTTAATGCCAAGAAATTTATAGTTATCCCCTTTGGAAAAAAACATGTACCCATGAATTACCACATAGGTGGCAGGACACTAAACATCAAAAGTGTGATGAGAGACTTAGGGACACAGGTGGACAGTGGTCTCACTTTCGATAACCACATTGCCACAACAGTCAGGAAATCCTTCTATGTGGCAGACCTCATCACTAAGGGCTTTTCATCCAGAAAAAGGAGGTCATTGTCCCACTGTACTCATCCCTCATTAGACCCATTATAGAGTATAATGCCTCATTTGGTATGTACCTTACAAGTCATCTGCAACAGCTTGAAAGGCCACAGAAATACCTCACTAAAAGAATCACAGGCCTAAGGCAGATGCCATATACTCACCATCTAAAAAAACTCCAGATATACTCTGTGGCATATCATCTACTCAGAGGCGATCACTGCTTAACATACAAGGCCATGTCAAACCCTGAGCTGCTGGACATACTCCACTTAAAGAAATCCCAATCCCTCAGAGCCACACACTCCAGTGATCTAAACTTTATCATCACAATGAACAAAACATGCTGGAGGGATAGGGTCCTGACCCAGAGACTCCCCATACTCTGGAATAGACTGCCCATACATGTCAAGCAGAGAGCCTCATTGGCCCTCTTCTAAAGGAACCTTGATGATTGGATGGGAGATAGGAAATTCACCCTGGGGATCATGTCAGTCGCCCTGCTAGACAGGGGCCCAGAGAAGTAAATATTGTGGGAAGAAATATCCAGGGAATTGTTATGGCTAGGCTTGCATAGGCCTTAGGGCCGATAACCTAGTACCAACCTATGAACCTATGAACCTATGCTAGGATATGATCTACCAGCTCTGGAAAGTTGCTGGGGCATTTTTCATCCCAAAGGGCATGTTCATGAACTCATACAAGCCGAAAGGAGTCACAAAGGCTGACCTCTCTGTAGTTTGGGAATCAAGGTCACCTGCCAGTAGCCCTTTGTAAACTCAATAGTGGTAAGATACTTAGCCCCACCCAGCTGCTCTAAGGCTTCACCTGTCCTAGGCATAGGGTAAGCATCTGATCCTGTGTGACTACATAATTTCCTGTACTCCACACAGAACCTAGTGCTGCCATCCTTCTTTGGTACCAGCACCACTGGGGAGGACCAGGGACTGCTGGACTCCTGGATTACCCCAGTTCCAACATTTCCTGTATCTCCTCCCTCAGAGTCTGTTTGACTCTCTCAGGCACCCTATAAGGGTGCCTGAGAGAGCTTAATAGGCCTTTGGGGTCCTGTATCCACATGGTGTTGCACCAAGTGGGTACACACTAGTTTCCCAGTGAACATGCCCCCAAACTCCTGTAACACTGCTCAGATTTCTCGATCCTGTGTAGAGGATAGCTGCTGGGACATTGCTACCCCTTCCACTGAGGTCTCAGTCCGAGACTCACTGAGGAGATCAGTCACCAGAACCCCCTACGACTTCTTCTGCTATCCCCTGCAAATACTTAACACAAGGGCCTCCCTGTCATGGTAAGGTTCCATCATCTTCACATGGTACAGTTTGTGCCCCTGCCTCCTGCCTAGCAGTTATATCATGTAGGGTCCCTCCCAAGCTGCCTGCAGCTTATTGTGTCTGACAGGAATGAGAACCATAACCTGCTGCTCCACAGTATACTCTCTGGCTCGAGCATTCCTGTTATACCAAACCGTTTTCTGCTGTTGGGCTTCTGCCAGTTTCTCCTGGGCCAAGCGAGTGAGCTCCCTGAGCCTTGTCCTGAGGTTTAGGACATATGCCACAACAGACTCCTTGTGGGATTCACACTCCCACTCATCATGAATCAGATTTAGATGTCCCCTCACCCTATGCCCATACAGCAACTCAAAGGGTGAAAAACTTGTGGATTCCTGGGGCAGATCCCTGTAAACAAACAACAGATGTGGCAAACATTTGTCCCACTCCCTCTTAAACTGGTCTGCAAATGCACTTAGCATGGTCTTAAGTGTAGAGTTTAACCTCTCCACCAGACCATTAGTCTTGGGGTGGTAGGGGCCAGTCTTTAGGTGCTTCACCCCACAGCGCTCCCACAGACAAGCCAGCAGGTCTAATGTGAAATTGGCATCCCTGTCAGTTGGTATTTCATTTGGGAAACCTACCCTGCTGAAAAAAGCATTTGCCACCTTTTCTGCCATAATAGAGGACAGAGCCACTGCCTCAGGATATCTGGCAGCATAATCTACTACAACTAGGATATGCTTCTTCCCTGTGAAACTTGGGGTACTCAGAGGCCCAACAATATCCATAGCTACCCTCTGAAATGGCTCCTCAATGACAGGCTAAAGGGACCAAAGAAGTTTTGACCTTGTCTCCTGTCTGCCTACTTTTTGGCACTGCTCACAGGTCCTGCAGTACTGTGTTAAATCCCTGGAAATCCCAGGCCACTAAAAGTCCTGCATAATGCTTCTTTTGGTATGCTTTATGCCCATATGACCTGCAAAGGTAATGTCATGGGCTATGGCTAAAAGTGCTAGACAGTAGGCTTTGGGCACATAACCATTTACAAAATTCCAGACAGCTGTGCTGGCAGTATCTCGCTTTGTCGCACTTCTATATAAATCATGTTGATATGCACAAATGACATATAATTATTTACAAAATTCCAGATAGCTGGGCTGGCAGTATCTCGCTTTGTCGCACTTCTATATAAATCATGTTGATATGCACAAATGACATATAATTATTTACAAAATTCCAGACAGCTGTGCTGGCAGTATCTCGCTTTGTCGCACTTCTATATAAATCATGTTGATATGCACAAATGACATATAATTATTTACAAAATTCCAGATAGCTGGGCTGGCAGTATCTTTGTCGCACTTCTATATAAATCATGTTGATATGCACAAATGACATATAATTATTTACAAAATTCCAGACAGCTGTGCTGGCAGTATCTCGCTTTGTCGCACTTCTATATAAATCATGTTGATATGCACAAATGACATATAATTATTTACAAAATTCCAGATAGCTGGGCTGGCAGTATCTCGCTTTGTCACACTTCTATATAAATCATGTTGATATGCACAAATGACATATAATTATTTACAAAATTCCAGACAGCTGTGCTGGCAGTATCTCGCTTTGTCGCACTTCTATATAAATCATGTTGATATGCACAAATGACATATAATTATTTACAAAATTCCAGACAGCTGTGCTGGCAGTATCTCGCTTTGTCGCACTTCTATATAAATCATGTTGATATGCACAAATGACATATAATTATTTACAAAATTCCAGATAGCTGGGCTGGCAGTATCTCGCTTTGTCACACTTCTATATAAATCATGTTGATATGCACAAATGACATATAATTATTTACAAAATTCCAGACAGCTGTGCTGGCAGTATCTCGCTTTGTCACACTTCTATATAAATCATGTTGATATGCACAAATGACATATAATTATTTACAAAATTCTAGACAGCTGTGCTGGCAGTATCTCGCTTTGTCGCACTTCTATATAAATCATGTTGATATGCACAAATGACATATAATTATTTACAAAATTCCAGATAGCTGGGCTGGCAGTATCTCGCTTTGTCACACTTCTATATAAATCATGCTGATATGCACAAATGACATATAATTATTTACAAAATTCCAGATAGCTGGGCTGGCAGTATCTCGCTTTGTCGCACTTCTATATAAATCATGTTGATATGCACAAATGACATATAATTATTTACAAAATTCCAGACAGCTGTGCTGGCAGTATCTCGCTTTGTCACACTTCTATATAAATCATGTTGATATGCACAAATGACATATAATTATTTACAAAATTCCAGACAGCTGTGCTGGCAGTATCTCGCTTTGTCGCACTTCTATATAAATCATGTTGATATGCACAAATGACATATAATTATTTACAAAATTCCAGATAGCTGGGCTGGCAGTATCTCGCTTTGTCACACTTCTATATAAATCATGTTGATATGCACAAATGACATATAATTATTTACAAAATTCCAGACAGCTGTGCTGGCAGTATCTCGCTTTGTCGCACTTCTATATAAATCATGTTGATATGCACAAATGACATATAATTATTTACAAAATTCCAGATAGCTGGGCTGGCAGTATCTTCTTTCCTCACACTAGTTGTTGGAAGCCACCCATTTCACAGTGCAAATATCTCCCAATTACACTGTGCTTATAGGTTGGTATTAAGCTAACTGCCCTTGTGAGCCATTTTAAGCCTAGCCAATTATCCCTTGTGAGACTCAAACCTGCACCTTGCGTTTGCAAGGCAAACACCTTAACTATTAGGCCACCCTCCCAACCCCAAATTTAATGACACCAAAGCATGAGAGTTTGCATGTTTGACCTTTACAATTGATGGCTATTTAATTATTTATTTATTTTGATGGCCCACTAACCGAAATGTACTATCTGAAAAGGACAACTTGTGAGCGGCACTGGATAGTTGAAGTCATTGCCATCAGCATGTGCCTGGCCAGGCACAGTGGGCATGCTGATCACATTCACACATGTGGATCAAACTGATAAAGACAGCATATCTCTCAGCCCAAAAAATGTGAAATTTACTTGATAATAAACAAAACTTGATTTTATGTGTACATATTTGAAATGGAGCTCACCACTGTATTATGTAACTTTCAGCAAATCTTGGCCTTTCAATCACAG